>NC_086352.1:10509083-10851166 GCF_036324505.1 Eleginops maclovinus | reverse complement strand
TACACTGACTGAAAGTAGGTTCTCCTGGTATTCATTCACCTTCAGGGTAAATCGCTCAGCTTAATCAGATAAGGCCATTCATCACACCGGAGCTTTTGTTAAACCTATTACGCTTCATCTTTTCATGATTAAGAGGTTTTTAACTGATTTTTTTCTTCCCTACAACGAGCCCCAGGTGGCGAAGGGAGCTGCTACAAACACAGATATTGCTTCTGCATCTTGTAAAGCGTGTGTGTGAGTGTGTCTGGCATTGTGCGAAACATAGAGTGCATGCATTACAGCTGAGGCGAGCAAAGGAGAACAAAACCCGGCTGGTTCCGAATGAGTCCTTTTATCGGGCGATCGGTGACCGGTGGGAAACCTTGAGAGCCCAAACTGTGTTTTAAGTGAGACTGCAACTGCTGGGGCCATTATCCTTTCACTCTTAAACCTTTCTCTCTGTCTGTATGTGTGTCTGTAAATGTGTGCATACATGTGTGTCCACGCCTGTGTGTGTGTGTGTGTGTGTCCTTCCCCTGCCTTGAAAGCCCTCGGAGCCTCAGGGAGCTGTGAAAAATCAATACTCTTCGGCAGCTCTGCCTCTTTATTCATTTAATAACTCACTACCATTGCATTACTGTTCCACTGATCTCCCATCACAGGGCCCAGATTGACACCTTTGTGCTCTTTTACCACACTGGAGTTTGATGTAATCAGTTAAACCTCCACCTCACGCCTGACACATGCATCAAATGGACCTTGAGTATGAACATGGGTGCATCAACAACACTGCAATATGAAAAAGAGGAGTCAAAGAGTATAGCCCAACTGTGAGGGCGGTATCTGCGTGTCATGGCGCCGGCTTGATTGTCTGATGGCGAGCTGCGCTGTAATCCTGGAAGTGGGCGTTGCACAGGAGTAATTCACACAAATAACAGGGGCAATGTGAACAGAGGGACCACCTAGTGTGCATACTGAGACACTCAAACATCAGCTGTGTGTGTATGGAAGTGAAGAAATCAGAGTTATTCATCTATAATAGACAAGGTGAGACATGATGACAGGTTTCACTATTGAGGCCTTTTAAAATGTGTCATGCTGGAAACGTTTAAAACTTTGGTATGTGTCACAGGAAGGCTGTGTGTGTGTGTGTGTGTGTGTGTGTGTGTGTGTGTGTGTGTGTGTGTGTGTGTGTGTGTGTGTGTGTGTGTGTGTGTGTGTGTTTTGCGTAAGTGTGTGTGTGTGTGTGTCTTTGTGTGTGCACATGTACAGTGATTGTGATGGTGGAGGTGGGGGTTGCCTCCCTGTGTGGGACTCGGAGCAGAGAGCAGGTGGGCTCGGGATGGAGCAGAGAATCTGTATTGATTGTTTTTTGTGCCTCAGAGCTGTTTAGCCGTTGTCAAAGCTGCCTCCACCAGCTGAGAGGCAAATTGCAGCATTTACACCGGGAGGCATTTTCTTTTCTTTCATTTAAAAAAAAAAAAATCTATTTTTTTCTTTATTTATTTTACAATGGGAGATGTATCTACAATCTAAGGTGTCAGAGTATTTTGTCTCTGTTTTTTTTTGGCAGTCTTAACAAGATGGACACAATTAAAAGAAAAGCAGCAGTGACAAGAAAGTCAAAGTGGAGCAAAAGCTGTCCAAGTTTTCACTTTGAAACTTCACTCCATATATGTATCCAAATCGGGAGCAAGAGTAAGCAAAAGTCAAAGCAATGTATAATGCAATATAATATTAAAACACAAACATTTGCATAGTTTTTGTCTTGTGACAGCTTTCTTAATTACCATGTTCTGGAGAGGCAATGTGTTTCAGAAGTAACAGTGCATTGATTTGGTATGTGTGTCAACAGTTGATATTAATTATTTGCAAGTGCAGAGCTTTCAATGTGTATTTCTCAGGAATGATTAAGGGAAGAACTTAGGTTAATTATAACAACTGCCTTTCCTTTCCTGAATCTGTGTGCAGACATCAATATGAAGAAATATTAGAGCTGCAAACATCAAGTTTGAGTGCTTTTGATATTTGTTTCTTACTAATAAAGCAAGATGATAATATTGAATATTCTTAGTGTGTCATGACAAAAGGTACAAATCTCAGTTAGGTATTTATTATTCTAGTATTGGCTCACTTTTTGTTGGAGAAAGAGTCTAAGCAGTACGGATAACTTTCAATTCATTTTCTTTGAAAAAATGGTTGATTGCTACAGTTCTGCTTTGTTAAATAATTTTACATCTAGCTACATGAGGGAGCACCATCCTGCAAAGATGGATGCTTTTTGACAATTGAATCAAGAAGAAAATGAGGAAACACGAGCCACACTCGTTGTCACAAAGTCCATATTACAGATATAACCCAACAGCTTATCCTTTATCATTTTTATTTTTTCCAGTTTAATCCTTGATAATCACCTGTTCTCTTCAACCTCAAAGAGCTGTCTTTTCCACTGAATGTAATGATGAACAATAAGTGATGCATCAAAAACAGTCAAATCCAGTTATTAAAAAAGGTACAAATGAATGCTTATTGATGTAGAGATAATCCATCAATCAAAATACGTTATTAATCCCCGGGGGAAATTATGTTTTGTGACAGTGAGAATAAAATAAATAGATATTTATATATAAATATTAGTTGAAGCAAATATACATTTACCTTAAAACTGAAACAATCAAACATGGTGAGGGGATGTTTGTCCTATTCCAGAGCTGGTAACTTTAAAATACTGACCATAGAGAGAAGAAACAGGCAATCGATCAAAAATGGAAAAGAAAGAAATAAAGAGAGACAGAAAGCAGATGTATACATTGACCACAGAGACGCACCGCTCTATTATACAGCTGTTGGTAGACACAAGATAAAGATGCGGGAAAACACAGACAGAAAAGCGATACGTCCCGTGTTTTACCACCATAAAGCTGTGATTTAGACCCACAGATCTTTACAATGTTTTATCTGATAGCTTGAGTCATCCGCCGGTTGAGGGGCTAAGTGTGTGATTTTATGACGGGTGCTCGAGCAGAATATGCACACTGCAGAGTGTTTGCTGATCCAATAACCAGCAGGGAAAGTTAATGACATGAAAGGAGCTGCTGTTTGTCAAACAGAATGAAACAGATGATTGATTGATGATAATCCAGGGAGCCTCAATGCCATGTCAGTCAATAATATAATAGCATATATCTGTAGTATACTAAAGTGGTGCATGAATACAGCCACAGAAACACTCAACAACAGGCTATTTAGCACTAATTGGTGGTTGGAAGTGTTGGGGTTGAGAAGGTGGCTGGAGACAAAACAAGTGGTATATGGTCATACAAATGGCTGGTAAAAGCTGCTTAGAAAGCTCTGTCAGAACCGCCCCCCCTTTGCATACAGCTACCACTGAGATGCTGTCGAACAAGTGCTTCAACCTAAAATGGCTCCAATGGATCTGATCAATGGGCAACATAAAGAAAGGCCAATGGAACACAAGCACCAGGCAGTTTGCAGTTGTGAGATGTGAGGAATATTTAGAAACAGAACATATTCATGCTAAAGATAAGAGATGCTTTAGGAGATCTATTTTATCTTATTTATAATTCCTTATTAGTGACATTATAAGTTGAAAAGAGTTAACGCCGTAGCCCTATGTGAGGTTGACTGTGTTACCTTTGTTACACGGTACACCAGGGTGGTGTTCTGCATTATCTAAGACATTGTGTCACTAGCCATTCTCTTTTATTTATATATCTTATTGCACTTTGGTTTTATTCATGTCTTTTTTCAATTATATTGTATGTTGTTCTGTAAAAAGGGGGCTTGGACTTAATATTTATGTTGCCAATCTATGGTGTAGTATTGTATTGTCCCTGTTTTGAATCCTTTGAAATGTGTTTAAATAAATGTGTATGGCAACATGCCAACATAAAATGACCTTTCTCTTTAGTAATGCTTTTTTAAAGGGTTGAGCAGTCTACTTAAAACTTCTCTTTGTAATTTCACTGATATTCAAGGCAAGAAAACAAGTATTTTAAAAATATTTAAAAAAAGATAGAATATAATAAATGTATCTTGTGAATTGTTTTCCCAACACTTGAAGATTCCCAAATCTTCATTTAAAAAATTGCCTATAAATTATAATTGTTTGTCTATTTCTAAAAGTACTTTACTTAAAGGAACTATCGCCATAATTGATCTGGCATTTGGACCTCATTTGCACACTTGACATTTAGGTGTACATATTTCTCACTATAGAGAGAGAGTCAAAGAGAGACAAAGAGACTCAGAGACAGAAAAGATGGAGAGGAGAGTTAGTGGTTGTGCTGCAGCTTGGCTCGACTCCATGCAGAGAGGCTGACATTAAATCATGCATTGTGCTCGTTTGCGTGCCGTGCATGTGTGTATAAGTGTGTGTGTGTGTGTGTGTGTGTGTGTGTGTGCTTATTGATTGGCTAACACGGCTTTATAGCACTCTGTTGTAAACGTCATGTTTTTACAGGCAACTGTTTGATATAAACCTGATTAAAGTATTTGCTGGCTAACACAGATTGCAAGCAGCAAATGGTTCAAATCAGACGATTACTCAGCAATTAGGAACCAACTAAATGACTATATGGCTGTCTGATCAAGCAACGTAAACAAAGTGTTTCCGTCCTCCCTCCCCCTTGTCCTCCTCAACCTTAATCTGAGTCGGAGTACTTCACCGCTCTTAAAAAGGCTGCATGTACGTATTGAATTTTAAAGCTTTGTATGCTTCTTTTTTACGTAGCCTACATTTAAAACAGTGTGTAACTAGATATAAGTGGTGGAAAGTAAATAAGTACATTCACCCAAGGACTTACAACATGAAACATTTTTTAATAAGCATTACTTTTGCTTTTGATACTTGACGTAATTTTTTTGAAAATATTTCTAGGTACTTTTACTTAAGTTTTACCTCAGGACATAAATTGAATATCCAGGTATTTCATCATTTTATATTCCATGCTCATGCTCCACTCAGAGGAAAATATTGTCCTTTTAACCATATTACATTTATTTGACAGCATTGTTACTCATTAAGTTAGAATATTTGTCAACAAAATATATAACCAAGCTCTAAAATATAATGCACTAGGACACTGGAGATTAAACTACCAGTATTGTAACAGTTTGAGAGATTGTAAAAATGCATTATACGACTTTATTGGTCCCACATGGTTAAATTCACATGATAGAAGCATATAAGAGAACTGAAAAATAACTGCTTCTGAAGGTATAAATAAAAAATAAATACAATAGAGAGATATTGAAACAATACTGTATATTCCAAACATTACATTACACAATATAACAGCTTTTTTAGGATCATTTTGCAAATAAAACAATAAGAAAGAAATCCAGCAGTGAGTGATGATGTGTGCTGGCTCCACCTTAACAAGCACCATCACTAAAAGTCTTGGAATAAGGTACTTCTTTTCTTTTTGAGTGTTTGCTACATAACTGTACCTAAAAGAAACAGGAAAATCTAAAGCAGCATTGTTGCAATCATTGATATGAGGTTACATGAGGTTATAAAACACAACACTTGATGATTTTGTGTAGTGGTTATCGAGTCATGAAAACAAATCTCGAGAAGAGAGGCTGTACTGTTTCCTTTCCATTAGGAAATGACCATTAAGGTGAATTATAGCAACCTTTTCCTCATATAATGAAAAATACTTCAAATATTTTTTATTCAATCTCACGACAATCCTATTTGTTCTTGCTCACCACATACTTTCTTTAATTATAAAATATCCAAACGATCTAACCGAGTTAACACATTTTAAATTAAGTTTGTTTTTATCCACCTGTATTGATAGCATTGTTATTGCTTATAAAGTGAAACTGTGCCCCCTCAGAGATATTGGGTGCACTTCATCCCTGAAGGCATTTATTCCCCATCTAATGACGGAGCTGCTCAGCGACTCTGTAAGAATCATCGATTCGGATTCACAGATGTGTGAATAATAGGCAGCAATGAGAAATAATTGTAGCATTTTGTAACAGCTTGTGATTAAATTGTGCAAAGCATATTTCTGTACCACTGTACTGCGTTGACCAAAAGCATCCCTGATGATAACTGTGGCTTTCAGTTTCAGAGTGCATGCCTTTTACCTGGCTGGTGTTTGGCTCTACTGTGGACTTACAGCTACACTTAGTGGCAGAAGTGCATACGTGCAACAACAAGAGAGAGGGAGAGAGAGATGTAGCACACATATTATATTTTCAATATCATTTCGATACAGTTGATGAATCATCAGTAATGTTCAATTATTTTCTGACCTTGATTTTACATCACATAATATTGTAAACATGTTTTATTTGTGGTCCTGTTGTACCACCTTGTACAATGTAATTTGGCAATACTGTGTTTTGATATGGTCATACAAATAAAGCTTATTTCAATTTGAGAGACGGTTAAAAGGGAGCGAGTGGAATTGTTTGGGAAAGACATTTGAAGATGACACTGATTTTGAGTTGTTGTGAAGCGTCTATAGTGCTGAAGTAAAGTAAGAAACTATGCTTTACATTGATGCCCTCAATCTTGTATAATTACACAAATAATGTGCAGAATAATGTGTACAAAAATGGCTTAAATGCTAAAGGAAATTATACGCTTGGGCAAAAACAAAGGTCTGCAACGTTGAACGTACACAAGTAATATATACAGCCTGACCCACTTATAAGCTATGCATTTTTGAAAAGTTATTTTTTGGTTGAGCCCAATAGCAGCCTCAGGGCAGAACACACGCCCACTCTCCCTCTTTAAATTAAATGCCAGCCTCAGCAGGAGTGTGCTGCTGGAGTTGGCCCCCCTCTAGTCCTCCTCATTTATTTTTTCCCCATGTATTACCTTCATATTCACAAAATGCTTATTCATAGCCTGTGGTTAAACATGTGAACATGTAACATCAAAACTGTGTGAACTATGTTTTAATGATCTAATTAATGCCGGGCCAAGGCAATTGGATTTCCCATGTACTAAACTAAGCTCTAGCAACGCCATTTAGTCAGACAAGCTCTCCTGTGTTACCAAAGCTAAGATAACAGTAGTGTACTACATTGTTCTAAGATTTCGCAAAGTCCAGCAGATTGTATATTTAACAGTTTACTTACTTTAATGAAACCCGTAGCTCTGCCAATTAAAGCTCCTTCTAATTCCCCTGAGATGCAAAAAGGGAATATTTTATTTTGACAGTTTATTTCAGAATCTCATCTCACAGGACACCAAGTTTGAGCAACAGCCCCACCTGCTCGCAAGTTGCAACATAAACAATGTGGTTGTAGTGGTACGGAGTAGGCCCCTAAATTATACATAACATATGATATGGTTGTATGTGGTAATATTCTGAGGAAGTATCATCCTGATCCTGCCAACAATGTGCATGACAAAAGGATGTGGAAATGAAAATGGATCGCACACATTTGATACCACATGGGTTTACCCTGATGCGATCTGATTGGCTGTTTGCCAAGTAGCGTTGTCCTCATTAGCTCGCAGTTAAAGGTTTGTTTGTTTAAAAAAAATGATAATGTTACGACAGTCCCCAAAAACGATACGGACTATAACGTTGTCCTTTTAGAGAATGAAATTAAAGTTGTGGTGCCCAACAGCCGAGAGTTAATGTTAAAAACCAAACTGGTCAAAATAAGCAGATTCGTGGTGTTTCACTAGGAAGAGAAGGCAAAAGTGAACTGATAGCTTGTCAGAACACGTGTTTTTTTTTGTTGCTTTACGTGTGTTTTATCCGATCAAGAACGGCCTTTCAATGAACCAAGCATCTCTCTGAGAGGATTAACAAACAGGAAAGTTGAACATTTTCACCAGGAAAACAGGGTATATTACTACACATCCAAATCGACAGCGCACACCAACAAGAAACTGCGCAGTATGGAACAACAGGTAAGTGCCCAGCATGACTAATAACATCTGTGTGAAACTGTGCGGGATATTATCATCTTTTGCAACTTGTCAAAGTAGGCCTAAGCCTTTCTTTTTTCCGAATCTCAGTTGTCACCCAGGGATTTCAAAGGTATTTTATTTTGAAACTGTAGCTACATCAATTGTCCTGATATTATCTGTGTGGCTAGTGGCTGCTACCATCCCACAAGTGAAATGGGTCTTTGATGGACCGTTTTTAATTGATCTTATCTAAAAACATATAGGGACGATAGCTCGCATATGCGGTTTCAAAGGTGTTTTATTTTGGAAATCATACATCAGAATGTCATGTTATTTTTGGAGTGACTTTCTATGATGGCCTTTTATCAACACCAATTGAAATTAGTCACCCAGTGGAAACGGAAGGTTCCATTTTATGATCAGGTAGGCTATGTCTTTATAAATGTATCCTTAAGTTTTCAATTGGAGAAAGTATTCACTTATGTGGTAGGGAATTATTATTGATTTCATTATTTAGTACACATTTCTTGATTTAAGTTCCAGTATATATGGATATTTTAGGTTTGTTTTTAAGTATGTCTAAGGTATATTTGTTATTGACAAGTAAGAGTAAGCGCTTTTATTTTGAAGGCAGTTTTTACAGGCCTCTACCGTAACGCATGGGATATACCGCAACGTTGCGGCTGGCTTGACCGTGTCTACCAGAGAGGAAGCTGGCTTGAACGAAGTCACCTAAACACTGAACGGCACGCTCATACTCACTGTACAACACGCACCTACACACAGCATATATATAGATCAGGCTACAGCCTTTGTATTTCATTATGTGAAGCACTATGTATTTAGGAAACATATCTTAAAGAGTGTAATGTAGGTCTGTTATATCAGCAGTTGTATTAAAAACACACGTAGCCTAATATCCGGGGGGGGGTGTCATTAGTGAGAAACAAACGGGGAAGGGCAGAAAGTTTGATGCACATTTGACCCTCTTAAATAACTTGTAATCACAAGGAGAACAGTTTGTAAAGCTGTCATAAATCCAGCCGTCATCAGTGTATCCTCGGTTATAACTCCTCCAGAGAGCCTCCTCAATGAGAAAGGGCTCTAGTTGTTGCCCCAACTTTTTTAAACCTAAAAACGCCAGTGGTAAAATTAGAAAATGATCCGTAGAAAGGCTGAATATGTAGGCTAATCGTTTAACTATCAGAATGAAAAACAATTGAGTTGACCATACATGACGTCTATTGCCTCATGGCGACGTGCAGGGTCAGAAACGGCCCTAAAAACTTGATCACAATCTAGTCCTGATGACATTTAGTAACAGTGAATGGCTTTGTTAAACACTGACTTAAAGTGCTCTTGAGTAATTGACTGTGTGGTCGTGTGTGTATGTGTGTAAGATTATCCTGCCTGCCTGTCTTTGAGTGTGCATCTTGCCTGTATGTTGAAGACTCCCTGGGATGGATCCCTGGTGATTTTGTGAATATGCAAGGCTGTCTGCATGCATGATTAATTTCTTGTGCAAATGTCAGTGTATGGGATTAAAATGTAAATGCAACTGTTCGCCTGCAGCTCGTATCATTTACCTTTTAACTTTTCTCTGCTCGTATGTCTAAATGTCTTAATAGTCCAGATATTAAAGCTATTTAGTTTGATAGATTAAAGCATTAGTTACCCATGTGCTGTGACATAATTGGTATAATATATAATGGACTGCAAGTATATGTTTTGTTGTAAAACTCCATAACGATGATTTAGTAATCCATGGCCCTGAGTGTTCATTGTATCATTTATGTTGCTTATACTGTATCACAGCAAGTATGCAAATCAATGCTGGAGTAAATAAAGGATGGAGAACTTGTATGTAATGTATTAGTGCCATCTAAAGTTGTTGCAAGGAAATGCAGCAAACCAGTAAAATAATACTTCCTATTGGCATGTCGGGTTTGAGGCAAATTTGAAGCTTATTAGGAGTAAAAGATTCATTCTAAATCATGAATGGTTTTTTTTTCATACTGACTTTTTTGGTTTAACTGTGGTGATGATACCCTAAGGTTTTTTTTTTCCTTATCACTCCTGACCAGGGAGATCAGAGTGTATGGTAAGCTGCTCAAGATATCGAACCCCCTAAATCCCCAATCACTAGATCTCCAGATAAATGCCTCTGAGGCTGGTGTCATTAACCATTTAAAGGCCCTACTGTAGCCTATTAATGAGCAAAGAAGAGGGACATTTTTGCAGTATTAAAATATATTTTTTATTGAGCTTTAGAACTAGTGATGCACAGCACTTAATAATTGGCATGGCGCAAAAGAAAACATTTTTTATTAGTGCAACACTAGTTATTATATTGCAGAGCCAACCACTCTCTCCATTGATTATGACCCAAAGTAGTGCTTGTTACAAAGAGATTTTCTGCTGTATCTGAACTGCAAATGTACTTGCAAGTGTTTCAATACCTGGCTACTCACACTTGTCATTTATGCTAATTATTTAGAATTGAATTGGATTGCAACCATTAACAGTTTCAATTATCATAACTGTAAAATATAAAACGTGCAATTTCCTATATCGGGAACAGGTTGGGTGTACCAGCTCAGTCGTAAGTCTTTTTATAGATTGTGTAGGCCGAAAGAACCCTTGTAATCAAGCACAGAGAGCCGGGGCTGGGAAAGAAGGCTTGCAAATGAACATGATGGATGAGGAAAGAAATGTATTCAGATGAGAAGAAGCTGCATTACACCAGATCTGTCGATAATGGTGTGAGTGTAATGTGAGGCAGGATAGAGAGAAAAACAAGTGAGCCACACTCCCAGACTCCAATCCCATCACGTTGATCATAAGTGAATCTAGACATCCTTTTTTCACTATCCTTATTATTATTTAACAGGGTTTCCATTACCTGTTATTCACTGGAAAATCTATACTCTTTTGGTCAATTTCTTTGCTAAAGGTCCTTGTACAGCTTGTGTAAAAAATATAAATAGAAGACTGACCTATTTTCACGTTTGTAGAGCAGATCTCGTGGCTCATATGCACTACCTATGTGCTGCTCTCACACCTGGTGTTGCAAGTGGAAGCTGTTGCAGAAACAGCTCCACAAACAGGGAATATCAGCATGTACATTTAATTATTTAACTACCATCCCTGTTAGATAAAAAAAACCCGTAATAATCACAGATGATAGCTGACCAGAACTTTTCAGAATGTCAGACACGTGAACTGATGTACATTTGTCTAAACTGAAACTCTGACTAATGTCCATGTTCTCTTGGATCAGAATCCTTTCATGCTAAATTCTAGAAATGTCATATTTTTATAATAAATAAAATGCTAATAAAAAAGGTAATGAAATTGAAATTAGCATAAAGAAGCAATTGTAGCAACACTAGAAATCTATTGGATATTAAATCACCAACATTGTAATCTTGCTGATGGCATCTGGGGACAGCGTTTCTTTAATTTATAACTATGACCTCTCTTCATTTAAAGATTTAACAAATACATGACTTTGAATGCATTCTTTCTGTCATTAGTGTTACTAAAATACATTCATTTTTTCCTTTTTTTTTAAGGTACAAAGTTTTTTTCAAACTTAAAATAAACCAGTGAACCAGCTACCAAAGAATCTGTGAACAATGTGGTTGTCAGATGATTCACAGTAAGCACAGCAAACACAAATGGGTCAACTATTCATGTCATGAAATGGCTTACGAAGGCAAGAGAACAGTCAAAAATATTGCCTTTGCTGACCGTGCCCAGAATCCACAAGAGATCATGTCAATAACAGCACTCGTGTGATTTATGCTGAAACACCGTCCTCCTTGTCCACCAGAGGACACTATTGTCTTGTCTGCTTCAGTTTCCCCACCATGCACTGCTCAGGGCGTTTTCCCAGGCCAGGGTGCAAGCTTGTACATTGTGAACCTGCTCCTCATCCCGACACGCTGCTGTTTGCTCCCTTTCTGGATGCTCAGGATGCTGCTCTGTCTTACACTCGTAATCACACTGCGGGCGGCTGGTGTTTAGGAGATAGAGCAGCGGTCAACATGTCAAATTGTGCTTGGGCAAAATACTGAACCCCAAATTGATCCTGATGGCATAGCCAACGGTGTTTGAGAGTGTGTTTGTGTGTTTGGAAATGTTTTTTGTTACAAATGAGCAGATAGTTGTTGTTATTTTGCCTCAGTCTCTGCCACCCGTGTTTTTGTGAATGGGTGAATACTGGTCGTGGCAAATACTTGAAAAAGGCACTATATAAATGGGACTGCATTTATATAGCACTTGTATTTACCATTTACTGCTTGGTTTAAGGATTTATGTGCTTTTATATTATAATGATGTAAACAAATGTTGATGGTGGGGCTAAGACTGCTTTTTGCATGATTGTTTTATTGGACAATGGTTGATATTTAACACTGGTTGTATCGCAATGGGCTTTTTTGCTTGTTTGCATCAACGAGTCACATGACTATCTAATGCAAGGTGAATTGGAAGATTGACTGTCCTACTAAGGGTTTTGTTTTATGCCTCCTGCACTCTCTGCTGTTGCATTTCGCCTTGTTCTGCAGAGTATATTTCTTGCTGAGATAGAAACAGCTTGATGCTTTCTCCACCAGCTGACTGGATCCCCACAAGGGCCCAATGACTGCTGTATTTTTTTTACCTTATCCTCAGCTTGATCCTGCAGCGATACAGGAGAGCCCTGCGTTTTGGGCAGAGCAGATGTCTCTCTAAATAAATCCGATAGAGCCTAGGCACCTGCTGAGTCCATATATTTTTCTCTTGCTGCAGGGACTTGTAAAAACGACTGCTTTACCTTTTTTTTGTTCTTTTCTCTTCTTTTCTAAATGAAATCAAATGGAATTATTATAGTACAGTTTAAAAAATAACAGTCAGTATATTATATGCTGCTTTGCGATATGATTTATTTATGTCTACATATAAATTAATTTTCACAGTGCAGAATTAGATAAAGGATCTATTGACAACACAAAGCAGTTGCAAACATTTCATCCGTGTCATCCTTGTCTGAGAAACCTTTACACCTTTTCACACGCCTAGCACAAACTATTTTGGGTCATTCGGTTAGATAGTACAGTTTGCAGTCAGTGGTTTTTGGAGAGAAAAGCTCAGAAAACTGGTACTTTCACTCGCCACAGAAAAGGTTTGCAACTATTTGGTAAACTCAGTCTCAGGCTCTTGGCAGCTTAAGAGCCCAATGCCTCCCTTAGGAGTTAGTGAAGGCCAAAATAGGACTTAAAGCAGAGGGAAAGTTGGACTTGCATTTGCCAAGTGGTCTGATACAGAAATGCTTAGTATTCACGTGATGTGTAAATAGGCAACTGTTTGTTGTATTGAATTATGGTGATTACGTGTCAATGTCATGTTAAAAACTAGCTGGGTAAGGCTGCCCACATTCAGTCAAGGAATAAAGGCTCAGGGGAAAGAAGGCGAGATAAAATCAGGCAGAAAGTCTTTGTTTTGAAGCAATTGCTCATGGCAATATCTCGCTTGCAGTTTCAGTGACTGATGTTGACAGAGAATGAATATGTGAAACTTTCACAGAAACGATATATAATGATAATGTTTGAGATTTAGAATTATTATTAATTCATAATTTCTGATGATAAAGGTATAACTCGGGGTGTTTGATGTTCAACATGATGATGATCAGATCTGTGAACACTCCGAATAGAACTTTGAACAGAACCACGATTGGAACATTCCATGGAATGGCTTAAAGACATCATAGAATGTTCGGAACATTCCTGAAGTACTCCCTGTCACTCAGATCATTCACAGTTAATTTACCGTAGCAGCGAGTACTCTCAGAGAGACTTAAAGATGAATGTCCAGAGTTCGTGTCCGTATGGCCTGAAGAGTTTGATGGAGTGTGTTTCCAGAGCCACACTCCTCTCACAACCTGCCGACATCCCTGACTTTTTACTGCAATATTTGTCAGAACTGATCAGTTTCAGAAAATCTCATCCCGAAGATGATCCGAAGGTTGTTTCCTTCAACTTCCAAGAGATGTGGGGTAAGCTACTGTTCGAATAGCTCAAATATAATATTTAAAGGGATGATTTATGATGTCTGTAGCTAATTAGATCATGTCCTTTTTGTCAAGAATCACTGAAGTTTTTACTATTTCATTAATTTCTTAAATTAACAACAGACAATCTATCCATTTTTTTCAAAGAGCAATAGCAATCAGCTTTGAATTCATGATAATATGATTAATATTATTATGTATTAGGTGTTACCTGGTCCTCAACCAACACCCCTAATGAATATAAAGGAAAACCAAATAATCAAGTGAACCCTACAAACCCCCCTGTAAAGACGTTATAACTACTAAAGAGAATGAAGTGTCATTTTATGTTTTTGTAATTGCCTTACAGAGAAGAAAGTGTTGAGAAAGACAAATACACCAATCGCCACTATCGAAACATGCGTTCCATCTCAGAGCGAGGTGCAGGTTGCTCTGAAGGTGCTCTATACAGATTTGGCGTCTTCTGCGGACCAAAAGGTTGTTAAACTATCTAAAAAGAAGCTGCCTTCTGCAACTCCTATGCACCCAACACCAGCCCATCCTCCTCGTGCTGGAAAGAAGGTACCACCACCCTCTCTGGTGGTTGAGGGAAAAGGGAAGCCTGCACCAACTCCCAAATATGTCAGCATTAAAACAAGTAGAGTGTCCAAACTGACGGTTCCTTGCCAACAGCAGAGTAAAGGAAAAGAGGATGATGCAAAGAAGACCCCAGGAACATGCCGGCTCTTACCAAGACCAACCCCCCAAAAACCAACGCCTGGAGGTAAAGCTTCAACATCTAGGGCCACCAGCCACCCCTCCAAAATGGCAGTTATCCCAGTACCAGTTGTTAGACGCAGGCTTGTTCCTCCACCAATCCCAGAAGAGAAAACCAGTGGTGGCCGGGTATCAGGTAAGGATATGTGCGAATATGGATACAAACTCAAAGGATTTGATCAGGATTAAATCCAAATTGAATCAAAAGTGTAATATAGGTTCAATGAATTGTATCACTACTTTTAAAAAGGATTAAATGTTACTAATATTATGTTTTTGTAAATTTGCCTTTACAGATAAAAACATCCTGAGTAAGACAGAGACACCAATCGCCAAAATCAAAACATCCGTTCCACATGCAGATCAAGCTTCAAAATCCAGGGCCATCAGCCAGCCCTCCAAAACCCGAGGTATCCTAGTATCAGTAGTTACACGCAGGGTTGTTCCTCCACCAATCCCAGAAGAAAAAACCAGAGGTAGCAGGGTATCATTAATCGATATGTCCCGGAAATCCAGGAAAGGGTCACCAATGAACCGAGAGGCGGAATCGAAAAAATCTAGCAGAAGGTTTCCAGCTCGCAAAACACTTAGGCCCAAAAAGGTTAAACCAAAACAAAAAATAAGCAGCGTACCGAGACCAGAAAGTGCCAAAGAATCAAAGGAAGTAGGGACAGAGAGCAACAAGCCGGAAGCTGCAGCAAAGGTCCAGCACTCGGAGAAGTCGAGTCAGCCTAACCAATCACCAGACAGGAGCAGAGGAAATAGGGTTCTGTGGATACAGAGGGAAAGGGTTAAACCAATCCTTAACTTAGAGGTTGGAGGTGTTCAGGGAACAGCGTTCCGTAGACCAGCTTTAGTAGCAAAGGGCACAGGCTCCCTTAACCTTTCTCATTTGTCAACTCCAATCCATATCATAAAATACAGACGTATGCAGATTACAGCCTCACCTTTTGGCCAAAGTAGTCCCTCAAATCACCCATATGTATCCTAAAACGCCCCAATAAGCATTCTGAAACTTGAGGGGCCAAGACAGACTAGAACAAAAGCAGATAGTATTTCAAATATTTTTTGTAACACATACAATTTGACACTACCCACATTTCGAACTTAAAATACCACTCACCAAACACTACTCTCAAAACATGCAGGTTTTGTATGACTTCATCAACATAGGAAAATTCTCTCTGCCATAGTGCAAAGCAATTAATAAGAATTGTATCAAAATCACTATAGATAGACTAACGTGTGTCAAATGACTATTTTGTATTAAGTACTGTGACGGGTTTCTGAGATTTCTTTGCCCGCAAATTATAAATTAAGACGAGCAAAGTTGTCGGAAAAAAAATCTCACTTTGGTCATTTGAATATTTTTAAGGAAAATAATGATCTCCTTCAAAACCATCACATCAGCAATTCATTAGAAATTGATCAAAATTGCAAAATAGAATAGAACATAACATCGTTTCCGTGGCAACATAGCTAGTTTGAAAGAGCCACCTTCAACACACCTCGGTAACCCCCTAATCTTGCTTTGAAGTGCACCTTTCTAATGTACTGTATGTGTTGAACTCTTTTTTTATTATATAAATGCAAGTAATTGATTTGGATTAATTTAAAAATAAATGTGAAAAATAATTTAGATATAATTTTGTGTTTCAGTGTCTGCTCTTCCTTCTTTAAATCGGCATTGAAATGAATGCACATGTATGTATGTATCGCTAATGCAATATTTCATCTCCTTCAAGACGGGGATATAACACGGAAAACTCCCAGGACAGCAGGACCTGTAATGGGTTATCAAGAGGTTAATTATTCATCTTCTACATGTTCTCCTCCTGGTTATATACTGTAATGCCCTGGAAATATGGTCAATATTGGTAATGGAGATATTAATACTCTTTTGCTAATCTCACCTCCCATCAGAGCTCTGAGACATTGCCAACTGATCAACACGTGATAAACCGGCACAAACAAGGATATGCATCACCTATTTGCATAACTGGCTATGTGTTCCTTACACTCACCAGCGTTCCAGGAACATGTTCAAACCTTCACAACAATTGTCACAGCAGTATGTAAACAAGGCATTGCACATTATTTTTGAAGATCACAACAAACAAACAGTAAATATTTACATATCAACAGTATGAAAAAAATATATACATATTGAGTCAAAGAATAACAAATATCTATCAAATATACAATATAAACCTACAGAGTTGAAGTCAGTTTACAAGACAATGGACCAATCTACAAAATGTAAACATAGGATACTATTCATATTAAAGGGGCCCTTTTATGCTTTATTTCAGGTTTCTCCTTTGAAGGCTTCAATCCCAAAGTTCTCCACTTGTTAAAATTACCTTTTAAATAATGTCATCACTATAGAGGCACAAAATACAAATGTGAAACTGAAGATTTGCTTTGGAAAACATTGTTTTGATTAAATGCGTAAGGTACAGTGTGAGAACAACACATATGAGTAAATACGGGCTACTGAAAGGGAACCAGTTAAGAAAAGAGCAACAAAAGAATAAGAAATTAAATATTTTCCTCTTACAATTATTATAATATCTCACAGGTGCATTTTCCTAACCAACGTATTGATCTTTCCCACTGTCTTCTTTGGCTTGACTATCCCCCACTTAAACTAAACAGTCCACCTTCAAAGGTCATAAGTATAACTTGGCTTTTCCTACATGGTTTCTGACCTTGTCTTCTTTGGCTTTACATATCGATCCTTTAGGTTTATTAAGAAACAGGACTATTCTGTATTTACACAAGTGTATTCCTATTTGGATTCAGTTTGCTGCATGCACAAGCACAATCTGTATCGTTTGACTTTTTATTTTAGGCCCTAAAGCAACAAGAGGTCTCTATTAAAAGGCTCACTTCAGCCTTGTCATAAGTTGTTGGGAGAGAAATAAATGAGTAGCCCGGGGTTATTTGTGTTGGTTTTCTGTGTATGTGTGTGTGGAAAGGACCACACACACACACACACACACACACACACACACACACACACACACACACACACACACACACACCATCTCTTTGTTGTGAACCATCTGTTTCTGTCCTCTTAGTCAATTCTAGGGGGAAGTTAACCTTTTCTCTGTTGACATACAAAACATCTTGCTTTTCACACATATGATTAAGCATTGAACATGAGTTACTGTAGGTGTTACTCATTCTGACATGAATGTCAAGTGTGTACACACACACACTCTATCTCTCTCTTTGCTGTGCACCTATGTACTGCAGGCTTCATATAGTCGTGACATCACCAATGTTCATCTTTTTCTACAACGTCCCAATGGAGATCATTAAGGTCATGAAAATAATTATGGTTTCAGATAATATTATCAGATCTGATCTAACATCATTTAATATGACATAATATAATCCCACACACACACAGAAGAGCAGTGACATTCTAATTTCTCTGCAAATGCAATAGAAGATTCATTTAGACGGGGCGTGAGTGGATTTCAGCGCACGTGTAAACACCCTGTATGATATGGAAACTTTTCCCGTAAAGAGAAATCCGACTCTAATCTCTTTGGATACTTGTATCCTTCTTTGTATACCTATCCTGACATAATCTTAATGCAACTAGGATTTACATGTCAAAGTAAGATTAGGCATAGGTGTGTGTTTTTGGGAAGATTTCAGTCTTTGTATTTGCATTTTTAATGCAAATCTAGAGCATGCACATTTGCATTTTTAATGCAAATTTGTATAGTCTCTTTCCAGGCTAGCTGCCTACATGTAATTGATTTAATGTGTTGTAGGATGGAGAATGTGTCATCCAATAACAGACTCCCTCCTGTAATTTGGCTCTGGTTAAAATGTCATTAGGAAATGTGAGTATAATATCAATTCAAGGAAAACGGCGTGATCCCTCTCAAAACTCCTACTGTTAGGGAAATAAGGGGGCTTAATGAGGAACATTTTTTAAAATCGAAGAAAACTGCATTTCAGCGGCTTCTGTATGAATTGGTTTTCTTAAAGAGCTATATGTGTTTGCACCAGATGCATTCGTCTGCACTTGTAAGATAAAGATTCAGCCTCCTTTTGGTTTATTCCATCTTCAATCCTCATTTAGTAGATTACTAAAACTTGTATCCTGATTGTATATCAAACTATTGGTTTTGTTATTTAGCATCATGGCAAAAAAATAAAGCCTTATTGCATGTATCGATGTTCTCTCAAGACAGCTCCTCGCAAACGCATGCCTTTAACTTGATTAAAGTAATTCATTAAGAGCTGAGCTGAATCCCGTAAATAAAACCCTCTGCTCTATTACTGCAGGCTGCTGGGTAAACATTTAAATTGACTTGTCTTGAAAATAATTCACATGAAGATAATATGTCTGAAAGCTCCTTCATTTGTTATCTTTAGATGTACAGAAACTGTGGTACAGATATCCTTGGTGCCCTAATGCTGATCCTAACATGTCAAAGTTTCAAGTGAATTATCTCAACATCTCATAAAACCTTTTGGACATTCATGATTCCCAGAGGACATTTCCAACACCTCTCGTGATCCGCCGGCTTGTCCTTTAGCCCCACTCTAAACTTAACTTTTTTGGTTCAGAGCAAAATATCTTGACAACGATGAGATGAATTTCCATGGCATTTGGCACAGACGTTCATGTCCCCCTAAGGATAAAATGTGACAACTTTATTGGTCCATCGGCTTTACATCTAGTGCTGTCCTTTAATGACATTATTTAATTGTTCCAACTCTTTGGTTTATGAGCAGATGCCTGCAGGTACAGCTTCACAGAGCTGCTAGCATACTGTAGATGTTCAGCCTGCACACGTTGAACAGGGGAGTTGAATGGGTTTGGGCTGTTTTTGCTTCTTTAAAATGTCATCCTACACTTCAGACTACATATCCATCAAGGTTTTTTACTAAGTGTGTCTGTTTTTGTATGTAGATTCCTCCCTAAGTTACAAAACACAATCTTCTCAATGTAAATAATCAACTGGGGAAGATTCATTGCGATATCTATTAGTTAAGGTTTTTACTATATTCACCTGTCTTGTATAGAATTGTATTTATACTTTACTTATTTCTCATATTCTCAATCTCTGGGCCATAAATGTCCACTTTGTATCACTTAAAGTACAAACATTAAAGGTAAACCAAAATGAATCCTGACTATCTAACTATCTGACTATCTGAAATCTATCTCTGGTATTATTTAGATCTAGCAGCATTAGTATAAAGAAAGGTGGCAGATGGTGAAATCATAGAAGAAGCAGCAGCTACATTTTCCACAGTGTAGTCGAGGTGTAGATCACAGTTATAGGGCTGACCTCTAAAGTGTCCCTCGCTGATGCTGAGGGCTTTAGGGAGTCCCTTTTTTAAGGCTATTTTTATGTGTAGGAGTTTTTCTGCACATTTCTCCCATAACTGGCTCACACATATTCACTTTGATGGGATTACAGCAGTGATTTGAAATAGATTTTTAAGCTGATTAGAAAACTCTGGAAATACTAAAATCAGCACCTAATTTTCTATAGTTTTTCCGGTTCTAAGAGACAATTCATAAACTCAAAGCTAAATATAGACAGGATATGTAGTCCCTTCAGTAAATGTTGGCAGTCATCATTGATTCAAATGTTGGTATGTTGTATTTTAACCCATTTAAAAAAATACATTTTAGCTTTCTTTGTTTTATAGACACTTCACAATACAGCCTAAAAAAACCCTGGAAAATTAAGTGTGGAGTGTGGATATAAAACCATCATGCTAGCAGACCTAAAAAACCTATTGTAAATGACTTAAGGAGCTATAAAGAAACATAGGGGTTTTAAAAGTTATGGTTTATAATGTAATGACCAAATGGATAAGTAGCCAGGGTTAGCAGGCTAGCACTGGGGCAATGTGGAGAGTGCGTTTGTTCCTGTTCAGTAATCTTGTGTCAGATGTCATGACTGTATATGATGGCCATGTGTTTTGCTGCTCTTAAAGGCTAAACCCTGATTTATCTTTATAATAATAGGGTCGATCAAGTTGATGTGCCTAAGAAATGTTACATAATGGTGGAACGATTTCTATGTGAGTTCAGAAAAGGATGTCATACACCATTGCTGTGTTACAATATTGTTACCCGGTGAAAGCATTATGAAATCCTCTTCTGGATTCTCCCTTAAGGCAAGGCTTTTTATGAAGACTGAAGTCTCTGTCCTTGACTTTTGATGTACCTGCTACACACACTGTCTTTGTTCATTGTGTAATCCTCAGTCAGTGTTTGTCTTTTTTTCAATGTGACTTGGATGCATTATGGCCTTTTCCTTTGAGAACAACACAGGGGAGTGCTTTTATAGCTCTCAATCCTTGAGGTTGTCTTGCTTATAGACCTTCCTTTTTTAAATCCAATCTTCTTCCTCTGTGTGGTTGTGGCTGCATTTCTGAGAGGAAGAGGGATGATGGACGAGAGAGTGAATAAGGAAGAAAGCAAAATAAAAACAGGAGGAGGTAGTATTACCTGCTACTGTATGACTACCCCAAGCTGATGCTGGACTGTGATGGGAGGCGACACCTTTCTGAAGCAGTAAAACTCCCTATGAATCACACAGCGCTCACCCCTTTCTCTCTCTCTCTCTCTCTCTCTCTCTGTCTCTCGTTCTCTCTCTCGTTCTCTCTCTCTCTCTCTTTGTCTCTCGTTCTCTCTCTCTCTCTCTCTCTCTCTTTGTCTCTCATTCTCTCTCTCTCTCTCTCTCTGTAGATCTTACTCTCGCTATTTATCTCCCTCCTTCTCCCCTCAGGGACCGAGTCTGTCTGAGTGACTTTCTCTCTCTCTCTCTCTGTTTGTTTCTCTGGCGTCACGTACCTGTCTCAGAGCACTATTGGCAACATGGGATGTGCCGGAGAGAAATTAAGTGCATTTGTCACTGTTTTCACATTCATACACTCCCCCTGCCACATGCAGTTTTATCTCTCGCTGTGTCTTTACGCCTGTCTTGGTTTCTTGGTCTATTCCTGCCTTAATGCTGGGTCTCATCACTGCAGTTGGTCGGTAGTCAGACAAACAGACTTTATCGGATAAAAAAAAGACAATATTCTTTTGAGCTTTCCATCTTTCACTATTCAAACAGGGAAACATTTGCGACAGAACAATTAACTATCTCTGTCAGGAGCTATACAGAGATCACATTTTCTTTGGTGACAGATGGTAAGTCATTGAAGTGAACTCAGATTTTAAATTTGATTTCCATGTTTTAATGTTCCAGAAGCTCTATATTTTTCTCATACTGCTTGTGCTGCAGCACCTCTTTTCACCCTCTGTCTGAAACCAGAGCCTCGGATTGGTTAGCTGGCCGACTTTGTTGTGATTGGTCAACCGCTTAGAGATGTCCCACCCCTTAGCCTACAATGTGTTTGAGAGCTTGCTAATAGGAGTGCAAGTGTTACATAGTGATGTCATTAATGTCATCATGTTTCAGACTTAAACAAAGGAGTCCAAGGGAGTCCTGATACAGTTTCAGGCAGGTGGGGAGTGTGGTGGAGACAAACGCATTTTCATGCACGTATATTTATGTCCTGTAAATTATTTTAAATATATTTGTTTTAATAATAGTTTTCAAAATATCTTTTAATAGTAGTTGTACATTTGCTCCTTTTTTTTTACAACTGAAGTTCTCTGATTGTGTTTATTTATACACCATTGTAAACCAAAGCATATTCCTGTGTGTGTAAACCTACTTGGCATTAAACCTGATTCTACATACATGGCAGCATAAGCTGCACACAGAACCTCCACTTTCCAGCCATGTGTGGGGGACGTAACAGTGTATTTTTCATAGTGTCACATCTATATGAACAGATTGGAACTGATACTATTGAAATGACAAGTCTTGGCAAAGCCTGTATTTGTGTACTCACATGCAAAGAGGAAAAGCAGATCTGAAATAGAATCTACTGAAGCCAGCAGCAGACAGTGCTGATAATCGGAGCCGACACGCTACTCTGTGTGGGCAGGGGCAATGGGAAACCCGTACTTAAGGCTTCTGTTGTGTCAGTGCGTATGTGTGCATGTGTGTTTTTGTTTGTGTGGCTTTATGATTTACTGTTTGAGGGCAGAGAAAAGCCTACACCAGGGGAGAGAGGAGGGAGACATTGATTGATATGAGGAGATGTGCTCAGTGAGCAGAAATAAACTCTGTCAATCCCAAATTCAGCCCTAAGATTTCTCCAGTGTTTGACCCTTTCACCCTCAACATTAAGTCTCTGTTGAGACCATGGCCCTCTTGTAAGAAACAGGTACCAGTGAACGTCTTATGTTATTCTGTGAACTGATTGTAAGCCTTCCCAGAAATCAACAAAAAGTGTACAGAATATTTTATATATGAACATAAATGTATGTTCAATTGAGTGCATGTGTGTGTGCTGTGTGAGCTTATACAGTAGCTCCCTTTTGTAATGCTCATACAGATTGGAGATCCCTGTGTGGATTCCTTGTTTTGATTTAATTAAAATGCTTTTAGAACATTTTTCCAAGCTAATTATGTATGTTCCTTTGGGCCTGTTGAGCAGATCAGGTGACTCCTTCTCTGTGTCTCCACTCCTGACTCCGTTCTGAATCGCAGCAAGCTTTAATTCTCCAGAGCATGCCCAAACAGACTTGAGGGCTTAAGGTAATGGCTTGATTGAGAAACTCCAAATTAGCCTTTTGTTAGATGCTCATGCTCAGAAGGTCAGCCACAGTTGTAAACTTCTTCCATGTTCACTATGTGCTTACTCATTTATGCTGAGGTGGGAAAGAAATCGACAAACATCCACAGGTTTATTGCTCATCCTCCTCACCCTGACATTTTATAAAGAACTGGCAATGTCTCCACTTGTTCTACGTGTGCAAGGCCCGTAAAGCTGCGTTAACATAATACATGGTAAAACGGTTGTAAAAGTTGTGTTCGTATGGAGAGAGCCGTGCCGCCCAAGGCAGACGGGCTACCCTTGGTGTCACGCACCACTCATTAATGTCGCTGAACAGTGTGCTCAAAGTTCAAGTATTTCCGCTTTGACCTTCTACCCCACTGAACTTTCAATGCTGCAACCACAACAACATAACCGGTTGTTTTCACTGCAAGGATCTAAGCCCAACATCGCGGTGAGCAAAGAGAAAATGGCATATCATGTGAATTCAGCGTAAGTGTGACACACTACCTCAACCTGCACATTATCAAGTCACTACGCACTGGACAGGGCTGGTTTGCCTTTGTTCAATCCAAAAGGACAGCACTAGATGCCACAAACACAAACATCCATAATCAATCTAAGCAACAAATCCATGATCCAACTGATTCCCCAGGGTTGTCTAATGTAACTCCTCCAAATTAATTAGTGGTTTAATTAAAAACAACATGGGATCAAGAAATACCAGCGTCTGCCATTTCATTAGTGTTTCTGAAAGTTTCTCTGTCTCCAAATGCTTGATACCATTTGAGTTGTGAGTATTTGATCGAGAATGACTCATCACAGGGGTCACAGTTGACTCAGGGCTTGTGATCTCAGGTTAGGTTGCTCATCCAGAAGCTGAGGGGGGACGATGATGATCGATCCTCTGAGAGTGTATTGAACAGCTGAGACAGGGTTATTGTCTCTTCCCACTCTCATCCACCCTGTCTTTCTCGTGCTTCCTGTCCTGCGCTCCCGTAGGACTAAACTGATGGGAAGTCTACTAGACTTTGTGCAGCTATTGATACAGACCATTGTCTCTGTCTGTAGGTGAATACAACCGTTTCGGTCTACCTCTGTGTCTGCCGGTGTCCCTGTCTGTTTCCGTCTATCCTGTCTCCTCATTCCTCCAGTTAGTGTAGTCTAACATGCAGGACTTTGCATGCATTAACATAAGTAATAAAGACCGTGCCACCTTAATTATAATTTATAGTGAAAGTTCCTTCTGGTCTGTTTTTATGGTTCCTTCTATTGTCCTTTTGTTTACTCTTCGGAAATGTGGATTTCTATATTGCCTTGTGTTTCTTTTCTTAATGGCTTTTATGTCTTAAGTAAAGTGTGTTGACTTGCGTTGTTGTAAAAGGTGCCATAAACTTGCCTCTTCTTCGAAGTTTGCTGAATTGGAAATCATAATCAAACCACAAAAGTTGGTAGTCACAAAGGGTTGTAAACTAGACACTCAATCTCGGGCCAGATGTCAATTATGCTTCGTGCATTTAATTTAAAACCTCCAACCCTTAACTCTGACTCTGCCTTAGAACTACACAACACATTATCCTCTCCAAAAAATATTCTATCTTATGAAATGGCTAGTATGATTCACTTAACATTTGAATTTATTTTTCTTTAAATGCATACATTTTACTCGTCTAAAACGTTGAAATCACCTCCTAGGGATATGTTAGTTTGACCACCGAAGCTTATACCTGTAACGATATGTGGAGTCCTCATAGGCCTCTGTTTCCCAAAAGCTAATCAAATACTCTAACTGCCACTAACTGCAACTGGTGTTACTCTACATAAACATACTTAACAATATGTTATAGTTCCCACAAGAGCAGTGTTGCTGAATTACGGATATCAATATAACAACATACTGTAAATATGACAGGAGGACATTTGAACGTGATGTATTGTTCTTGGTAGGGAGTAAAGATGAATAATGTAAGATTGATTCAAACTTTAAACGCCCATATATTTAATACTTCAGATATCTTGGGTTAGATGGATTGCCTTTGTGTTTAGGGCTATGGGCTTAGCTAGGGCTAATAGTGTCACATCTCACCCCTATACATATCATAGTTTCTACCCACTTTCGCCACAGTTTGAGTCATCATTTGTAGCATGAGAATATCTTGAAGCCTAATCTATTTATTCCAAACAAGTCCTTATATGTGCAGAAGAACCATATCTACATTGTGTTGTTCTTAATCTTTTGCTGTCTTCAAATGTAAACAATGCATTCATTAGCCACGGGCTAATTTTACAGATAAAATGCACATAATGCATATAATTGCATAACCCTGCTGCCCAGCCCTGGGGAAGTATGGGTATTTGTTTCCTAATCCTTGCCCAAATACAGTATGAAACTGTTTAGCTTATTACTGCAGGAAGAGAAAGGAGGAAGACAATTGCACCGAGGATAGAGAGTAGTGAATTTAGTGGGTGTAAGCAGAACAGAGCTATAAGTGTCAATATTTCCTTCTATTTAAAGGTCCACTTTCTACATCACAACCCTCAGTACTACTTGTAATAAAAAATCTGCTCAATGTGTTCTTCTTTTATAGAACCATTATACTCTTATTTGTCCGTTAAATTCATGGTACAGTTTTCATTGGAGCATAGTTGATTGAGAGGAATAACAAATCAAAATCCTTGAGATTGTTTTATCTGATGAAAAAGTATTTGTACCATTGCATTACGACCATATTAATATATTACCTTACATGCTATTCATTAAATATGTGAGCCAGTTAGACACCTGACAGTGAGTCTGATGAGCATCAAGAGGCTTAATTGATAGACTTTTCTTATTGAAACCTCTTCATTATAACCAATTATTTTGATGTATGCTTTACCTTCTTGTCAATGACTGTGTTCTTTCAATACTTACATTAGCACCTCCAAGATTAGCATCTGCATTTTGGATTCATGAATGGCGAAAATACTAATGAAAAACTCATTGCCAGTTTAAAAGATTCACTACTACTGAGTGTTTCTTCAAATGGAAGAATATGTTTTAGCAGAAAGGTCTGAAAAAGGAATACTATTTGCCCTTAGCACATGATGGGATTATCTGTGCTGTCTTGAATTTGTCGGTAGGGGTCTGAGTGTATTTCTGTGTGAACTGAAGGTGATATTCGTATGTGTGAGAGGCACAGGGACTAAGGGAAGCAGGCCATTGAGCACCACTGCTGCAGAGGGTATACAGTCAGAACTTGGATGATAAATTCCTCGTCCATTTTATTACACTGGAGCTGAGCCCTGGAACCTGCAGGCGCTAGGTGGAGGTGCAGATTGATTCTTCTTTGATGCTCTGCAACTTGGCAAACCTCCTCTTTAGTGATGAGAATATTAATTATGTCCTTCCTTTGCATTAAACGTGAAACTCCTCCAACTGAAGTTGACTTCTGAGGCGTACGTGCTGTTGTCAAGACATGAGGGATTCTTTTCATCTGTAATGCTACTGTTCTTTCTCTGCTGCAGTGTTCTCAATCTTAAGGGGGAATCACCTAAAATGTTAAATATATAAC
This sequence comes from Eleginops maclovinus, assembly GCF_036324505.1. Taxonomy (NCBI): domain Eukaryota; kingdom Metazoa; phylum Chordata; class Actinopteri; order Perciformes; family Eleginopidae; genus Eleginops; species Eleginops maclovinus. Next base: position 10,824,240 of record NC_086352.1, on the reverse strand, counting down.
ATTGCAAACTTATACTTTCTATACTTTCTAGGGTCAGCTAAACACACACAGTGAATGGTTGCAGCTGCTGTTGTCTTAGGTGTGTGTGATTTCTGTGAGTTGTTAGTCCTCATCTGCCCTTTAACCTGGTGATGGGTCATTAGATCTGATCTCAATTAACCAAACATTGTCTGCACGATTAACAAGGTAAACACTGATTGGCTAAAGGCTAAATCTTACTTTTATATGGATAATTCCAAGGGACAGGATGGACTTACCTGGGTAACATTAAGGTGTTGTTAATTAGCATTATTATATGACAGTACTCTTCTTAAGGCACAACTGACAATTTTGCTTCTCCTCACGAACATGAGTTTTTATTGTTCACTGCCAAATTATTTTCAATAGCAATCAAGCCATCCAAACTATCAAGTGCCATAAAGTACATTTTCATGCTGGAACTGGTACTACTCCCAGAGGAAAACCCTAGTTTTTAGTCTCTCTGCAGGCTTAACATGTTGCTGTAAAAGCCATTAATTCAAGTTGCTGAAAACAGCTGTTCTCTACGAAGGATGAAACCGCCTCAAATTTGTATCTAATACCTAAAATATTTTATAGCTTTTGGAGGATTGAGACTGTGGTCGCTTGTTTGATTCTGTGTAAGAAGATTAAACAATATTGAAAAGACAAATCGTGTGTGTGCGTGTGTGTGTGTGTGTGTGTGTGTGTGTGTGTGTGTGTGTGTGCGTGCGCGTGTCAGGCTGTCGGAAAGGCCTCTCAGAGGTGTCCCACAGCGGCCCGGCGCTCTGAGGCATGACCAGGTGTCGCTGCACCGGGAGGCTGTCAGCACACCGTGCAGAATATTAACAAGCCTGACCACACACATACGGGGAGACACATTTCTTTTTTGCACATGCACCAGGAAAAAAAACACATGAACACACATTCAGTACACAAACAGTCATTTTCAAATACTGAGACACAGTCATCATGCGTGCTTATAAACATTATACAAAAATGATATGGAAAAAAAACAAACAGTTTTGTAAATGTCACCCATGAAAATGTCATACCATAGGCACACATTTGCATGCAACCATTTATATATGCATAGACACACACACGCACGCACGCACGCACGCACGCAAACACACACACGGTCAAGGATTAAAAATGAAACCCCTTCTCACATTGTGATAACGTAGTGTGTGGAGAGGTTTTTCCCAGCTCTAGTTTTCTGTCTCTGATTGATGGAGGAGTGAACGAGAATACCATTTAGCCGTCGGTATCTGCTGCCAGAGTGCTCCTCCGGGACATTTATTCACACAAATAGGAAAACTGGAGCATACTAACGGGCACGCTCATACTCATGCACCTAACGACAGACGTGGACATGATGTCACAAACGGGGACAGACATGTTGAGTTCTACACCCACACAAACACACAGAGTTCAGACAACGACTTAAAAGGGCTGAGGCTTTACATATCTAGAGTATATGTATGTCTTAATGTATTTACAGAATATCTATGTTTCATATGTGAGGTATATTCGTGTTATGTCTTTAAGTGTTTTCATCATGAAGAAGCAGCATGACTTCATTACTGCCAAAGGCAGCTATAGCCACAGATTACAGAAAAGCCTGTGTATGTTTGTGTGTGTATAAGCCTTAAAGCATGAACATGTGCACGTGTATTCTACAGTTTGCCGTGCTGCTGTATGTGTGTTTGTAGCTTTCGGTGTAAATCCTCAGTTTGTAGGTTGGAATTACTCAACATCTCCTACATGTAAAGGGATGGTGGGATTAATGTCTTGGGATTATTTCTCCTTTAGATCCTTGTGTGAGTGTTTGAAATGCAGACGTGGTTTTCTGCACATGTACCATACCGTGTCCTTTGTTAGGTAATTGTATTGATTACCCAACATATATGTCCTATTTTAGAAACTTTCTGGTATTGTTTCTAGTCCTTATCTGAGAAGAAGATAACGAAAACAATTCTGCGTTGAATAGCTCCTAGTCACGCCAAAATATCTTAATTGCTTTTTCCAACAAGGTGATTTATGTACACATTAGCTTTAAATATACACACACCAAGTATCATTCCTATACAGCTCAAAGTATACGTGATGGAATTTGCTAAGGTGCCTACAAACTCAATCCCTGAGGGTATAGATTAAAGGGCTATTCCAGCGAATTAGTATTAGACTTCTGTAAAGCTGGGTAACTGGCAAGAGAGATATCACAAAAATAAATTGTCAACATTGATGCATTGCGCCCATCAACTCCAGGAATCCTGGATCTACACTTTTCACAATACACAATATTGTCTTTTTTCTAGACTTGCACTGGCTAGCCACTTATTTTAAACTCCAAATATCAATGTACATAATTGGCTCTTACAATTTTCCTACAGTTGCTAGTCTGTACCAGAAATCCATGTCGTTTGAACTTGAGCTGCTATGTGTGCAACACACATCTAGGTTGCTAATGTGCTTTGAATCAACCAATCATGCAAGCACCAGTAAACTCAAAATATCTAACATGCACACCAATGTATTAGTTGTACAAATAATGCGAAAACAGGACACTTTCTAGCATTTTATCACCATACACCATGTCTTTGATGCACATGTGAGCAATTTCAAATACATGCAATATTTTTCTGGGAGAATGTTAAATTGTGCTTCAATTATTAGTGTCTTCTGAATTTTCCTACTTTAGGACTAGTCAAGTAGTAAAACATGTATTAAAAAAACATTGGAGATGTCACGTAACGCTGCAATAACTGACAACCTAACAATAAACTGACCATAGACTTTGTTTTTGAAGGAAAGACTGATTTACTACATTTGTAACAGCGCATGGCCACTGGTTTCGATTGGAGGGATAATCAAAAGATTTATTTGACGGATGAGCTTGTATAGTGGATTGACAAACTGCCATGTTCTCTTTCCTTTTCACATAACAGGGAATCAATAAAAAGCAGATGCATGGTAAAATATCTGTTCCCAACCATTCCTAATCATCCCAAACCCATCCAATGCATGCTTGTATTCTTCATCTATGTCATAGTATTCAAATCCCATACAAGACAAACAAGATTTAAAGTAAAGTAATGATTTCTGACAAAGCCACCTGTTTCAGCCTTAAGAGAACCATCTATTGAATGAACCCAAAGCGGTAAATCTTTCCGACAGTAATGGTGCTCCCAGGGTCTCTTGTTGATTGAATTGACAGATTGATAGGCTATGTGCTTCTGTTTTGAGGTATAATTGATACTTTAAAGAATAGTAATTCCTCTTTACATTGATTTAGCGAGGCAGATGATATGCAAATGTGTGCATAGAAAAAGGCTATGCTCCCTCTGGCATTTCTACAACATTTATTTAGATTACATTCATATTTAAAAACTGTTTCTATACTTACTCTCACTCTCTCATGATAAATGATGATCCCAGCTATTCAAAACATTCATATTTTACAGGTAATTGGTTAAAAAATGGAGTCAGCTATGCTCAGCACAGTTTGAAATTACTGTAAAGAAGTATTTCTGCTCTCCTAAATGGCAATGGTGAATACCTTAGTCTCCTGAATTCAGTGAGTTTACGGTTTTTGCTTCAGCTTGTGTTGACATTTTAAGGAGTTAATAGTGCCAGACAGTAGATGTCACAGCCTTTAGAAAATCCAACCTACCCCACCTACATGTACCTCCATAAGGTTTGTAATGTAAGTTTTTTTTTTGTTCTTTTGGCAGATCTTGTCATAACAGATTTTGTTGATGTTGGATTCCAGTGAAGGCCGCACTGCAGAACTTAAACAGTATTGTGCTGTAGCCATAACTCTTGCCAGTGAAAATAGCAAACCTAGTACTGAGGATAAATGATCTGGTTTATCTTTGCAGTGTTACACTCACGTTTGATATTTAATTGAATAAAGAGTTTAATTTTATGGGATTGTGTTGTTTGGTTGGATGCTATAAGGCCTATGTAAAGCTTTTATGTTGAGAATAATAAACTTCTCATTGAAGATTATAGTGTTTATAGTTGAAGTACAAGCAGCAGAGGGGAAGGGGGTATACCATAAGAGCTGTGTATGTAAACCCCTGCTAAATGTCAGATACTGGGTCATGGGTAAGATATTGATTTCCTGGCAACACTGGGCTGGTCCACAGGGGCATGTTGGACATCAATATAGGTGTTTTGTGTCTTTAAATTAAGAGTACCTTTTTTAAAGGAACATCACATAGTAAAGATCGCCGCGATAAATAACGTGTACATGGTACCAGTTTGTTCGATTGTATTTAATGAATTGTGAAATTATCCGGTTTACAAAAGGTCACATGCAATTTTGCTAAGTCGACATTTGGCACAGTAACCCTAACCGTGACCTAGACCTAAGCAGTAGAACGGAGGCTCAGTGTTGAGTTACAAAACAATAAGGTCTTCAGTATGAACACATTTAAGGTTTGAACGGTTTGTGATTTTCCCTGTCTTGGAATATACAGTACAACTATAATACATTATTTTCCTCAAGTATGTTGACAAGTTAGCAGCACTATAGCATGTGAAATATAAAAGACAAAAGTGTGATTTTTTTAGATATTGTGCTATGTTTGTTTACAATTCACTGTAATACCAGTTTACTGTTATAACACTATGATTGTTGTTCATCAACTGGAAGCAGCAAAGGGCAATATGATCATGGACTAATGAGGGACGACTAAGTGACTATAGGGTAATGCATCATGTTACTATGCTGCACAAAAAGACTAATTATTAGGTAATAAGTTATAAAGGAGATGTTCATTTCCATGTATAGAATAGTCAGTATATTCATTTTGGACCAAACATACATTTCGGTAACATCCAACCATTGCGTGTCTTGCTGTCTGATCGATAAACCACGTCGTTGTTGTTGGTCTGTTCACCAGTGCAGAAAGACATTTTTTTCTTTAGCAAATTTGCCTTCAGAACATGATCATAGGATATCCTTTAGCACAATATAAGGTTTGGACATCGCAGTAGCCATGCTTGCTGTCCCTGCATTGTGACACTGTTTCCAAGACATGTACGGCCTATTCGTGTGAGTGTGATTGCACTGGAACTCGTGTCTCTGGTCTACACCCCGGGTGATGCTATCGAGGATAGGATGTCACAGGACGTTACATCACTTCTAATCCCCTTAAATCTCCTTCCATGGAGTTGAGGAAGTGTAGGCGGTAATAATGAGGAAAGAAAATGCCACCTCTAACCAGGAACACGCCTGAGGCACAGTGGTGATGTCTCACAATGGAGAGTTGACCCTAACAGAGTCAGCTTCTCACCTCCCACACAATTACAGTAATTCACAACTGACTCTTGTTTCCATCTGTTGGTTGCACATTTACAGTCAAAAAGGCTGCAAATTTAAATGGGAAGAATGGAACTCCTTGTTAATGTAGACTTAGTGTCAGATATGTTAACAAAATGATTGGTCTAGTCAATTTGAGCCCCGATAGATATCTCCCTGTAAAAAGCAAAGAGTTGTTTTTACAGTTCTGATTTTGCATTCTCTAAAGAGTAGAAGATAAAACGTGTTGGTTGGTGGATTTTGTTGCCTCTGGACAGAACCAGGCTATCAGTTTCCCCAAGAAAGCATATCAGCATGATTCACAAAAATGGCAAATTATGCTGATTTAAGTTTGTAGATAAATAAAAAAACTGCATTTACATTTGGAGATGTAATTTTGTTGGATAATATTAAGAAAATATTTGCTGCACTTTGTTCACCTGCAAACTTTGTATTTCTACTGCATACTGAGTCAGTAGCAAAACCAGAATTTATAGAGCTTTTTCAATTTATAGAGCTGATCATTCAACAGCTGATGAGAGTGAACCAAAACAAAGATGGCTAAAAGAAACAAAATAATAATCTATAATACTCTTAATGATGATCTGTAGAGCTGGGGAGAACTGCAGGGTATGGTGGTGCCATTGTTAATATTATATATTAATAATATGTATTATCCCCATTATTCACACTACCACAGGTCACATGGCAAGAAAGTATAGTGGTTTATGTTTTTCACAGTTGAAACCAAATTGACAAATGTTTTTCTCTCTGGTACCCATCTCAGTTCCAGTTCAGATATAACCTGCAAATTGGAACATTTAGCACTTCAAAGGCTATGATAACTCAGAGCTATGATACCCCCAGTATATTTGATGGGTTTGATGAGTCGACTATATTTAAATTATAATCATCATGTACTGTAACTGCTATGTGTGCGCATGCAAAGCGACCTGGCTTTAAAATGCACTTTCAGGATAAGAGGGAAAGAGTGTGCATGTATCAGTTACAATATGTGCTGTATGTCTTTCTTTATATAAAAAGAGAAAAACACACTGCATCCCTGAGAGCTGTACTTACAGGTGTAAAAAAAAAGACTTTTCAATCAATATTTGTCCCTGGGATATTTGAAACACTATATCACACTCTGGTTTATGGGTGCAACAAGTATGCAGAACAAGCAAATTAAACAATAACACATCATCACTTGCTCAGTGAGGTTGATAAAGTATAACTCCGCTGACCAGGGGAGTTAATGCGTTCAAAACACATTTTATTGTAGGAGTGATCACATTATAAAATCTCTCCTTCAGATGTGTTGAGAAATCTCCCTGAAATATGTTCTGCAAAACTCAATTGTGTTGTTTTATTAATCTTTACTTTAATTAATAAGGAAAACAGGATTCTTCAGTTCCACGCTGCTTACATGTTGCTGCTACACTCCTGCCATGCTGCTAAAGTCTGTAGCCATCTGTCTCTAATTCAAGTTTTCTGCAAAGGCTCGCTTAATTTCCACTGTCACAGGGGAGCAACCAAAACAATGATGAGATGGTGCAATGCAGCTGCAAGTGTTACATTGTTGTTACTTAATGATCTGACCATGAAAGGAAGCATGTTTACCTACTTCTTCACAGCGTTTTCTCTAAAGAGGGATTACCAGCAGCATTGCTTCCAGTCTAACCTCTTTTCCGTTAGAAGGTCACAAGGCTTGAATGTGAATGTGGGCCGGAAACTTGAAACCCAGAATTGTTTGTTTTTTGTGTTGCCTTACATAAAACAATGTATTGTTGACTTACAGACAGAGGAGCATTACGGCAGTTTCTTCTAAAAGTAAATAAAATAAAAATAATTGTGAACCTTTTATTACATATTCAGTTTAGAAACACATGTCTGCTTGGTCAATCAAAGGACAGGTCAAATGACTTTTTGTGTGATGGGTTGGGGAAAGGGATAACCGTACCCCCATGCTGGATTCAGTGTAGTAAATACTCTCCACACACAGTTGCATTACCATTGTTGCTAAACAGGGTTTCATTGCTGCGCCTCAATAGATCTGCTAAATTAAATAAACTACAGGTCTCAATTTTCTACATAGAGAATGCTTTTGCACACGTTATGTCAGAAAAAGCACTTTTTATATTTGTAATTGCACCTTAAGATGCAAGGCCGACAAACAGATATTCACAATATATCTGTATAGCTGCTGACTATCAATAGATATGCAGTCACCTAAAAATACTGGTTTTGATATGTTATAGTTGGATGACTACACAGTTCTTTTGTGCTGCTTTGTTTTCGTCACTTGTCTCATCATATTTTATGTTTGCAAAGAGGGTATGGGAGAGCTAGTGTCGTTCCAGTGATGTCAAAGCATTGGTAACACTGACTGCTCAGTGATTGTTCGGAGTGCAGAGCGGTACACTACCACCACCAACCTGCTCAGCCCCACAACAATTATCTCTGGGTTTTGTTAAACCTCCTGAGTGAATGATAATGCGGGTGCTGGAATGATAAACATCAGTAACATTAGATGATTATGACGACTGACTTATTTAGGGGAATCCACTGGGTGATATATTGTTGTTTTCCTGCATATGTTGAAATCATTGACTCCCGACGAATCTCTTAAATTGGAAGCTGTTCGTAAACTTTCCACTGCTGCTCATGACGGGACAGTGGCAGCTATGATGATGATTTGCAGTAAGCTTTTCAGAGCCTTTTTTTGAGCTGATCCACACTGATTGGATACCCAGACTGACCTTATCTAACCCTTTAACAGGAAATGGATTGTCCATAATGAAATCCGCACTGAAAAAAAGACCCAGGCATTAGGACTCATTGACAGCCGTGCCTGAGCACACTCACAGGGAGTCTTTTTCCAATCCCCCACAGTCATGCTTTGGAAACCATTACTGCAGACATGCCTCAGATGTCTCAGCGTTTCCTTGGAAACAGTATTACACAGGCTGCGCTGTCAGGACCGGTTGCTTCTGAAGTCCATGGACAGCTCTCTCAAATTTTCGGAAGTCTCCAGAAACAAGACCTCGTGACCATTGGCCTTATCGAAACTGCTTAAAATAAGTCTATTATCTAACCAAGAAAGATAAACTTTGGAGACTAATAACAACTTTCTATTACTGAAAGTCCCATATATGTGTTACATGCTGGTTGGTTGCCTGCAATTTGATTCAATTACTTAGTACATTTATTGAAAGGAATTCAGATAAGACTATGGAAAGGTCTGTGTTCAAACAGCCTGAATGCCAATGTTTAAAAGTATTTTTATGCATTGAACAAGACAGTTTTGAAGTTTACATTGGTTTGTTTTTACAACAACACACATCAACCCCTTTTCAAAGCCCATGTCTAAAAAAAAACACATAATAGCTTAAGTATTTACATGTTCTGATGGCAGTATTTAACATAATTACGCATAAAACAAGACAGACCTCAAGCATTATTACACATCCTTGCCACTGTTTTGACCTGCAGTTATATGTGAGAATATGAAGCACTATCATGTGAAACTGAATTCTATTAATCCACCATCGACTTTGAAAACGGGTATTTATACTGACATTACACCACGTTCCAAATTATTATGCAAATTGGATTTACGTGTCATAAACATTACATTTTTTGTTTTTCAATTAAACTCATGGATGGTATTGTGTCTCAGGGCTCTTCGGATCATTGAAATCAATCTGACACCTGTGATAATTAGTTTGCCAGGTGAACCCAATCAAAGGAAAACTACTTAAGAAGGACTATCCACATTATTAAGCAGGCCAGAGGTTTCAAAGCATAATGGGAAAGAAAAAGGATCTCTCTGCTGCCGAAAAGCGTCAACCTTGAAAACATTAGATATTTCACGAAAACTTAAGCGTGATCATCGTACTGTGAAGAGATTTGTGGCTGATTCAGAGTACAGACAGGTTTGTGCAGATAAAGGCATAATGAGGAAGGTCTCTGCCAGACAAATTCTTTGGATTAGGAGAGCAGCTGCTAAAATGCCATTACAAAGCAGCAAACAGGTATTTGAAGCCGCTTGTGCCGCTGGTGCCGCTGGAGTCCTGCGAACCTCAAGGTGTAGGATCCTCCAGAGGTTTGCAGTTGTGCATAAACCTACTATTCGGCCACCCCTAAACAATGCTCACAAGCAGAAACGGTTGCAGTTGGCTCAGAAATACATGAAGAATAATTTTCAAACCGTCTTTTTTACTGATGAGTGCCGTGCAACCCTGAATGGTCCAGATGGATGGAGTAGTGGATGGTTGGTGGATGGCCACCATGTCCCAACAAGGCCGCAACGTCAGCAAGGAGGTGGCAGTCATGTTTTGAGCCGTAATCATGGGGAGAGAGCTGGTAGGCCCCTTTAGGGTCCCTGAAGGTGTGAAAATGACCTCGGCAAAGTATATAGAGGTTCTGACTGACCACTTTCTTCCATGGTGCAAAAAGAAGAACCATGTCTTCAGTAGTAAACTCATCTTCATGCCTGACAATGCACCATCTCATGCTTCAATGAATACCTCTGTGTCATTGGCTGCTATGGGCATAAAAGGAGAGAACTCATGGTGTGGCCCCCTTCTGCCCCTGACCTCAACCCTATTGAGAACCTTTGGAGCATCCTCAAGCAAAAGATCTATGAGGGTGGGAGGCAGTTCACATCAAAACAGCAGCTCTGGGAGGCTATTCTGACATCCTGCAAAGAATCCCTTCAATCAGAAACTCTCCAAAAACTCACAAGTTCAATAGATGCAAGAATTGTGAAGGTGATATCAAAGAAGGGGTCCTATGTTAACGTGGGACTTGGCCTGTTAAGATGTGTCTGATTGAAATGGCTTTTGATTTCAGTAAATACTAACAAAACTCACAAACTAACAGAATGCTACAATGGGATCAGTATAACTATATGACAGTATATCTACACACCTCTGACTGTTCCTGTAGCACCACACGGTGATTAGTTCATTATTTAAATATCATGACAAACTATTGGATGTGTAACTTCATGCACACATTTATTGTCTCCAGTAAATGAACTTTAACCATTTGACCATTTTCTTTAATGTTCAAATTTCTCAAAAAATGGTTTGTTGCTAACTACCAATTACCAAAACCTGCTTATTATCAGCATTTTAGGTAATTTCTTTGTACAGAATATATTGTGGCGTGTTGTTGTAACCATAATCAAACTTGTATTTCCAGCTACATGCGTGTTATTTTCCTATGCAAACAATCGCTGCATCTGACCTATTTGCATGAAGTCAGATGACAATGGCTTACTGTAAACTATTTATGTGAAACACTATCAGCTGTAACAACAGTTGAAATCAGAGAGCAAACAAAGATGGACATAGTTCTACTGTTGATCATTGCTGCCGCAGGCAAGTCTTTTATGTGTTTGGATATCTTTTTATTAAATCAAATGTCTGATTCTTGATAAAAAAGAACAATAATTGTATTGCAGGCTGTACATGTGTCATTGTTTTTATGGTAATCTCTTAAAATGCAGTTAAAGTTAAATATTTAATTGTAAAACTGTATAATGATGATGCACACTATTACCCTAAATGTGTTTTCTTTAAAGACAAGTCATACATGTACAGTATGTTTGTGTCTCTACAGGGCTGAGAGCTGTCTCATCACATACAATATATCATCGCCAGTACCATTTAGTTAAGAAATCAAAGAACATGACCGAAGCACAAAGATACTGCAGAGAGAAATACACAGACCTGGCCACTGTAGACGGCATTGAGAGTTTGAAGCGCCTGCACAACGTTGGAGGCAAATACAGAAATGTCAGTCCCTTTTCTCTCTCTTTAATTTCAAACCTATGACTATTAGTTATAATAGTATTTAGGTTTGAAAGTGTTCAAATCTGACCCTACATAAAACACTAATAACTGAACTAAGAGACTAAGATGAACCTGTAGTGTGAAATATCCCTTTGACATGTAGTACAGTAGAAGTATGAAACCGTTTTTTGTGTTTCACAGGACAGTGTTTTACATTCAAGCTGCAGTGGAGAGACGGTAACCAATGGGGGATATTTTGTATTAGAAATACTCTAAGTCTGGAGAATATCCACGGGTAGCTTAAGCCTCATGTGGACCTATAACAAATGTTTCTATATATTTTGTATTATGTTAAAAACTATACACAGAACTAGGACTAGTAAGTGAGGAACCTCCATCACTGCTAAATGCCTTACAAAGGGATCTCTTACAGTCCAGTATTAGCTGGAGAAAGGCAGAAAAGGCAAACGATAAATCAATTATAATATTGGCATCTGAATAGAGTTTTGAAACAGTTTGAAAAAAATGTTTTTGAGTGGTATAGGATCTGGTAAGTAGTATCAAGGCTGTAAAATAAAAGTTGTATGTGCTATGCACCTTGTACCAAGGCTTACCTCATGAAGCCAAAAAAGTATCTCTTAATGAACACATAAATTTCCTTGAGCAGCTTTAAAAGCTACATCAGGGTTTGATATTTATAACACAATGAATATTGCTTTCAGTCAACCTGGATTGGGCTTTACATTGACGGCTGGAGGTGGTCACTGTCGGACACAAACTTCTACAAACCTGGGGAGACAGAGTTCAGAGGATGGTCGACTCATGAACCATCCCACACTTTGAATAAACGATGCACTATGATATGTACTGATAGATATTGGTACAGTGATTATTGTTCAAACCACAAAAAGGCAGCCTGCATTGATGTCAAAGGTAAGAATGTTAACTTAGAGGTAATATTATACATTAAAAAATGATATGAAAAACTTCTGAAATATGAAGATATTTTTGTATTCATGAGAAGAAATTGTTCAAAAATACTCAATATATTTTTTATGATTTGATTAAATTCCATATTTTAGATGTTTTTGATTTATTGATGTCGTTTCTTATGTCTCGGGGGATTTAAAATATATATTTTGTATTGTAAAGACATCAATACCACCACAGGTATTGATGTCTGTTTTGTTGTGGTGTCTACTCTGCTCCATTTTCAGGGCCGAATGTGACGTTTGTCCAAAGTGACGACACCATGAACTGGACTGATGCCCAGAGCTACTGCAGAAAAAAATACACAGACCTGGCCAGTGTGAGAAACTTGACAGACAATCAGCTGTTAACGGATATGACAGTTGCAGGGGGAAATACGTGGATCGGCCTTTACAGAGACTCCTGGAAGTGGTCGGATGGAAGTTACTCCACCTTTAGGGACTGGGCAGGAGTTGAACCTCAAGGTGTTAATATGTGTGTTGCTGCAGCTTTCAACATCGCTGGAAAATGGGAGAGCTTGGACTGTGGGTTGAGGAAACCGTTCATTTGCTACAGTGAGTCACATTCACACTTATGACAAAGCAAGTGATGATATTGAATCTACTACAAAAATAAGCCCCCCTGTAGCGTGTCGTGAGAGATGTCTGTTTTAGTGTTATACATAACTATACGTTATACAACTGTGAAAAAATGTAATCTGATATCTGTTTAAAATCACCATAAATAAAGTGGGAAAAATTTAAAAAATAAGCCCACCTAAATGTTGTGACTGATGATTTGTTTGTGGTTTTTTTAGAAAATGTTGTGCCTGTTACAATGCAAGTGATCAAAGTGAGGTTGCGGAAAACAAACTCTGCTGTGGATCCGAACGACCCCGCTTTTCAGGACGAGATGTTGGTGAAGGTAAATCATCTTTTCCACTTTTTTATTCAACAACAACTAGATTAGTTTTTAAGAGAGCATGCAATAAGGGAAATGTATATTCAATGAGAGCAATCTACAGAATAGGAGCCACCAAATGCATCAGGAAAAAGCCTTTACAGTCGAAGAAACAAGAGGAAAGTCAAAAACTACCATTTAATCTGTTTTTATTTGAATGATAAAGATGAGGGGTTTTGTGTCTCAGATGAAAAAGGAGCTAATGGACCAGAGATTGGATGAAAACAGCAAACTGACCTGGAGGAAGCAGCCAGATGGACAAGTCTTCCTTAAGGAGAAAGAGGAGAAGAGGAAGAAGAGAAATTACCTTTAGAGTTGAATTGCTGTGTGGGCTTTTATCAAAGAAAAGTGTGTTTATTTCCTCAAAGTCCTCATTTAACAGAATACAGCGGCAATAATGAGCGGATTCATCTATTAGTAGCAAAATAAGATAACATATTTAATGCTTTTTTTTGTCCAATAGGGTCTTGAAGTTAATGTTTTGGGGTGGTCTGCGGAAAAATGATAGCAGGCCTTTTTTGCTAGCTTTTTATTTGTTTATTCAAGATACGATTATAAGGAATTGCAGTACAGTATACGTTTTAATTGAAAGCAACTCCAGTGAAATCATATTGCCAATAAAGATCATCACCTTTAATGCATCTCTAAAAACTTCTTCCTAAAATGTTTTTGCATTGTAGTTTAATTGATGTACCTGTTCAAATAAAACACTAATATATCCACCAAAAAGTGTTGCAACGACATGCATTTCTGTTCACAGGTAACAGTGCTGTAAAGTAACTAAGTACATTTACTCAAGTACTGTACTTAAGTTCAATTTTGAGGGTATGATTTTAGAGTATTTCTCTTTTTGCTACACTGTAGTTCTACTCCAATTCATTTCAGAGGTAAATTTTACTCGAGTAACATTTTGATTGCAGGACTTTAACTTGTAACAGAACAGCATGCCTGCCCTCTGGTACTTCTACTTTACTCCTTCCACCTTTATGCATTTTCAACCTTCCCATGTTAAGTCATCACTGGCATCTCCCCAAGCCTCCTTTTTCTGAACACTTTAATTTGTAGTGTTGGCTGTAATATAGTGTGGTTGTCTACCAATCGGAAGGTTGTGGTTTTGATTCCTAGCCCATGCAGTCGACATATTAATGTATCCTTGGGCAAGGTACTTAACCCTGAGATGGTATGGCCAACAGTGTGTGTGAATATTAGTCTCCCTGAGCAGGTGGCCCCTCTGCTGTGTATGAATGTACTCACTTGCACTGTATATGTAAAAATGCTTTGAGGGAGTTCTAAAGACTGTAAAAATGCTTTGAGGGAGTTCTAAAGACTTTAAAAGTGCTTTGAGGGAGTTCTAAAGACTTTAAAAGTGCTATATAAATGCAGTCCATTTACCATTTGTGTGTAATGAACTGTGCAGCCTCTAGGGGCTGCGAGCAGCCATTTAGATTTTGTTGTCTTTATGTTTCTCTTCAGTCTAAATAGCATCATGAGCTGAAACCATATCCATGCCGTCCTCCTGTGCTAACCACTATAGTGGTGTAGTGGGGGGAGGGTGAAGAGCAACAGGAAACCAGAGCAATGATCTGCAAACCATTAATTCATCTTTTCCGATTTGAATACCCCTTGTGAAACAGAGAAGCACTAAGCTGGGCCATCAGGGATTTGGGAGTAGCATTTACAAGCTTGAGGAGTTGGGAGGCGTAAGAAGAGGGGAAGTGGGGGAAGAACAGGGAAGAGAATTGTTAATTTCCCATGGAGCCGTGGAAGAGACTATCAGGCTTTGGGGAGTGTGCACTGAGAGACATGTTATCACCTTTCATGTTTTGGTCTTCTCTAAACAGTGTTTTCTTATCACCACTTTCTCTACATCTTGAAATGAAAAATCCTTTTTTTGCATTTTGAAGAGCTGCATTATAAAGCATAGCAAATCCATTTACACTGGCGCTGTGCTTAAAACAACTTAGCAGAGCAGCAACCCCAACCCTTCTCCTTGTGTCTGTCTGTTTTTCTTTCCATTCTAATTGTTGTGTGCTCTTACTGTTAGTGTGTGCGTGTGCGTGGGAAGCACCACGTGAATAGTGATGCCATGGAGTTAGGGAAACAAGATGTGGGCGAGTGTCATCCCGGATTACCCCCAACCGTACTCATCACTCTGGCACCCACACAGCACAAACCTCTGACGTAATGTAAACAGTCATACGGCCTAAGGATGAAAACTATACTCATCTTCATCATTATCATCATTTTTATGATCGTAATCTTCCCACCTCAGTGTTTTTGTTGACTTTAGGTCTCTTAGGCAGAACGTAATAACTCAACAGAAGAAAGTAGGTTCTGTTGACTGGAAAAAAAAGGCACTAAAATGTAATATTACATTTATGTGAAATTACACTTCTCTTTGATCCCACACAAATACATAATGCAATAATGCTCAAGCAGCTCACTTTCATTGGAAATTCAATTCCACTTTAATGACATAAACTTCACAGAAAGGAAGAAAAATATTAGCTAAAAAAGCATGTTTTGCTTGATTGATAAACACATGGTAGAGATCTATCAAATTCTAGGTAAAAAGTATGTATTACATTGAATGAATGTATAATATAATAATTGGAAAGTGGTTTCCATGTTTTTTAAATGTTCCATGTTGTTGACTTGAGTTCCTCCTCCGACATCTAGCTCATATGTTAAATGTGTATGCATGTAATTTGTGCATAAACAGCTCCGGAAAAAGAAAGCACTCCTAATTGTTCTCAAATCTTTATCTCTACATATATGGCAGCCATTCCAGTGTCTGCTGAATTCCAACACAGAGAAAAAGTGTCAGTAGTTTATAGAATTAAATACAACAAAATAAAATAATAATAATTTAACTCAAAGACAAAAAACAAGAGAAACTGATGATGCTGAAGTGTTCTCTTAATGTATGTAGTGCTTCCTAATGAGGATCTTTTTTTATTAACTGATGGTTTTTGCACTCCTGAGACAACCTGCAGGTCTACTAAAAAGCACTATCAGCAACAACATGGGCTGGTGGGATGTTGAATATCAAAAATATTCCCAACATCATTGGCAGCTCCTTCCTCTACTGTTATATACTGTAAACTGTATGTGGCCTGACACAGGGGAGTAGAGCATGCACTGGGCAAGTCTTCCTCTTCCTGCCCCTCCTCCATAATTGGGGGTAAGGGAGTAGGTGAGTGATGCTCAACATCAAAGCAAACTTTTAGTATTGTGACCAAATATCCTGCGTCATGAAGGAACATCAGACAAATGACTCAGTCATTGGCATGTGGTGATGTTTTCCAATGGAGGAGCAAACTGGGAATATACTATATGGTGTCTGGGGCCTCCTCCAGGAAAAAAAAGTAATTCTAAACAAATTGCTTGTGTTTCTTAACCACCTTGCCTCCTGGAATAAACTCAAGAAAGGGCCAACTGCACTAGTCTTTAAAAATACACGTTTTAAAAGTGAGTTTTTACTTTAAAAACAACTATTTGATAATGATCCTATGCAAACTTCCCATCTTCACAGCCAAACACTGTACGATCAACTGCTAAAGGCATTTTGGTGACACTTCAACCCTAACATTTTTCTGAACACAGTGAGAAAAGCATGTTCATCCAACATACTCTAGTTTTCAAAGTCCTAATGACTCCTGTGGGGATTGACAACAAAGCATGCAAACAATCAGTGACATGTTCAACAGGACAGAAGATCATACGTATATAAATGCAATCATGCAGGTGTGCAGATGCATATGTGGGCCTATATTGTCTGCACAGACTGGATCCCATTAGTAAAGGGTGATAATAGATTTCAGCCCAGAGAGAAAAACCATAATTTGTTTACATAGGTAGCAGGGGTATTTGATGTTCACTGTTGTATAGGGATTAAGAAAAGGTTAGAAAAAAATGCATTAGTATTGATTGCCCTTCTAAGGAGTCGAAGCCACTTTAACTGTCTTTGTTTAATTCCAGTTTGTCCCTTTCAGCAGTATGTGCTCTTTACTGCAACCTCTAATAAGTGATGTCATCAGCCGTCACTGCTACTGATGGGAGGGCGCTCCTTTGGGACAGCCCTGTCTCGTCATTTGCAGTTAGAGAGGAACAAGGAATGTCCTCTCCCAGGGCCTTGATTACCCAGCTTCCTTTGCATTTGCAGAACTAACCAGGCCCATGAGCAATTTAGCTTCTCTCTGTCTCTGTGTGTATGCATGTCTTTCTCTCGCTCTCTCTCACACACACTCACACACACCCACACACACACACACACACACACACACACACACACACACACACACACACACACAAATCGTCACAAACAGGGTTATGTAAAACCAATACATGAATATCTTTATCATGAATCATAAACAACCACTTCCCTGGTGCATGCATACCCACACACACACATACACAAAACATTTTCATTCACACGTGCATATTTAAGTCTCTGCATGCCCCCGCTTACCACACACAGACATGCAGAGACAATCTCCCACTCACATCCAACCCAAATTGACAATTTGTGAGCTCCAGCAGACAGCTTTTGTGCTTAGAAACAAAGCGAACCCCCAGCTGTCACCCACACAAACAAACAAAACACACTCAGTGTGATTTTCCAAAAGTTAAACAAAAGGGGGCAGCATGCAGACATACGCAGTTTTTGCAAAAGTTTTTGGGTGGAAATTGTGCAGACTGCTATGATTTGAGCAAAAGGGATGTCACCTTACTGCGATTGGTCAGTCCTTGCTTGGTCACATGTGAATGTTATGTGTGCAGCAGATCTATTATCACATATGATACATTATGTGACATCAGGGTCACAATCTATTCATGCATCCTTCATGTCTCTTAATGCACTCACACTCAGAGGGGAAAACAACGTTAAAAAAAAGAACATATGGTATTGTGTATTTACCAAGGCATCAACAAGTCTGGGGCATTGGTCTATTTATCCTTCACAAGTAAATTCCTTATTGTTGTGAGTAGCCAAGCATGCCAATAGTTCAAAGCAAGACAGTATAGGTTATGCCACTGCAGTTGTTGTGACAAGGAGAATAATTGCGTCATGACCAGCGTGACGTGCATTTCAAGGAATGAGTATTACAATTCACAAGGTTCAATGGTCAGCGCTGGTCTCACAGACAAGATGCTCATCGATGCTGAAGAAGCATCAACAAACACGACAGCCACTGAGCCAAGCTGAGTCGCTCGATAAGAGCACTATGTATTTTATCACTTGGTGCTACGAATGAAGAGTAAAAAAGATTGTTTGAATTTGGGGATTTTTTTTAAGGGTCCAAAATCAGATGACAAACGAAGTCAGCATCTCATAGCAAATGCCAATCTAAGAAATCCTTTGTCAAAACAAAGCATTTTCAGCTTTTACAATATCAAATTTGAAGCTTTATGTGACATTAGGGATCATCAGGGTTTTTCCTGCCCTGTTGTTTCTCCATTATCCCATGCTCTTTCAGTAGCCATGGTGTCTTTTGTCTTGCAGCTGCCTGCTCTTGGTTAGCTTTGCTGTGTTGTTTTGAGGATCACAAACAACACGTTATCAATTGAAAGCCGTAGTTAAACATCTGCTAGGTCTTGTGTTTTAAAGTGCAGCTTAACTTTACAAGACATATTTATGTAAAGAAACTAACTTATTTTTTGTTGTTGTTCATATTACAGATTCAGCTACATCGGGTTTTATTCATTTCTTTTCAGCGTAGACTTGAGGGATGCATACTTTAAAAAAATACTGAAGTATAACAAAATCCACGAGTTAATTCATCATCACTTTTCCCCAACTCTTTATTGAACAATACAATATTACCCACAATAGCTTTCTTGCTGCAGATGGCATCATCTCCCAGCTCCTGGTATAAGAAAGATTTGAAACCCATTACAACTGCCATATTTGTTCATGTGCTATAGAGTGTTCAGAGTAAAAAAAAAAAAAAACTTGCTTGAGTGTGAATAAGGAAGATGTGGTGAAATTGCTGAAAACGTTCCCTGTTTTAAATGTCTTTAACTGTGAGTCCAGTTACTTACTAACTGTACATTAGCATGCATGCCTCTGAACTCACTGACTCACAGATCAGGCTCTCTTTAGCCCAGTCACTCTCCATCCTCTTTAAATCCATGACAAGCCTTTTGGCTCTAATTGCAAATCAACAAGCTTTATGTGGAGAGGATCGTTGTGCTTATGTATGTGCCTGCATGTTTGTATGGTCATCACATTATAGAGCTTACTTTGTAAATCAAAAAGTCCTAAGGGTTGCTGATGGGTTGTATTGCAAAGTGAGTGCTGCTGAAAACACCAGGTTGAATGTATAAAATACTAAAGCACTGGTTATTTCCTCAAGACCCAATAGCCTTGCACTTGAATACAGGAATGGGGCTTGGATTTAAATGTATCCCATTCAAAAGCGCTTACAACGGTAAGACTTGCCATCCATCCATCCATCCATCTTCCCCCAATTCTGCTCCAATTCTCCGGCCCATGTCACGCTCCATTGTTCCCTCACTCGAGAACAGGACCCAAGATACTTGAACTCCTTCACTTGGGGTAAGGCCACATTTCCTACCTGCAGCGGACAGTCCATCCATCGGTTTCCTGCTGAGAACCATGTCCTCAGATTTGGAGGTTCTGATCCTCATCCCAGCCGCTTCACACTCGGCTGCGAACCGATCCAGTGAGTGCTGAAGGTCACAGACCGATGAAGCCATTAGGACCACATCATCTGCAAAAAGCAGTGGTGCAATCCTTAGCCCACCGAACTGCAGACCCCCTCCCCCCCCCACGACTATGCCTCGAAATTCTGCCCATGAATATCACAAACAGGATTGGTGACAAAGCGGAAATTGGTCCGACGTGCTGCCGAGGACTTGGACACAGCTCTCGCTTTGGGAGTACAGAGATTGGATGGCCCTGAGTAGAGACCCCCTCACCCCATATTCCCGCAGCACCTCCCACAGTATCTCCCTGGGACCCCGGTCATACGCCTTCTCCAAATCCACAAAGCACATGTAGACCGGATGAGCGTACTCCCAGGCCCCCTCCAGGATCCTTGCGAGAGTGAAAAGCTGGTCCGTCATTCCACGACCAGGACGAAAACCGTATTGTTCCTGTTTTGTTCAATCTGAGGTTCGACAATCGGCCGGACCCTCCTTTCCCGCACCTTAGAGTAAACTTTCCTGGGGAGGCTGAGTAATGTGCTGCCTCTGTAATTGGCACACACCCTCTGATCCCCCTTTTTAAAAAGGGGAACCACCACCCCGGTCTGCCACTCCTTCGGTACTGTTTCCGACTTCCACGCAATGTTGACGAGACGTGTCAACCATGACAGTCCATCAACACCCAGAGCCTTCAGTATTTCTGGGCGGATCTCATCCACCCCCGGGGCTTTGCCACTGTGGAGCTGTTTAACTACGTCAGTGACTTCCCGTGAGATTGGAGTTGATCCCCCTTCATACTCCAGCTCCGCCTCTAACATAGAGGGCGGAGTTGTCGGATGCAGGAGTTCCTCAAAGTGTTCCTTCCACTGCCCTAACACACTATCAGTTGAGGTCAACAGCATCCCATCCTTACTGTACACAGCTTGGATGGTTCCCTGCTTCCCCCTCCTGAGGTGCCGGACGGTTTTCCAGAACAACTTTGGTGCCGACCGAAAGTCCTTCTCCATGGCTTCTCCGAACTTCTCCCACACCCGCTGCTTTGCCTCGGCCACGGCTGAGGCTGCTGCCCTTCGGGCCTGTTGATACCTTGCAACTGCGTCAGGAGTACCCAGGGATAACATATACCGAAAGGCCTCCTTCTTCAGTTGGACGGCTTCCCTGACCACCGGTGTCCACCAGGAGGTTCTGGAGAGGTGTCAGTTCACCTCCTGGACCCTGCCAAGGTGCCCTTGAGCAAGGTGCCAAATCCCCAACTGCTGCCTGATGCTGGCGAGACTGGCAGCCTTCGCTCTGGCACCTCTCCAGATGCATGTGCATGTGTGCAACCTACAAAAACTAATATGTGTACTAAATATGCACATACATGTTTGCACCTACCTGTATGTATGCATGTAAAACACATAGTGAAAAATAAAGGTTCTTCTTCTTCTAAAAAAGCCTCACCATCCTCGATTATTGTTCACAACATTGTTATTATGAAACTTTACATTTTCTGCTCATCCATCGAAACAAAACAAATGACCCTCATTATTTCAGTGTATTTTTTGTATTGTAGATATTTGCTTATTAACTACATTTCGTGTCATTTTTTCCTCTGGGCTGATAACAACAGAGTCATTTTTGGAGGTTGAATTAAAAAAATAATGACTGAGATTTCTGTACATAAAGACTTGCATGATTCCCTCCATTTCAGGCCAATTAAAAATAAAATATGAGAGCACTTCAGTCTCAAACAGCCTGCAGGGAAAATCTATAAAAATATAAACGAACAGACAGTTTTTACTGGATTAGCTTTTTATGGTGCCAGTGTTATTATATTGTAGCTTTGTGGGCATTCTTTCCTTTGGACATTTATGATAGCTGAGCGAGGTTGTGCAGGGCTAAGCTGCACTTGAACACACCCCAAAGACTGAAGAGGATGGCCGTAGAATCTGTTAACTGAAATATATCAGCAGTACATTGTTTTGTTGGTGTAGCCTTTCTTTGCACTTGTCTTTAAGTTATTTCTGTTCTATAGGTTATTGTATTGCATATCAGTCTACTTTAGTGTGAAAAGGTGCAAACCAATGCAGTTGAAATGTGTGTACATAATATTTAATCATCTGCGTTGATCAGGCTTTTAATGCTGTACAGTACTTTAAATCCACACTGTGCAAACATTCACACACAGGATTAACAAATGTGAGGAAGCATTAATACACTCTTTTTTTTGCTGCTGAAGGTAGAAGTGAAAACAGCAGTTTTTTTGATTGTTCAAGAATCTTAATCAAATACATTTACACCAAGGAACTTGACTGGGTGCAATGTGAAGGTCATTGTTCAGGCCACAGTGCACATGCATCCATCACGTTAAGTGCACTATGGTATATGAGCTGGTGTGTAGGAAACATTTTTCAGCTGGATCTTATGTGCTGTAGTGTTAAAGTATGTTGACTTCTTGAACTGAGTCAAAGTGGACGATCAAAGCTTTGAAAAAAACAAAACACATGCAAAAGAAGAAATGCTTTAATTAAAACATTTGTATTTTGAATTTTGAAACAGATATAGTGTAACACACTTACTCCGCTGATTTAAAAAAACACTTATCTCCCACCTCTGGTGATGATAGTTGTGTACGTATTGGTAATTGGTTTCAAAGTTATTTGCTAGGAAAATGGCAGGCGAAATGTGTTTCTGTTTGACATAATTATAACAAGTTTATTTTTCTGAAAACAAGTTTTGTTGTGGCCTCATGCATCAGTGGTTTTAATTAAAATGCAAAGAAGTTTCAAATGATTAATCATAATTTAGATTGTTAGCTCCTTCAGTAAGTCTCTATCAGGAGTTGGTTTGGAGTCGGAGGCTCAGCAGGCACCTTTATTGGGATCTTCCATCCTCAACGGCGTACAGCATCCTATTTAGTTCTTTCTTTTTCTGCAACATTACACTGGAGCTTCAACAATCAGTATACTTTGACAAGGGGAGGTTACACCTTCAATGAACAAGCTAATTGCTTTTTACTCTTATGAAGAATGCCTTACATCTCTTGTTGTATAAAAAGAGCTGCTCAATGGCAGGATGATGATAACAAAACACGTTCATACTTGTTGAAATGAGTCACCTTTAGCTAAGCTTGAGTTGGAAAGGTGAAGGTTATGTAATATCAGCTATTGTTAATAATTGTAAAAATGAAGCGTTCATGATTTTTCTTATTGGGAATAACAACAAGCAAGTACTATTTGATTGTCAACAGTGCCCCGGAGCTCAATTGCTTTTCAAGGTTCCTTAGTTGCAAACAAACAGGAAGCGAATATCCCACTCAACTGTGATCCTCCAACAGGCGTTTTTTAGTATGAGAATACTGGCAGTGGATATTTGTGTGTGTGTGTGTGTGTGTGTGTGTGTGTGTGTGTGTGTGTCAATGAAGCCTATGGACGAAGTCCAGAGAAAGGCCATCTGTTTCGATCTCACCTCGCCTTTCTGCCTTTCCAGCCCCTGTTGTTTACCCTCCCACGGCCTGCTCTTCTTTCTATCTCATATAACCTCGCTAAATATTGCCTGCAAGAACTCATGGCAATAACAAGCTTTCCATATTGAGATAAGCAATGAGGGCAGAGGAGGACCAGATGTTGTCAGATTTCTGAAATGGAGTTTTATTGTCTAATATTTGGTTCAAAGGTTTAAGGTTCATATGGTGATATGCACAGCTACAGTGCAGTTATGCCAGTGGGAATATTAAGTCCTGAGCTTCTGCATCTATGCAAATTATAAAAGACAACTGGATTTACTGTTGTTTTATTGATGCGTTTGCCAGTCTGAGGATTCATCATGTCTACAACTCATCTACTAATTACATCTTAAAGACTTAAACAGCAAAGCACCGAGTTTACTGCAAATCTGTAACAACAATCTCACAAAAAAAAAACTATAATAGCATTTTGATGCAGGGAAATTCCCTGAAATACACTCTTTAACATTTTACAACTCTTTTTTTTGTATGTGTGGTATTGTATGTTTTGCATCAAATCTAAATTAAATAAGGTGTAAGCCAAAATACAGTTCAAGTCGGGGGACTATTTGATCCTGCAATGTGTATATCTTTTCAAAATACTTAACCTATCATCATCAACAACCTACTTAACATATCACTTAACCTTTAAGCCATTACAGCATACACAAATAAATACAATAAAACAAATAAAAAATGAGCACAAAGCCCTGCAATGTGAACATATAGTATCTACACTCAAATATTATAGAAGAAAAGCAAACTTATCATTGATCACCATTGATTCATGTGTGTTCTTCCCGTAGTATAAATGCACAAGTATTAGACTACACACAATATGTCCCTCTTACTGCACATTCAAATGTGTGACTGACTGAAACAGTGAGCTGTGGCACTTTGCTAGTTATCCATGCTGTTGAGTTGAGTGAAGATAACTGCTGAGAAAATCCATCCCCCCATACCCACCACAACTGTCCAATATAAAGCTTTGAGTCACTGGTTTCTATACATCAGCCTATTTGTGCTGTAATTATAGGCTGCAGTAAAACCCATTGGCC
Organism: Eleginops maclovinus; assembly: GCF_036324505.1. Lineage (NCBI taxonomy): Eukaryota > Metazoa > Chordata > Actinopteri > Perciformes > Eleginopidae > Eleginops > Eleginops maclovinus. Next base: position 10,799,985 of record NC_086352.1, on the reverse strand, counting down.
AGAGATTGCTCTCTGAATAACCGCTGAAAGTGCTTTATTGTCACGGCAAAGTCAGTGAAGACATTAATAACAAGAGTGCATGCTGTAGAACTCCATGATAATTGCTCTCATAGGGTTTAGTATTTGGTGTATGTGTGCATGAGAGAGAGATAGGGAGAGGGCAAGCTATGAATGCAGCTGCACGTAAATCAAAGCAAAGCCACATTCATCACTTAGGCTGAAACATAATTAGCCTGTTGTAGCGAGGGCAGGCATATTCTCCAATGACAGACATATGCACAGACATTTACAGCTTCATTTTGCCAGGAACCATCCAGGAGGTTACGCTATTAAGCAACACATCCGTTATGTACGTGATGCCAGGTGTACTTATAAATACACAGTATCTCATTCTGTGCACTTCTGCCTGCTTGTGGTATTGTATATGCTAATTGGACTCCTACAATTACACTTGAGTGAGGACATTTTTGCAAAGTCAGGTCGTCTCGAGTTTAAGGGTTCAGTGGGATACTAGGACGCGAGAACAACTACTGTATATGTGTAAACTTGTACTGATTCTTAATGAAGCCGGTCCCATGGGTGCAGTCTTCTTATCAATAACGGTTTTTTTCACAGTGTGGATTGTACCAGTTTTACACAGCCTGTTTTCTGCTGCTGTGGTACTCATTGGAAATGGCTGTTGAACTCGTAAGGAGGTATGAGCAAAGAGCTAATCAAGCATAAACTTTTACTTTGAGCAATGGGTATGACCTTTTAAAGCGGAATGGATGTCTCAGCTTTTAATCTGGCATGCCATTCAGCTGATGTCTCGATAATTTAAACCTCACCCATACTAATGTAGATAAATGTGGCCATTCATACATTAAAAAATTCCAATTCACACCAGTGTGCCATTAACAACGAAATCTCAAAATGGTTACACAAAGTTTAGATGCTTTTGTACGGAGTTTTGCCAAGGTCTGCTGCTCGCATACAAATAGTAGGGACTGTTGGTTAGTTGCTCCATCACTTTGGTCCGAACTGAAACGCTAGTTAATATGTTGCCATTCATTTTGCAGAGACATTTGTGGTTCCCAAACAATGTATCCTCTTAATTAGGTAACCCAAACTTTTCCTTTAACGCCTCATGAGGTGACAACTGAAATATCTCAACATTTACTAAGATGGCCACACATATTGGATTCAAGATTCAAAGGCTTTTTTGCCATTTGCACAGCAGCTTCATCGTAGTCAGTGGCAATGAATTATTAAATCTCATGCTTCTCCAACATGGATTTTGAGGAGTGTTGTTATAATCATCATCCCCAACATTTGATTTGTTATAACTTGATCCACTGACCTTTCAACTTCGTGCAAAGTAGCAAATGTTAATATGCTAACATGCTAAACTAAGACAGTGACCATTAAACTACCTAAACATCTGCATGTTTTAGCTGTAGTCATCATGAACATTATTATAATGCTAATGTTAGCATCCTCACAGAGCCACATAAATGGCTGTTGACACATAGCATTGAAGATGGATAGTGAAAATGGTAGCACTACAGGCCTCAGAGCAGCAGTCATTAACTACAAAACCTCCTAAAACTAAAAATAAGGGACTGGCTATAAATCCATCAATACAGCTTCATTTCACCTTTAAATCAGCCCCTGAAACTCAAAGCCATTGTTTCATTGTACGTCGGATGTGCTGGAGTACAGAGCCAAAACAATGAAGAGTGTCTGTTCTGTCCTAGCTGCACTGAAGACTATAAATAATCCCAGAGGAAGAAAAGTGTTCCCGTAGATGTTGTGGCCTGGGGGGTAACAGATTACATGTTACCCCCAGTACGTAATCAGGATACAAAAAAAGCTGTCATCACTTACAGATACATGAAAGAAGAAGTAATTAGATTACTGTTAGATTTTCTGAAATCTCGTGACTGGGGATGGTGTGTGGACTGCTCCATGAATATGACCAATGAAAGGCAGGTTTCCCTATAGTAATCCAAAGTAACATCAAGTAATCAGATTACATTACTTTCATATTTTGATTAGTTATAGGTAACAAGTTATTGTAGATTTTTTTAAGTTACCCTCCGAACCCTGTGTATATATATTTAAAATAAATAAATAGAAATAATAATCATTAACATTTTGAGTATCTAATTCCAGCTTTACGCACACTTCACCTTACAACATTTTAAGAACTTGGATGAACCTGAAACTGGAAAGGAAACATCTCGCTCCAGACTAGAACAAACTTGTTAAATAATAATGAGCAGTTCAAGCATTTGTCCCCAGTATTTTTTCAGATTTAAAAGGGGTTCCAATATGTGCGATGTTGTTCCGTCTAGCATTGAACTCGCTGCTACCTTTCACATCCTGTGGCTTCAGGCAAAACTCCTTATCATAGAAATGTGATCGTTCATTGGTATGGTATTGGGCACAACATAAATCGATGAAGAGCACAGGTGTTGTAAACAATCTCTTTAACATTTCATTGCAGTATGAATTACCAGGTTATAGTGTTTTTTAAAAGATAGAAAGAATATGTCGACAATATCACACCTACATGTCTGTGTTTCTCTACCACTTTCTCCATCATCCCGTCCCCCTCTCATGAGAAGGGTTGTTTCAGGGAGTACTATCCTCAGTAGTAATACTGACTGATGCCACATCAGGCAACAACAGGGGCTATGGGGGCCCCAAGCACATTTTGTGGCTCTCTTATCTCCCAGCATGCTTTGTGCGTGTTGTTATCTGCCGTCTGCAGCCTGCTTTGGGAATAAACCGTAAACAGGAAGTGCTGTGCTGACACAGCCATGCCGCTAACGCTGTATTGTAGAAGCCTTTGCAGCGCTCAGAGCTAATTTTAATGATAATCAGCTATGCTCTCTTGTTGAAGCATCAGGCTTCCACACCTGAGGAACTCTGTGTGAGAGAGAAAATAACACTTGTACTGTGTGAATACTGCTATGGGATTATTTGGTATTCATTTATCTTATTACTACACTGTTGTTGTGTCTGAAAGCCTGTGTGTCACTTACATTTATGTGTAGTTTCCTTGTTGGTTGCTATTTTTTATTTTTTTTATTTGAGGTCGCTGTGTCATTTTGGGGTGTAACGATTCACCTCTAGGATTTGGTGTTGCAGGGTATGGGTAATAGTGTGTGTTTCGTGGTGACTCAGCTAGTAAGAAGAAGTAAGATGAGCTGAGGATGTGTGTGTGTGTGTGTGTGTGTGTGTGTGTGTGTGTGTGTGTGTGTGTGTGTGTGTGTGTGTGTGTGTGTGTGTGTGTGTGTGTGTGTGTGTGTGTGTGTGTGTGTGTGTGTGTGTGTGTGTGTGTGTGTGTGTGTGTGTGTGTGTGTGTGTGTGTGTGTGTGTGTGTGTGTGAACAAGACACACAGAGGAATTGAGAGAGGGGGAAATGGAGAGTGTGACTGGCAGCTCCTTCCTGTGGATGAGGCTGAATCATTCAGCAACATCACTTATTGGAGGTGAGGTTCAGTCACCCTTACTGGTTCTCAAGTGTTACATTTTTTGTCTTCAGCAACAGGGCTAGTTTTTAAATTGAGTCTTGGGTTTCTCATTTTTTTGGTTTCACCAAGCTGAATCCCGTCACATAACAAGCCTCGCCATCACGCTTGATATACTTGATGTTGTATTTGCTGAAAGTGTATAACCCCACAGTATTGTCGTTATGAGGGTCACATTTCTGTCAAAGCAAACAAAAAAAACCCATTTCATTTTAATCTGCCTGCTCTCATTTTGCGTTGTCATCTTTTTTAAAGGATATAGGTTTATTCATTTGAGTAAGTCAGGTGAGCTCTTTACTACTCTTCCAAAACTTACTAATAAACATATTTTATATTTTTTATTTAATCGTTACAAAAGCTGTTGTTGTAATCAGACCCTGATGTAGCCTTTCTGGGAGTGATGTGCTGGCCCACGTTTGTCCGTTAAGCACCAAGGAGTAACCATCATTAATTTTCCATTGTGATTCACAGTCTGACAAATTGCATCCAGCTCGGGACTGACGGCTAATCACAGTTAGTTTAGGTTGTAAACAGCAGCGGTAATTGAAACAGTTTTGCTGTAAGGCAGTGTGAGCAGTAGGAATAATTATTGTGATTTAAGCTATAAAATATTCCCCCTCAAATGGGCCAGAGGTTTCAGAGGAGCATGACAGTTTGTCGTCCTGGGCATGACAACCTGTTTTTCCAGGATAAGCTCTCAGGCCATTAAGGTTTTAAGAGTTTAGCCTCGCTCGCTCAAAAGATCCTGCGTGGTTTACCTGCTGCAGTCAACAGCGAACATAGATGATAATTAGCTTAGTGAAGCAGAGCGAAGGTACTGTGCTAGTTCAGAAGAGAAAAATAATTCAAAAGGGAGAATATGGATCATCCACACTAACAGCATGTGGGGATTTTATTATCAAGGGCAGCTTGAACTAACCACGTCTCATTATTGTGAAACCCTTAGTTTACATCCTGTTTCATCATCGGTTTTTACTTCATGGTTTTTCTAACCGGTAACATGTTCCAAAGGATTGTCATCATCATTATCCTTGACGGTGTTGTTGTTGTAAAGGCGGTGGTGGCAAAGACCATAGGGACTTGGCTTGGGAACTGGAAGGTCACCGGTTCAATTCTCCGAAAGACCAAGTGCTAAGGGAGGGAGGTGTCCCTGAGCAAGGCACTACACTGCTCCCCAGGCGTCGACATAATGGCAGTGCACTGCTCCTGACACTAGGAAGGGTCAAATACAGAATGTATAGTTCCCCTGTGTGGGACAATTAAAGGTATATTAATGATATATTTAATTTACCTTTTAATCAAAAATGTTATAAACATTATATTTATAATTTCAAGGTTTCAAGGTTTTATTTGTCATATGCACAGCAGATACAGCGTTTATGTTGGCAATGAAAATCTTATGTCGCGTGCTCCTCCAACAACTCCACATAAATGGTGCAAATAACATAAATAAAATAGTGCAAAAAGAGAGAAGAATATTTACAATATCAACAATAAAGATTTGAGGATGTGAAATATATACATATGTGGAATACATTGAAAGTATTTAAATACTTTACACTGTTGAATGAGGAGGTATGGACAGATGCATATATTACGTATAACAGATGTATATGGCAGATATGTATAATATATATGTATGTGTGTACTATAAACAGATGTGAGTAGACATTCACACAGCTCCGGAGTTCAGTAGTCTTATAGCCTGTGGTATAAAACTGTCTCTGAGTCTGGTGGTCTTAGCAGTAGTTCACTTTCTGCGTTGTAATATCTTGTAAACTTCACCAACATGGCATCAACAATCACTTGCATTATTCATTTCAAATGTTTAATTCTTTAAGTTTCTGTTGGATAAAAAGATTTACATTTTTTATCATTCCAAATAACTTTGTGTCTTTGCACTGCATTGATATGTGTCTACAATCTAACATTTTGCTGCAACGTGGTACTGCTTATGATGTACATTGACTGGCAAGGTATCTATGTGGAATATCTTCGTCAAGAGTCTTTCATTTCCATCTGGCATTAAAGTGCAATTAAGCAATGCAGTACATCGGAAAAGCCCCACTGGCATTGCATTAATAAACCATAGTTACACAATATGAGAAATGTCTGCTCTAGTTAACTGTGATTCATTTTAAATAGATAAATGCAAAAGAAAATGTATGTTAACATTTGACTTAAATGCAGGAATATATTTCATGCTTTCCTGAAAATATTTTGTCAAGATGCTGTGAAGAGAATTAATGTGTTTTGGCAGATGTTTCAAAGAGTTAAGGAGGTTGGTTTAAGCTAGTGTTTTGTGATCTAAAGTGCTAAAGGACAACATTTTCTGAAGAAAACATTGATCTAATTATTCATATGTCCAGTCGACTCCCCAACAGTCTAAATTGTTAAGACCAGAGACACATTATTACATTAGCTTTGGTGTAATTTAGTAAATTTAGGAGGTTAGCTGGTCCCTTTTGGTTTTTCACTGCAATGCAGAAGTTTGGAGAATTTAGGAGACTAAAACACCCTCTGATTGATCCTCAGCATCTCTCCTAACGTCTCCTGAACCCAAACAACACTCTTTCTCAAACTGCGGGCTGAAATCCAAACATGTTGATAGTGTTTGTGATGATGTGGTCCCTGCATGAATACACATTGGAGTGCAAGACTTCCGTATTTGATCCTTGAAGTAAAAACATTCAAACAGAACCCTGTTCATCTCTATCATAACCCCTACGTTCACTTGGAAAAAAGACCAGCAGGGTCTCTTGTTAGGGTGTGTTTACTTATTGACGCCTTACAACGTTTTTTCAGATTGAATATCCCAACATTTCAGTGAGATATGAGGACTATAGGTGTTTGCTTATGTAATGTAACAGATAACCTTTCTCTCAACTCAGTTATATGTATTGATACTGATGTAAGTCTGTGGCGTCATTAGATTTTTCTTAATACAAAGTGTGGATGTGAAAAAAACATGACTAAATGCATAAAGACATTTTACTATATGCATGCTACACTAGGGAGAGCATAACAAATAGGATTGGGATTTTGCAAAACATTTACATTCTCACAAGAAACAAGGTTTCTCCAAGGAATACATTTTCCTGTGTTTTGCCAGAAGTGACATCTTTTAGACTGAATCTTTTGGAATATAAGCCTCACCTCCACAGATATAAATAGACAAAATATATTTAACCATCCCATGTTGTTGGTATGCCATCTTTACACAGTCACTTTCTGTGACTGCTTGCAAAGTAAAGTGCAAGTCATTGAAGCCAACCGAATATTCCACTGTGACATTTAACATAAATTAGAGACTGTGCAAATCTTTGAAAGTGAATCCTCAAATGATATAAATGCACCTTCTGAACTTTACATCCTCACACGATCCTCAAAGTCAAATGTTTCTTTTTAAAGTTTTATTTTTTTCCATTTATTTTTTATGTGAGAGACGAATCCTGGAGATGAGGGTGTTACTGCATATTCCACAAAGATGACAAAAAAACATTTCTTTGCTGATAAATTGGAAAATAATTGGTCAACAGGGTCAGAACTGCTGGGGTTTTACACACAAATAGCTTGACAGTCCTCTGGAAACATGATACTTGATTTGTTTGAGGTGTGAATTTACTCAAGCAAAGCTTTAACACCTCATCATTGCCGGACAAGTTTTATGGTGAGTGTAAAAAATTCCATAAACATCACTCTTAACCCCTCCTATTTCCAATCACAACCATTTCTTTGATATTCTGTTGATCCCCCCACCAGTAACAATGTTAAACTTACTCTGGTTCACCAGGTGCTAATATGATGAAAATGTTAATCCACTATAGTGCTGAAGGCAGCATGAATTGATGCCAGCTGTCGACAGACAGCTGTATGATCTAAAAAGACTCCCTTAATGTGCTCTCTCTTCTCAACATAAATGTAAGGATGTTTCCCTTCAAGCTGATAGTCATGTGCTAGATTTAATGCCACATCAGCCCACAGCTATCCCTTTATGCATCGGTGGAAGGATTTAGCCACTATAGGGCTATATAAAGGCCATCTGCCTATCTCATTAGCTCCAGCTTTCCTGTGTTTTCACCTCCAGAGGATGAAGGTCTCGATATTTTCATTCTATTGTGTTAAGCCCTTATTCTTGTACTGTGACATTTCTTATGCATACAAATTATATATCTGCAAAAGTGTCACATAGGCTCAGCATTTAGTGTCACCTATGCAGGTCAGAAAACGAATCCCCAACTCAAAACATTGTGGTTTAGCATAACCCAGCATTGCACTGTCTTGCATACTGCTAATTGCAACCGGATGCAGTTCGACATCCTGGTGTTTTTGGCATACCGCATTTACCTACTGTGCATAGAAAAACACTTGTTTTGCCCAGCCTACTTCATGGTACACACAGGTGGTCTTTTTTGGCATTGAAGTCCAACAGATGTACACTATTTTCTGGGAATTTTGTGTAGAATGTAAAGTAGAGATACTGTATATCCATTGTTTTTAGTCAGTGAGAAAATAGGGAATTAGTTTGATCAATAAAGGTGCAATTGTTGCTCATCATACTTGGGGATATAGCCAGTAACAGGAGAGCTCTTAGCATGTAGGCTGGCATCAGTGACTCTTTTCAGAACAGATGGTGATACATTGTCAAATGGGCTAGAAGATGGGTTCACGTTTGAACTCTACATATGGGTTCTTATGTACATATGGTCGCTATTTTGAACATATGGGGTTCATATTGTTGATGAGCTAAATCGCTATCATTGATAGAGTGATGTTCAAAAGTCTAAACTATGTACACGCTGTTAGGGAATTAGTTTATTTTGTTTGTGTAAAATCAGCTTTCAGAAATAAGCATGACAAACATCTTGACCTAATGGTTGCACAAAGCCAGAAGGTTTTTCAAAAATTGCAATGCACCTCAATTTTGTTTTCTCTATTTGGCTTGTCTGATTTTCTGTTTAAAACTACACTATGGTGTCTTAATGGAGAATGCTTGACAATTGGAACAGAGCATGTTTTTAAGGCTAAGAAGCAATCTCGTTAAATCTGTTTGCCAGGTCTTCCTGCTGTACGGAGGTTGTTGTAGGCTTACCGTTTGCCAAATCTGAAAATTTCAAATTAGATTTACTTCGAATGAGAGAAAATACTCTGTTTATTTACTGTAAGTGCTCAGTTGAATCTACACTAAAGACAACAAGTTAATTATTCAAGACGTTGGTGTCGTGTTTGATTTGAAATAAAGGTAAACATTAAAGGTGATCAAAGAGAGAGGGAGGGAATAAAGGGATAATATTTCTAAAACAAGCATGGAAAGACGATGGCTGGAAAGAAGAGAGGAGGGTGGGGGATGGAGGTAGAGAAGACCTCAGGAGTCTTGGCTTGCCGTCTCTTGGCAGCTCCATGTACAAACAGAAGCAAGGGTATCCGTTTCCAGAAAACACATAAAGTGGAATAGTGAAATACACGAGAGAAAAACACAACAGAGAGGCAGATGGAGAATGAAACTGAAATGGGAATAAAGAGGAATATTAGAGGGTGAACACACCATGTAGGATTTGGCATTTGTTGTTTTCTGTCTTTTTCTTACAATAATCATGTTTGTATTGATGGCCCATAACTCTAATAGCCTGCACTACAGTATGTGATACATGTGGCACAAATGAACTAGTCCACAATATTCTCCAGACACAATTAATTAGCTAATTTGCCCCGTTCTTAGATCACATTAGACTCGAGCTGAACCATGTCAAATGCTAACATAAATCAGCTTCTGCTCTGCTATCTTTGGCTGAACACAAGTGTGCTGCAGTGATTGGAGGGGACCATTTGGGTCAGACTGAAACAGCTGAGCTTCCAAGCTGCAGTTGCTTTCATTGCCAGCTGGGGGCGAGCAGCAGCCATGCACAACATCAGCATCCCCCCCCCCCCCCCCTCTCTCTCTCTCTACACCCTCTCTCCCATGTTAGAGAGAAGGAGAAATGTGATTTCGCTAGAAGGCCAGACAATTAGTGGCTGTTGGAGGAACGCATGACACACATCTCAGCTGAGGGAGGAGAGCAAGACTGACAGAGGGAAGCAGACTCAGGCACGAGGGGAGAGGGGAGGAGGTTGGGGGTGTTCGCAGCAGAGAAATAGAGACGGAGAGAGATGGGTTTTATTTGAATGCTTAATCACCACCAAGGCAGTGGGAGTAGCCCAAATGATGTGAGATGTCATGTGACACTCTACCTGCAATCGTTTCACGTCGCCATGTCCTTCTTCATTCTACACCCCCCCCCCCCCCCCCTTCTGTCAACATGACACCAAAGCCTCAATTAGCAAATTGTCACACAAGGACAAATTAAGCAAATCACCTCCTGCTATTTTGTCGCGAGCTTATAAGTGTTTTTTTTTTTACTTCCAAATGATTGTTTTTTTTGCATATAGCCTTGAAATTCAATCACGTGCTTCTCACAACGCTGATGGTGTTTTAACACACCAGAATACATAGATGACTAATTTGCAACGTGGATGGGCAATCATGTATGACGACATTTCCAGTGAGAGACGTAATTAGATGATGTTTGAGTGTAACTCGGCTGTGTGTGTGTGTGTGTGTGAGTGTGTGTGTAGGCTACTGATGGGAATGGTCCTCTTAGGAGAGTGCAGGGTGGCTTGGATCATAAAATGTGTGTGTGTGTGTGTGTGTGTGTGTGTGTGTGTGTGTGTGTGTGTGTGTGTGTGTGTGTGACTGTGACTGTTTGACAGAAAGAGATGAAAGTGCGCTCCTAGTATCCTGCAGGCACGCACACACGCCGTACAGTTGCGCGTGTGCACATGGCATGCACGAGCCCTGACGAAAAATGATAGCAAAAATGCTTGTAGCTTAACATTGTAACATCATGTGTGTCTGACTGTGGTGGTTTAAGGTTTATTGACCTATTACATCACTCTCATGTTTCCATCGGAATGTGCAGTTTTTGCAGTGGTATGATCATACAATTATCTAGCCACGCACGCACACGCGCGCGCACATACGCACGCACCACACACACACACACACACACACACAATCTCATCCTCACTCCCTCTTTCCTCCTTTTCTTCCCTCTCACTTAAGCTTCTCTCACAAGCCTGTGTGCGTGTGTTTGGGGGTATCTTGCATTTTCTGTGTGTGTGTGTGTGCGTGTGTGTGTGTGTTTGTGTGTGTCTGTGGGCTCGATTGGCTCAGTGAGCACAGAGAAGGAGAGAGAGGGAGGGAGAGTGAGAGTGAGAGCGGGAGAGAGAGTTTTGTACGAGGGAGGGACAGACATCCTCCAGCCGGGGAGCAGAGCCTCAGTCTGAGCAGCCGACAGTCGCGCTGTCTGTCTCCCCATCAGCGCAACCACCACCCGTCTGCACAATTTTTGGACTAGACACCTCGTGCTGTGACACTGCCGTTCGAGCATGGGTGTGTGACTGTGTGTGTGTGTGTGTGTGTGTTTGAGTCGTGGGGGAAATAAAAACCCAGCAGCCTGCGGCATTAAAGGGCAGCGTCTTCGGTCCCCCATTACGCGAACAGTGGAGCACAGCAGAGGATCGAGCGGTGGGCACAGAAGGTGGCATGGAGGAGAGGTGTGTGTGTGTTTGTGCACGGAGGCAGGGCTGTGGGATGTGGTGTCTTACGGACGCGGAGAGATGCTGTGAGCTGTGGTATTAGCAGGCAGCTGCGCACCGAGCCGCTCTCCTCCCGCCCTCCCCTCCTCAGCTGCTATCCTCTCACCGACCATTCGCTGAAATCGGGGAATCGGCTCCACACGGCTTGCTGTGCTCACTACCACTGGCGTCCTGCACGAGGATTTGACACAACCAGGTATGTTTAGTGGCGGAGCCCATTTGGTCGCTGGATGCGTGTTTGCATGGCGGGGGAATCTTGACCGACTTCATCCTACATCTTCTTGTTGCTTCCCTCCCCTCTCTCTGTGGCCCTGTCAGCGGATTAATGAAACGTTATTTGAGAATGATGCGGTTAGACGGCATCATCTGTTGATGTATCTGGAGTGAGAAATATAACAAAAAAAAAATGTGAGGTGTTGTGCTTTAGTCGGTTGGATGTTTATTATCAAAAACAGATCTGATTCCAACAGTGTCAACGTCCCATTCATCTCATTCTAACCTTTCCTCATGTTGTTATGCGTAACGCAAAACATGAACGCATGTGAGCAATGCTGTTGTTTCACACTGAGCAAAAGCGATGAGACTGGTTCTCCTCATGCCGGCCAAAGAAAAGGTAATATTTTGATTTACGAGGTGAGACAATCTGTTGTGATGTTGGCTGGTTTCTTAGGGCTGCAGGCAGATATTTCACTGTTGGGAAATACACAGGTTAGGAGAAGGGAGGCAGAATGTAGCTGAGGATGGGCGTGAGGGCAATATGATCTGAGGATGCACACACCCTCACATACTCATCCCCCACTGGTGTGCTTCGCTCTTCTCTCTGGGCAGCAAATGCATGCTTAAAAGCAATCATGCACGGAGGCATGCATGGCGCACATGTGTGTGCACGCACTGCTGCACACACAGACTCATGGGCATGCACAAAACCACATGTACACCAATCCACACTCCACCGTAATCCATAATCATGTGTTCTGGAGACATGACGTAACACATCTCTCATCTCTATGCATTCAGTTGGTTTGCAACAAAATATCCCTCAGCTTCACACAGAATGATGAGAGAATGTACAGCCCATCAACGCATGTAGTGTAATTGCTTGCAGCATTATAACCTCAAATTGGCATACTTGAGTTTTAATCAGTAGAGGAGAGCAGATTGTACTATTGTGAGATATAGGTTAGCATGCCTCCAACTGACACTCATTTTTCATCAAAGTAGAGTGGTAGTGACTGTGGGACTTTTAGAGTGCTCTGCTAATCAGATGCATTAGGAAAAAGCGGGGAAATGGGTCCCTGGACATTATGCAGGGATTTGGGTAGCAGTGCCTCAGAGCATAGGGAGTGGGTGTGGCTGAGGTGCTCCCCCTTTCTCTGGAGGTTTCTTTGGTCTGACTCACATACCTCAGGACCACAGGAATTCCCACTTTTTTTCATTTGTCAGAGTTGCAAGTAACTCTTTTTCGGATGCCTTTACAGTAGCTGTCCAAGCATATTTTACGACATGTATTTGGAGTTTCAGCGTTGCCCAGAGGCACATTACCTTTGAATTAGTTAGTGTGGAATAAGACGTTAATATGGATAGAAAAAAACAACCTATTTGCACATCAATTTAACATGGCTTTTTGAATATATACCATGCTTGAAAACGTCATACTGTATGATGTAATACCCGCTAATAGCTACATATTGTAAGGACTGTATGTTCCATAGAGTGCTCTATATCATGGTGGGCAGAGGGTGTGTCTTTGAGCACATGCTACTTATATAAATGAAGTATTTATATCTCATTCTATTAAAAACCAATATAGCTGCTGCCCACTTATCTCTACTTAGGTATTACAGAATGAGCTCTATCTCACTAGATTTGCGTACTACGCTACAAAGCGTGTATGGACAATAGTGGAGATACTGTAGACTTAGATAACCCAACATGTGATCTCATTCACGCATGTGCTTGTCATGATGGCTTAATAAATGGTTCCATTTCATCTGGTGCCAATTTGCTTGTTAGTCTTCGCTCCGCATGTGTTGCAGTTTCTGTAATCAATTTGATAACACATTGAAGTAAGATAATGTGATCCAGTTATCTGCCATTAAGCTATAATGAGACGATACAGGCGATACCTTGTAGGTATGATCAAGCAATTTGCGAACAAACTCCAGCTCTGGAAGAGGGTGGATACTCTATCTGTCTAACATGCAGATGTCAGAGTGCTGCCTCTGTTAAGAGGTAGTCAACTCCCTATTTGTTAATCAACACTCATTAAACCCTACAACTCTTTTGTTGTGATTTGTTCTGACTTTGTATAAATCTAGTCACTGTTGCATTAAACAGCAACATATTCCAGATGCTGTCAGCCATGATTGGGGCTGTAGCTCAATTATAAACACTGCATCAGAATAATTGGCCAAATGAATCATTATAAGGTTTATTTTATGTGGAGCGTTGTTTATTCCATAATGGTTGAGCCATTCAACAATATGCAACCTAATCAATATGTTTTGATTACACAAAATCTAAAATGGGTAATATATTTGACATATTACCTAATATAGTCTGAAAGGTTAGTAAATATTATGCAAAACTGACTATTTGTATGTGTTATTATGAACTGAACCATGAATTGAAAAATAAGTATTGATGACAAAATGCACATTGAACTTTACAAAACTCACATTGTCTGCATTAGAGACCATTTTGCTCATATCTGTCAGCAAAACACAGATTCCCAATTAACCAACAACGGACATTTGACTGAGAAAATGATAAAGGTATTTTGAGATCTTCAAGGAGCGATTCATTTTCAAATGTAATTAAAGCAGTTATAATAGACTTGAAAACTTCACCATGTCCGTGTTAAACAAGTCAAGTGTTTATCCTGATCAGATAATATCAGCAGAGTACCGAGTATGCCCAATTTGTAATACCTTTCTTTGCATTTGTTAGTATTAATAATGAATATGCCCTTATTTTGTATTTCCTCTTTGAAAAGCACACCAAAGCAATTAGCTTGGCTCAAAGCCACCTTTTCCCCATGAGCTGCTTAAGCTGTGACATGGTGTATTCAAGATTCGGTTCATACCTTTTCTTTGTTGAAACGTTTTTTCAACCTTTCCAACCACTTTTGAACCTTGCATTTAAAACTCTTTTGCACAGTGTAACAGTTTATTTGGTTATATTAAAGTACTTCTGGTAGCCATGCTCTGGTCAGCAGACAGCACTCTAACACTGACAGCCACAGAGGGAGACGTCTTGAGCTGTGCATTACCAGCACATTTCTGCAACTTAAAGATACTCTGCCTGTGCTCAGTAACCCAGAGACAACCTCCTCTGTTATCCGTGTATCACCTCTATGTCTGCAGAGGGCAACAGAAGTGTGTTTGATCGTACAGAAAGGAAACCCAACATTGCCGACCCGAAAACCCAGAGAGAGGTGCTTCATCTCAACTGACCGGCTAGCCCTTCTTCAGAGCAAGTGACCTCGGCCTCTTCCTTACGAAGGCAACACTCAAACATTTCAGTTTTTCAGTATAAGACTGAAAGAAGACACAGATTTCGATGCCAACGCTGAACTTCATGCATTATTAACACACTGGCTAAGAAAGGTGTGCAGTTATTATCATCATTGACCACAATCCTCCATTTCTGTTGCAACTAACTTATTTAGTGTGTATAATATTCTATAGGTATCTCCCAAACCTCCTTTATTATATAGTGAAATATCCCTTTCGATTTCAAGTCCTTTTATTTGATTTTAATCCACTACATCCTCACTCATATTTTCTGTCTTATATTTCCTTCATGCCTACATTAAATTATGTTCATTAGATTGTGTTATTCAAGTGCGGAAATAATACATATTTTCATTTGTTATATACACCAAATTGCAATTTATTTTAATGCCATAAGGAATCATTGAATGGGAAAAGAACTAACTAATTTCAGATTGACTGATTATAAGAAAATCGTTTTTTACCCAATTCTGAATAAATGGTGCCTCTCATGACTGTATAATGTACATTTCCCAGTCTTAGTTGATCATGAAACTGCTGTCGCCACTCTCCACATTGTTATCAATCAGCAAAGTCGTGGGAACCCACACATTCATTTTCAATTACTCTGGCTGATTAGGATTTACTAAGGTTACAGATGGGTAGAGCTAACCGAGGAGTTAAGTGATGTTACAAAAACATCTATTTGCTAATAATAGTAATACATTTTCTAATCATAACAGTTCCAATTAAACTAACCACAGAGTTTGGTAGATGTCAATCAATTTTAGTCTGTTCACGCCCCCACAGTACAGAGAAGAGGTCTGATCCGGTAGAAACACCTGTGTTGGTGTGTAGCCGCTTTACATATTTAGCAAAATGATTAATTCCTTGAGGATTCTTATCATTTGGCATCCATTGATTAAACAATGGATGCCAAATCTTATTCTCTTATCCTGGTTGAGGAAGTGAATAAGCCATCACTCTCCTACCCTAACAACATGTGCCCTTGAACAAGGCAGTTAACCCTCCCATGCTCACTGATTAACACAAGTTGACTCTGCCTGTGCTGCGACGCCCCTCAGTCTTGTGCATGCAGGTTAGAGATTCATATGCGAGCGAAAAATGTCAGTGGACATTTGTGAGGCAATGTCAGAACACATTCAAACACTATCTAATGAGATTTATTTGAGAGGAGGGGCAGTTTTTGGCTCTTGACCCAATGGTTGCAAAAAGGCTGCTCTTGGCTTTACACCAGTCTACAAGATAGCTGAGTCACAAACTTCCTCATAGTATAAAAATAACTGTAGTATTAAACCTCATTATACATTTTAATGCATCTTTTCTCTTAATTTCCATACTGAACAAATGTTGTAGGAATCAGTCATTTACAGTACAATGACAGCTTAAGTCAAAGTTCCTTACTAGATGCACGGGGTTTACCCACCTATTAAGATTGGTACTATTGCACAAGACCTTCAGCATTACAAACAATGAAAGTGTTTCCTTGCACAAACATCCCTGCACCATGCCCGCCCCAAACCTTAAACTGTAAAGTTAACAAATGGTCAAGCCCCTAAATTCATTCAATCAACCATGAATCTGGCAGAAACACATCAATGCTGGCAGCTATAGCCTTAAGCTCAATTTGCTAATGCCTGGTTCTTCTTCAGAGCCCAGCATTAAAGTGAACTGTGTTGCCGTGTTTCACAGATCATTTGAAGTGAGCATGTCTCTGTGGTCATGAGACTGTAGACACATCAAGCTCTATATCCCAGAACTAATGTGGAGCAGCTGTCAGATTCTCTGCACAACAACCGTTCATTTCTACACTGTCGGCCTGTTTTGCTATAAAAAACATACACCTCCAAGTTGTTAAAATCTATACAGTGTTATTCCAGTCTCTAGTGCCTTTCCATGAGACAAACAAGACCATTTCACTTTCTGAAAAAACTATATAGTCTGAGGCAAATATGCATTATGACAACTGAAGGTGCTGAAGCTTTCAAATTGAACTAAGTGGGATATTTAATGTATGACAATATAGGTCATTAACCTCATCATCTCAATTAGGGAAAACCCTCTCATCTCTACAATCAATACATGGGAAATAGGTAATAGACATATTTTGACTTGTGATTTTAGAATATGGTTGTGTTGAAAATGATGAACAAGAGGAGATGCTTATTTTAAAAAGGTGTATTTATGGTTACCGCATTTCTCATTAATCAAGATACAGTATGTGTTAGTGGGGAACACACTCGGACAAGAGTATTGTAACACTGAAGCAATTAAAAGTATTGGTTCTCCTGCTGTAGAAGCTGAATATATCAGTGTAGCCAGTGTCTATTGACCTTGACTGACAAATACAGTACACACATCGATACATGAATGCCAAGCAGTCATATACACATGCAATTGATTTCCCCCAGCACCTCTACCCCGCCCACTTACAAGTACATACACACAACGCTTTAATTCTCTCTCTTTGTCTACATCAGGGTTACTGCAAGGCTCTGTGGGATTTGCTTTAAAGCGATGTGCTACACAATAAAGTAATTAAATCATTACTGAGATTTGTTTAAAATTTCAAATGAATGATCCATTTTGTATGTAAATCATTGGTTTCTTTTCACAATACATCAGAAGATTGTTGGATTAAACTGATTGTCTAATGTCCACTGTCTATATATGTACCACAGCAACAGCTTGTGTTACTAAGTTACACATAGAGGTGCTCCCTGCTCGTGACATTTTGGAATCTGCAAATCAAATGTAGAGTTAATATTTGTTTTTTCTGTCTTACAGAGAAAGATGTACCATCTCGGGAAGAAGGCCACTGGATTTAAAAGTATTGAGCTTCTACACGGACTGTGGTTTTAGTGATTGTGAGCTGGGATCATATTGTCAAACACAAGTTGATCGTGCTTGGCTCATCACCGCTGTATTCTCAGCCACATTCTCCTTTCACTTGAAGATAAAAATAGTCCTCAGTATTGCCATCCATGGTTTCTGCCCTAATATATACTATATCATCTTACATTAAAAAGATTTGCAAAGGAATGTTTACAAAGAAATTGGCAAACCCAATAAAGAAGAAAGAGAGAAGTGAAAATAAACAGCCCAAATTGACCACTGATTTGCAAGCGCACAATCTAACTCTCTCTACCACACTGAAGACTACTGTTAAAAAGATTTCCAAATGCTCTTCGGCACGTAACATATCGCTTGAAGAAGACGACGGAAAAAACGATTGCTCATCACTGTCACCCACTTTCAGTTATCGTGTAGCCATAGCAAATGGACTCCCGAAAAACTCTCTCTTTTTGAATAATAATGAAAGTATCTTTTCTGAAGTTCTTTCAATTGATAGTAGTTACTCTGAGTCCTTGAGTGAGACAAAACTTGTAAGGAGACTGGATGAGCAAAAATCACACACTATGCCAGTAAGACGAAACAGGAAGAGCCTCATCAGTTTGGCTCCCTCTGATGGCAGCTCTGAGGGCGAGCGAGTGGAACGCTCAAGTCTGCACACACTTAGACTGGGTGCTCTACGCAAGTTAAGAAAATGGAAAAAAAGTCAGGAATGCGTCTCCTCAGACTCCGAGGTGAGCAATTGGAGGAAAACCTTGGGCATCCGGAGCAAGTCCTTGGACCGTGCTGGACGGCAGCAAAAGAGCTCAACCCTGGAGCCTGGCTCTTCCTCCACAGGTTGCATTAGTCAGACCCAGGATGTCATGGAAATGATCTTCAAGGAGCTTCAGGGGATCAGCCAGATAGAGACAGAACTGTCCGAGCTACGCGGCCATGTAAATGCCCTAAAAAGCTCCATTGATGAGATATCCAGCAGTGTGGAAGTAGTTCAAAGTGAGATCGAGCAGCTTCGCACAGGATTTGTCCAATCTAGAAGGGAAACACGTGATATTCATGACTACATAAAACAAATTAGCCACCAGGCCAATAACTCAACCTTGCGGTTCATTAATGTTCCTGAAGAAAGGGCAGAGAAAACGGAGACTGTAATATACAAAATACTGAAAGACAAAATGGGTTTCATTGATGCCCTTAAAACAATTAAAATTGAGCTTGCTCATAGGTTAGGGCAACAGAGAGAATGTTCTAATGCAAAACCCCGACCAATTATTGTTATATTTGCAACAACCCAAGAAAGGGATGTAGTCTTAAAAAAGTGCTATAAACTCAAAGGGACAGGTATTACAGTCACTACAGATAGCTTAACTCAAGATGGAAAGGAGAGAAAAGACAAAGCAATGTCTTCCTCACAAACCTATGAAAGCATGGATATAAAAGTCTCAGGGAAGGACAAAGTAGTCGAGAGCGATGACTGGGACTCAATGGACAGTGATAAAGAATTAGACGAATTAAGCAGAAATAAATATGCAATGGTGGTTTCAAAGCCTGTTCACAAGAGCAAATCAGAGAAGAGGCGTTCCCATGACCATAGCCGGTCAGGAGAGGAAGCCGGCTACTCAGGCACTGTGCACTATGCTGATGACTCCTACTATGATGCAGACAAGCATGCAAAGGCTTACTACGCTGATTTGACCCCAGGTTGGCTTTCCCAGAGTGACTACTCCACCCCTAAGCTCAGCCGCTCTGAGTCCGACTGCTCAAAACTTTGCCAGTCGTACTCCGAGGACTTTTCAGAAAGTCAGTACTTTACACGGGCAAATGGTGGCTCGCTGCTGTCCTCTTCTGATCAGGAACTGTGGCAGAGAAAACAAGAAGACATGTCCTCCTCCTGGTATGCTAGCGAGACTCACCCGCTCGGCCATGAAAATCAAACATATGAACATAATGAGATTGAGACCACAGAAACAATTGACAGTGGGGTGAGCAATGGACTTGTCTGCATGTCAGGAGATAGAAGCCACTACAGTGGCTCCCAGCTCTCTCTTCAAGGTGACCTCTCACCCTGGAAAGACTGGCATCATCTTGAGCAGGGTGCTGACTCTGGTTTGGAAGCTTCTATAGAGGTTAGCAGTCCCTTTGACCCGTCAACCATCCCTGGTTTTCCAGAAAACATCACTAAATGTCAGGAGGTTGATTTACAATTTGAAGGAGAAGAGGAATTCATGATGCTTGACAGAGACTCTCTACCACCTATAACCACACACATTATTCCTCCCATAACAGAACGGGAGCCTGTAATCAAGACATCTGCCCGGCAGTCTAAGGAAGGCAATAAGATGATTACAAAAGAAAACACAAAAGTATCCTCTAAAGATACCCCCAAAGCTGCTGCTAAGACTACACATAAACAGACTAAATTGGCTCCTAAAGAAGAAACTACCAAAATATTGCCAAAAGAAATCCCAAAGGTTTCTGCTACTAAAGTATCATCTAAAGGGACAACTAAAGCACCTCCTAAAGATTTACCAAAAGAGGTACAGAAACCAGCAGCTAAAGAACCCTCTCAAGCCCTTCCTAAAGAACGTACAAAAGTTACACCTAAAGATGCAACAAAGCCCGCTGTTAAAGAAGTTTCTAAAGTGACGTCAAAGATAAGTTCTTTTGAGCCTACCAAAGTCACTCCTAAAACTACCCCGAAAGTTAGCCCAATAGTGACTCCAAAAGAAAGTCCAAGAGAGTCACCTAAAGAGAGCCCTAAAATAACCCCAATTATGAGCCCTATTTCAACCCCTAAAGAGTCCCCTAAAGAATCCCCTAAGGAGTCTCCGAAAGTGTTTGCTAAAGATCTACCACAAGTTGCTCCTAAAGAAGGTCTGAAAGTTGTTGCTAAAGAGGTCTCCAAAGAAGCTGCACAACTACCCCCAAAAGAGTTCCCAAAAGAGATAACTATAATAGCATCTAAGGAGACTGGTAAAGTACCCACTAAAGAGGTTTCTAAGATTCCACCTAAAGAAGCTTCTAAGATTTCACCTAAAGAAGTCCCGAAGGTAGCACCTCAAGAGAGTCCTAAGGTGCTACCCAAGGAGATCCCAAAAGCAGTCCCATCAGAAGTCCCTAAAGTTGCACCCAAAGTAGCATCTAAAGATGCCCCTAAAGAAACCCCCAAAGTAGTTCCTAAGGATAAATTCCCTGAACTGGATGTCAATCATAGCTTTCACCAGACTCAGAATAAATCTTCAACTATGTACCGCAGTCAGAGCGAGATTCGAACAGAGACAGTTGAGGAAGTCCCCAAGTCTTGGAGTAGTAGGCTCAGCATAGATCTCAGTGAGAAGTCCTTTGGTTTTGGCTTTGGCTCTACACTACAGAGAGCTAAGTCGGCTCTGGAGGTTGTTTGGAAGTCTGGCCCACCTACTCCTGCTCCTCCTGAGGAGCCCACCAACTCATCATTTATGGGCCGTTTTCGCACCCTGTCTACTTCTGGTGTTAGTAGCCCTTCTACTGCAACCGACTCAGATGCCCACAAAGAGCCTGTCAACAAGGCAGATAATAAGAAAGCAGGTTCAGTGCCAGAAGGCCTGGAACAACCAGTGGACAATGAGACCCACTATGTCGAAGTGATGGAGCAGGTACTAGCCAACTTGGAAAACAGAACGAATGCTGATGAGACAGACGAGACAGATGAAGCTGTGCAGGAGTGTGAGACTTCACAGGACTATGATGTGTCTGATGACATTGATGTCTCTCAAGATGATGATCCCTTTCAGGACTTTGAGGCTTCTCAAGATATTGAAGCCACAGAGAAATATGAGACAAGTAAAGAGGCATGTGTTCTGGAGTATGATTGCAGTTTGGATGAAGAGTTCTGTGAAGACTATGAAACCCAACTCACAGAGAACACAGCTGAATATGACGCAATGGTGGAATATGTAGACGTAGAAGATGACAATGATGTGACAGAGGAGATGGAAGAGGGCGATGAGGAGTTAGAAGAGGTAGAGGAGATAATAGAGGAGGTAGCTGAGTTGTCTGAAAAAGTCGAACAAAAAGAGGAGGATGAAAATAAAAATATTTCAGAGGAGAAGTCTACAGAGAAGTCCACAGAGGCCCCACCCAAGAAACGTATCCGACCAACATTCAAGGAAGCCGCTCTGAGGGCTTACCGGAAACAGATGGCTGAACTTGAGCAGCAGATCCTGGCAGGAGGTAAGACTCTTTGTTATTTGCTTTGGTTTGTCAAAATGTGACTTTTGAAAAAATGTTTTACTTCTGTTTTATAAGGTTTTACATTAGCAATACAGGTACAAATGTAACAGTAAGTTGTCATCAAAACCAGACAGCTAGGACTTAAATAACTATATCAGTGGTTTTGTATAACAGCACTTTAACTACAGGTTGTGAATATTTACCAGCACAAAACTAGCCAACATTTCAGGTGCGCTGCTTGACAAAAATCTGTTTTGGTAGGTGTATTCCTGTTCGCTCTGAGAGTTTTGAGGAACCATTGAGAAGATACAGCAATACACTCATAAATCTCATGTGTTGGAGCATCCTTTAAGAGTTTCTCTAAAAGACATAATGCCTGAATTTGACTCAAGACTGCCTATGAAATGGAAAATGACATTAGGAAAATGTAGGTTTTTAAGTTAACAAGCTGAACATATACAAAACATTGATGTCTTTGTTAAACATTAACATTCAGAGGTTACAGTGTTTTAGTTTCTGAATCATAGCGAATAGCTTTCATTCATGTGGTGGATACGAGCTGTACACTTCATATCGTTGGATTTATGGGAACCTCGAACTTGATCAACTTGAAGGATTTCTCTTTGAATTGGTAATTTACTTTGAGTTGAAAAACTGATTTGGAGGACTTACTCTGAAGGTGGATGACAGTGTTACTGATGGCATTGACTTTGTTTTGGTATTCCCATGGCACAGTACTAGATTTTCTCATAGCAGACTGTGGCTGAAACGATAATACTCGCAAACATGTTTTCTGAAGGTTTATCATTTATCATCAAAATTGAAAAGACCTCTAAAAGCTACAATAGGGCTGGCCTCCAAAACTACCATCAGTTCTTCAATATGAATAAAATGTTACTACAGTCACTGTGTGGCAAGACTGTAGTAATATGGTCAAGCATGCTTCTACATGAAGTCTTGACATATTGACTCTCGCTTAAACAAAATTAGACATATTATGCCTTACATGGAGCATAATATATATTGCCAATGCTTTCATTTGTATTCCTGCAGAAGAAACCTTGAATTAAGTAAGGGATAATGTGCAGCAAGGCGGTCATTATGGGGAAAAGAAAACCCGACAGGCTGATCAGGGAGCCTTAAAAACAGCGGTCTCTACTACTGGATTAGCAACGTGTCACATGTTCTGAATTGTCCAATCAGAATCGAGTATTCAACTAAGCCATGTAATAAAATGCGTTATATCACATGGCTTGAGAATTATGTCTCAAGACACAATTCAAAACCAACACAGGCATATAAATGGTTAGATTGATTCATTCATGGAAAAGTAGTC
The DNA here is from genome assembly GCF_036324505.1 of Eleginops maclovinus. NCBI lineage: Eukaryota > Metazoa > Chordata > Actinopteri > Perciformes > Eleginopidae > Eleginops > Eleginops maclovinus. Next base: position 10,776,922 of record NC_086352.1, on the reverse strand, counting down.
CTTCAACTGGAGTGAAAAAAGAGACCAGGGAATTTCCACTCTTACTTAAAATGAAAAAGCTCCTGACCTACATATGTAGCTGCTACTGTGGTACTCATGGTGAGGTAAGTACTGTAGTTCAGGGAATGCCGGCACCTGAAGACTGTGTGACAGAGTGTGTGCACAAACACAATGGCCACATTCAGCATTCAACAAACATCCTGCAGTGAAAAATATTGAAAACAAAACAATTTTAAAATTAAATTAAATTAGAGGAGCTTCCTTCTTTGTCATGTACGTGCATGTGACCAAGCCTACCAACCTTTTAACACCAACAAACTGCAGCTATTAGTATGCAAGACTGGAAGGACATATTGTCTTTACAATTGTAACCAAAGACTTAGACACAAACACAATGAATACTGTTCAAATAGGTCTATTCATTCACTTTTAAAATGTGTGTTACTCATCCTTGTCAATACGATCTGAATAGTATCCTTTATATATAAAGTTGTCAAGGTTTGTGCTAGTCTATCAGGCAAGAAGAGTTGGATTGACTAATTTCTCTGTATTGACTCATACATGGGCAATGTACATGTGGCGTGCTGTAGATTCTGGGCATATGAGTATGAATGAAATGATGTGACTATCTGTCCTCAATCTCGATGGTTTTCTGCTCCTTTCTTAATTTTTCCTCACCTTTTTCAGTGGCCTTGTCTAAAACATTGTACATGGTATAGTGATTCCTGGTACTAGGAAAAGTGACGTCAATATGCTATTGTTTTCAACCAACTGTGTGAAGAAATTTGAGACATAGTGAGACATGTCAACCCAGTGATAATCCATTTGAGTTTATACTATACTTATTTTGCTCCTAGACATTAATCGGTATTTTTCTCAGGTTGTTTAATAGGGCGGTGGTGGCGAAGTCCGTAGGGGCTTGGCCTGGGAACTGGAAGGTCACCAGTTCAAGTCCCCGAAAGACTAAGTGCCACCGTGGTGTCCCTGAGCAAGACACTGGTTACCTACACTGCTCCCCGGCGCCGTACATAATGGCAGCCCACTTCTCCTAACACTAGGATGGGTCAAATGCAGAGACCGCATTTCGTTGTCCTAGTACTTGTACTCTGTGCAATGACAATACAAGTTGAATCTTCATCTTGAATCTCCATCTTCAAGTAGCAGCTGACATAGCTAGAAAAATAATGCTTACAATCAGACCTTGTACTCTAAATAGAATAACATAATTGTGACACACCATGTATTTCAGTTATTAAATCATTAACCTGCTGTTTCCGCTGTCATCCAAAAACACTCCCACAATGCATTTGTTTGCCGCATTGCAATACAATACAACTTGACTTCAAACTCTGACTGTCCAGCATTAAGCAATTCCTGAAAGTTGCATTACCACTAACTACGTGACATTTAACACAATCTCTTTCCCTTGCTCTGGGTTGATAGAAATCAATGTAATGTGCATTTATGTGCCAGTTGTTTAAAACCCATTATACTACTAATGGATAAATAGCTACTGATGGAAGCACAGACATGCATACACTCCCCCCTCATTAGACTCATGCTTTCATCTTGTGTATCTGAATTGTGCTCATCATGCCCATTCTCTAAAGCATGCTGGCTGGTCTGAGAGGGAGCTGTGAAGGGAGTCTCAGCAGTACTGCCACTCCTGCTAGGCCTGTCTTCAACCGGCTACAGCAGCGAATGTATTCAGATGCTAATTCACACTCCCAAGGGCAATCTGTAACCAGGTCAGCCTTGCTTGGAATATTTATAGAGGTCTGCTGCTAGTGAAGTTTGCTGCTTGCTCTTAGGGGAGCAAAGGAGGTAGACCCTCTTTATGCTTAGTGCACCATTTCTCATGAAAGTGTGTGTATGAAAAATGCAGATACAGGGAATGAAGAGTCTCTGTTGTTGTTGATACCATCCGATTCAAAGCACTGGCCAATTCAATAACGCTGTTTTGATTTAACTGTAGTAAACAGGGAAAGCTTCCATGCCACAGTTTACTCTTACTACCTTTTACCACTAACCAAGCACTAGAATATATCTTGTCTCTTAGTTTTGCCTTTAAATGTTTCATTTAGATCAGATTTTCCAAAACAAAATGCACATATGTTTAAATAGAAGGGCCAATTACCCGGTTTTATTCATCATTCATGCCCATAGGTTGGATATTTTGTGCTGACACTGAACTATTAACCCTCCGACATCAGTGTGAGAGCTTCAAACACATTTAGTCATAGCTGAAGACATTGGAGCTGATGGGAACAGCGAGTGCACATATACAGTAGATGATGCGTTTTTCTTCTGTAGGAGGATGTGGTGCGGTCATGTGGTATTGGTTGAGTCATCAGATGGACAAGCAGTGAACAAATTGGTAGCAGAGGCACCCATGATGTTCACATCTCACTCTGAGCCACCACATTTAATTTCATCAAAGCCTGGAGGGGTGAAGCCTCTCGCTGCACACGTCTCCCCGCTGCCCCCGTTTTATCACATATCTGTCATCCCATAACCAGACCACTGTGAGATTATCAATAATTCAGCCTTTAGTTTATGAATCAAAATGTACTATATACACTGACATCCATTATGTAGTCAGCTAATAAAAATATGCGTTGAAATCTATTAAAATCCAACATAACGTCATAAATAAATAAATACACGCAGGTATCAGAAAATATACGTTTCATCAAATTACCAGTCGCTCTCGGGAACTCACCGAACAGCACATAATAATCAATATTCTAGTCAACGGAAATTCTTATCGATCATCTAGTGAGTGTCAACACTGAGTTCATATTGAATTATTAATAGAAATACCAAAACTTGAAATGTAATCCTTTTGAACATCTCCAAGATGAACGCTAAACAGAAACTCTGCTGTTAAAAGACAGTTGTTAACTGTCATAATTATTACACATGCTCTTTTGGGTCTGACTTTCACAAATAAATATATAATTCATTAATTATTATATTTTAGAGAACCTGAATCTGCCTACTTGTGGGATGAACTTTCACCAGCCCATTAGTACTTTTTGTCAGGAGGGAAGTCAGGAAAAGATTATCCTGAAATAAACCAGTGTTTACTTTTGCTGTATGAAACAATTCCCGATCATTAGCAGAAGTGTTGAAGGACAATGCAGCAGCAGCAGCATGAAGGTCAGCCTAAATCTATGTCCATTGATATTTTGCATGATGGAAACACTTCATCACGTGTGTCTATAAAAAGGTGCTAGTATTATGCTTCACTTCAGATATTTAGTCACTGGACTTGTTTTTCCTGTTGAGACTAGAAACTGGGAGTTGACACCAGAAGGATTTTTTGCTCCAGTGAGCATTTTTCCCCATTTTTATCAGGATGCTTTCACTTCAGGTCTGCTGCCTACAGCATGTTATGTGCTGGGGTCTTGCTGCACTCTGATCCCATGTGCCAGAACACAACTGGAGGTCATGTCAGCCATGCCCTCATAGTCTCTCCTCTTTCTTGCTTCTCCCTGTATGCACTTTTACACAATCCTCTCCTCTCTGCAGTGAGGTCTGTGGATTTAACGTTTAGCAGGATGTGCTAAAAAAGGAAAAAGTAATGCTTGAGATGTTATTACCCTAGTTAAACTGCACGGTTTCAACCCCATACTGACATGACAATATGCAAAGCTGCCCAGCAAAATTTAAATAATCATACATGGCATTTTTATAGCGCTTTTCACAGTGCTCAAACACACTTTATAAGCAAATCAAGAAAATAATTATCCTATCAAATATATAATTATGTGGCAACAATAATAAAGGCAACATAGCCAAAATATTTATGGAATAAAGTTGTATTTATTGGAAACAAATGCTCATTTTAAAGAACTTTTACCTAAACCTATCCCTGTTTACATATGTACTTAAAAGTTAAAATGGCAATAGAAATATGGCCATATATACTGTATGGTCTTTGTTAAATGAATTCATTCTCACTGCCACAACATTGTGCTGTAGCTTTTGGCAGCATAGCAAACAGTTATGTGCCGCACTTTAGGGATGTGTTCATGCCGTGTACTCTTGCAGTCTTGCTCGCTTTTAAACTTAGATCTTGAATTTCCAAGGGAGGCTAGAGGTTTAGATTTTCTATCAAGAGGTCCTGCTCTTCTTTATTACCTTGATTACCTCTGTTTTTCACAAGCTCCCTTGGAAATATTCTCATGCCCTCACACACTCACACGTTTGGACTGTGATCATAGCATACTTATTGTGTTGAATATCTCTAAAAATAAGGGTATCCTCCACATCAGTCATCACTGATTAAGGGTTTCTACAGTTAATATTGATTTTCATACTGGCAAAGCGGACTAGTTCTGCCGCTGTGTGTTTTCTATTTCTACCAAGACACACACCACTATGTGTGCATTAGTGTGTCTCTGTGTTAATGTATGCCTGAAATCATCCATATAAAAACACATGTTTCTGTGTGTGTTGGAGCAGGGGTCAGTCCTGGTTATACTGCCATGTGCAGGCTTTTCTGCTCTGGCAAGCTTGGATCTATATACAGAGTGACTATGTGTGTCGGTACTGAAATACAGGATTTACTGTTACTGCTGGAAACTCAACATGTGCCCGCAGCACACAGAGAGGCTGTTTCCTGCCAATCAATTACATTTTTGTTCCACAGATTTAAGGCACCTTGTGAAATGAGGTTTATATCAGCAGCCTATAGCCTATCTTTGTGGTATGGCTTTATCTAGTGCAGCTGCAGACTCGCTGCTGAAGGAGATGGCTCTATCTTGTATAGCAGTACTGAAAGTAGCTTAGCTGATCACTGTCCATGGTACCCACTTTCAGCTTAGCTCTCCTTTGAGTGCTGTGTCTCTGCGAGTGTGCAGCCTTTTTATATATCGCCTATCCAGTGTCTCTACAAATATAAACTTTTCCAGAAATAGATATACCTGAATAGTTAAATTGTAAAAAGGTATCTCGTTGACTGGAATGCATATCAAGTTGGAGAAATCCTGCAAAATTCATTTTTTAGTGCTTGTAAACATACATTTTGAGTGAAATAAGACAACCTAGTAATTGTTTGTAGTCTGCCTCAGTCAGAAGACATGGCATTTACAAGCCATTCAGATTTGGCTGCCTTTCTTTTTGGCACATATCAGCCTAAAAGAATATACATCTTTCAGAGTATCTCCAACAATGGCTTGAGAAATACATTTGCAATTTCCCTCGCAAGCTAATAACAGCAGACAGGGACAGGCACTAAGAAGGAGCATTTCAAACAGAGGGTAAATACAGGTATATTTAGATATACTAAGGAAAATAAGGTGTTTTCAGAACAATAAACCATGTAAACATGTTCTATTATAAGGCCAATATACAAGTGTGAACCTGATTGAGCATAGTATGTCCCGTTTAAAGAACTGGCGCCTCCAAAAGGACCGTCATTATAAAAAGACATGTACTTGTGGTAAACACAATTGGTCCTAAAGCACACCGTGTAACAGCATCCCACAAATGCTATGTACTGTGTTCTCAATCAATGTGCGGTTCCAGAATAATTGCTGTTTTAATGTTTATCAATTAATATTTTAATGATGTGATTTTTTTTTGCCGGGGCACAACTTTCAACCAAGCAGACCAAACACATTTGAATAGATACCAGTGAAAGAATCTCATTTGCATTGCCTCACACTGATGGTGCGGTAACTGCATGCCGACAAGAACCCGTGTATCATGTCGTCTTAATCAGAGCAGTAATTTGATTGTTCTCTTGCGAACAGCTGTTTTCTGTTTGCAACATGTTAGGTCATGATTATGCTGCCATTTATCACCCATGGATCAATAGCACAGTAATTACACCTCTGCAGTCTTGCTTATTCAAAGAGCTTGCCCTCTTGCTGTTTGCATTTAAAACGGCAATATGAAACCAACCGCTTATGCTTACCTAATGTCCCATGTCTCTATAGATATGATGGTTAACTCGGGTAATGTTATCTATCAAAGGCATCATTTTTAAATTTGTGCTGCATGGATTTAATCTACATACACGATATATTATCACTTTTCATCTGAGAGCCTCCTGTTTTTTTTTTTTCTTCCACTGTTTCTACTTTATAGGGTATTCAGAGTTCAAAGCCATTCTCCCTGAGGCAAATGTTGACTGTGTCTCCATTTCTGCATAAGTTGTTTAGCACCACAGAATTGTGTCATCAGGTAGTGGTAGCAGATAAGTGGCCTAACTAAGTGTGTATATTTTCCAGCTGCTCCTACCTAACACTCCACATTTCTGTCATTTTCTCCTTGCAGACAACGGAGCTTTGGATACACAGGTTTAAAGTCATTGTTAATCATCAACCACACGAACCCTTGTGATTTCTAGCATGTGCATGTCTTTGTGTACCTGATTTTAAATCTGTCTTTGGTGGTTTGTGGATTAAGGTTGTATTTTGGAGTGGATTTGAATACCTGACTGTGTCCGTTAGAGTGTGTGAGCTGTTTTCTGTAGAAATGATATCTGGAAGTATGAAAGAAAATGCATCCTGTGCCTTTGAGTCATCCTGTTGTTGTTGTTTTGCGCTGGTTATCCGTTTTGCTCCCTTTTTTCCGACAGTGATTTGTGTTGCAAACTGAACTTTTTGGTCAGTGAAGAGCGAGTGTTACACAATAGGCAAACCCTGCCTGAAGCACAGAGAGCGGCGAAACTCTCAGTCTTCAGTCCACAAATTACATTGATGTGGAATAATTTGGTCTTTTGCCTCTAGTGCTTCCCTCCCTTCTCCCTGTGCTGTACACCTCCTCCCCTATCATTTTCTTTTATCCTGAAAGGACCTCCAAATGTACTGTATTTCCCAAAGCACATTAAGTCACAATGCTTTTTCTTTTGTTTTAATTGTGCTCCTGTTGGCTTTGTGTTGAGCTCTTTGCACTTACCTTGTAGTACTTGTTTTACATTGTGTGTTTCTTCTTTCTACAGCCTCGCAGTCTTTTGGACCCCAAACTGCTCGGCTTGCAGTCTGGAGGGTGAGTTGTGGCTCACTTCCCGATCTAATCTGTTTATAAGTACATCTTTGCTGCTGTGCTGTTTTGTTCCCCCATGCTGAGGCACATGAAGCACAAATGTTGCAGACATGCTGATTCTCTGGCATGCAGTCCCTGTTAGGATGTGACACTCCCCATTTTGTGACCAACCGCAGCGAGAAGTTGAATATAAAAGATGTTTGATGCTTTCACAACATCTGTAAAGAAATGTAACCTCTCGGCTTCACACACCTAATTAATGACTCGGAAAAGCTTTCAAACGATCACTTTAAAAAACCTCTGTGAAAGACAGATGTTGTCATGAAAAAAAAAGCAGCTAATAATCATATTTAACCGCCATCGCCCCAGCTAATGCTAGGACTGTGCAGCCATTTGCAGCCTGCTGTAAAGAGGCAGCGGGAAGCACGGGCCGTCGGGAGAGGCAAGGGCCGGTACAGCTCGTCACGTTGTGTATCTTTAGGGTCACACCACTGATGTCGCTGAGAGCGCTGACAGGAAAGCTTGAGGAGTTTTATCTTTGTGGAGGCATTGGGGCCTGGATGTCATGTTGAGGTCATTAGAGAGACTTTGAGTGACAGTTGAGGTGATGCCACTGAGAGCCTCATGGGAAAGCAAAGTAGTGCACAAGAGAGTTGGACGATGGAGAGTAAGAAAAAACCTAGAGATTAGAAAGTGACTGAGGAGACGTCATCTTCAAGTGTCTACTTTTGAGGAATGGAGAAAATAATTTACACTTTTAGCCATACAATCAATAACGTGAAAGAGGCAGATTTTACAGATACAGCAGATGATTAGGGATTACCAGTGGTGGAATTTAACTATGCACATTTACTTAAAATCTGAGTTAATTGAATATTTTCACATTATGCTACTTCATGCTTTTACTCCACTACATTTTGTGGGTCAATGCGGTACTATTTACCGTTCTGTGTTTATTTACCAGCTTTAGATACAAGCTAGTCTCCTGGTTTAAATAATTCATACAAAACATAAATCAACTAATACACATTTGCTCCAACTTTACCTGCTGAGACATAGAGTGATCAACACCTACGGCATCAATAATTATAATATAAGTATTTGAGTATGTATTAATCTGAAATTGGCCATACAATATTGTGGGTGCTTTTAACAGTACTTAAAGACGGTTTTGATGCAACATCTTTAGTACTTTTACTAAGTAAAATACTACAATTTGTACAGTTTTAATTTGACTGGTAACAGAGTATTTCTACAATTGAATACTACTACGTTGTACTTAAAATATCTGAGTACTTTCTCCACCTCTGGGGTTTACATGGAGCTCCACTGGTGGTGGTCGGCACCATGCGAAGTGCAGAAGACGGGGTGGGACAGGTTAGGTAGGAGGCATGATCCATGGCATTGCCGGCTGTGTAAATCAAGGCCCCCCTCTCTCCGTTGTAATGTCTCCCCCAGCATGGCATTATTATGATATTAATACACTTTAAATCTGTCTGCTTCTCCAGGGCTGGCAGTATTCTTTATGGTATTGACAGCATGCCAGATTTACGCCGCAAGAGGACAGTGCCTCTTGTCCGAGACCTGGTGAGTCATCCGCTTCAACAAGGTTATGTGTGATTTATGTCAAATCTATCTGAGCGACCCCACATTGTGCCACGCTGGTGAAATCCTGCTCTGTGTGAGTATGGACCCCTGCAGAAGCCAATAATAACTTTACTAGGAACACATTATGATAGTGACTTTGTTTTCTTATCGCCATATAATATCCTTGGACCCGCCTAGTAGTTATATGACCCTTGTTTATTCTGAGCTGTATTCTCTAACACAATAATGGTAATTATTCTGGATATGTATTTTCTTTTACTTCTTTGTTACACACGCATACAATTGGGGGGGATACAAATGCTTTCCTCACATATATAGGTAGACCTGCTATGGTTCTGGAACCTAAAAAGCTTTGAAAAAAACTCATAACAGTTCTTGTGGTAAAAACACGCCAGTAAAAGGTTGATTGGTGATAAAAGCAACCACTGAAAGCTCTTCTGTTGAATGCAGAGCACTGCTTTGTAGCAGTTTTTAATGTAACCTTAGCCGTAACTCTATGGCTTGATTAATTATCCTAGCGAGTTGTTTTTACTGCAACATAATGTGTTGTAACATTTCCCACAGAGACGCATGTTGCGGAGCAGTCCACTCTAGCACTGCGCCACATGGTTAGCCTTTCTGAGGGACAACATGCTGTCGTGCCAATACTATTCATGTTTGTTTCTTACTGTTTGTCCATTATGTGCTGCACAGTGTCCGTCTGTCTTGTGTATGTTCGTTTTTTCATCTTCATGAATTTTAATCAAAAGATTGGAAACAATAATCAGAGCTCTTAAATTAAGTTTATTTAAAAACAACTTGTTTAATATTCTTACAATATATATCTTTCTTGTGAAATATGATGATGCAGCTTGATGTCATACACGTAGATGCTGATGAATGTTTATTACAGTGAACAACATGAGTTGATGCTGTATTTGTCCATATCTCTCATGAAATTAATAACCAACAATGTCTTGGTAAGTATGGGTTGTCATTTTTAAATCTAATTATTTTTTGGATTTTGCGTGTATATTTGCCATTCCTACACAGACCCATAACAGCTATGGGTGATATTTTTCAGTGGGTTGTCAGATTTCAGCCTCGCCGATGCTTGGGCATTTTTCTTCATATTTTTCTTTTTTTTTATGGTTGCTCGGCAGGTGTCTAAAAAAGATTGCATTTAACTTGAAATGATGACAACTCAACCCAAAAATATATCCGAGAGACTTCATTGACTTCTGATTTAACTGTGTGAGGCTTTTAAATCATGTAAAAGTGACACTGAGCAAGCCTTTTACACGTGGGATGAAGTCAGTATTCAGCAAACTAATTGGTCCCCTTTCATGCCTCTCCTTTGTCAATGACCCCCATTTGCTGTGTGATTGCTTCCGGGCAGCAGCAGCGTTTAATTGGAACGGACAGCAGGGTCCCCCCGCACCTTGGCGGGATGCAAAAACATAAACAAACAAAAAAAAAGAGTGTTGAAAATGGATTCACAATGCATTTGATGCTATATTGTAGTCGAATGGATATCATCTGGACACAGGGTTATATTGTAATGCCCGTAGCAACCTCAGCAGTGCTGGTGCATGTTGATAAACTTACATCAACACTCACGGTTCATGTAGAGGTCACGTTCCCTCCTACATACTCCATGGCTTCCATGGATCTTTACCATAGCTGGGCTGTACACACAAGAGGGTCGTGGTAAAGACTGATCCAATATTGTCAGCTGTCCATGTCTGCATTCCTCTGTTAAATATCGTAACTTTCTCCAGTATGGGATACATGTTTAACAATCTCTGGTGACTCAAACTCAGTGGATATAAAAAAAAAAACAGCTAATTTACATATGTGTATCTGTGTGTGTGTCTGTTACTTGTTTGTGTGGGCGTGTTCTGTTTCATGTTTGAGTAAATTTGTGAGTGAGTGTGTGTGTGTGTGTGTGTGTGTGTGAGAGAGTCTGTGTTGTGCAGTACAGCTGGCTTCACCCATACGTGAGTGCGTGCGTCTTGTGTTTCTCAGTATGTGTCAAACTAATGTGCAGAGCAGACAGCAGAAAATATGATCAAAGCTTCATCCAACAGAGAACTGAATATAAATGCCAAGCATGACTGCAGTTTAGTAACTTCCAGTGCATGAGTGGATAAAACAAATCATGCAACGGCTGTATAATCTCTCTTGATGAATAGTTGAATCTTTCTAGAGGGCTGCGGCCTAACCAGCAGTCCTGCATGGCAGTAGAGACACTTGTGTGCTCAGTTTGGATAATAAATACAGTTCTTCTGCTGTTTGTGCTTTCACCATTCATCCACCCACTTCTTGTCTAATTCAATTTCTTCCTTTCTTTCATTGTCTGTTCACGGCCTCTTTGGAAATCACAGGCTTTGGTAAGCTCACTCTGTTTTCACTTGTTCACAAGCTAAAGAAACAAGAGCTAAAGACTAATGTTTTGTCTGTAGAATTATTTTTTCTTTTGATCTATTCATGTACTTTTGTTAGGTCATTCCTCTCTTCAAATGATTTTATGTTTGTACCTCAATTCTTTGCACGGCTTTCCTTTTTTATTTTAAAAAAAATACTACTATCCATTCACCAGCTCTTCAACTTTCTAGATGCATGTTTTACGTCCTGCTGTCTGTAAATCCATTCAGACACTGTACAACACTGTAGATATGTCAAACCTGTTGCTGGATGTATCCTTCTTGATGGTCTCTCTTCTCCCCTTCTTCTCTCAGACCCTCACTGCTCGAAAGGCAGGCATCTCGTTCGCTCTGGTGAACCGGTCCACCCTGAATGATGTGGACCTGGTGAGTACTAACATGCTGCATGAAAAGTAATTGTCTGTTCGTTGTGGAGGCTTATGGGTAATGGGATATATTGCAGGGACGTGGGATGCTGTACCCATGTTCTCATTATATTTTAGGGGGTGGTGTTTTGAGAGGAGAGTGCAGCAACAAACCTTCATGGCTGGGCTGTTTGCTGAGGCCGTTGTACTTTAGGGCCTGGGTTCGCAGTGCCAGAAATACAGCACATGATTCCAAAATGAGATGGATTGCATTAGTTACTGGCTTTTTCTCTTTGGATGTTCACACAGCATGCCATCATCTGTCTACCCGACTCGGTCTATAAAACATGCTGCAGTTTATTAAAAGGGGCTTTGTGGCCAGCTGCTAACTCCTTCCGCACTGCTCCTTCCGTCTGATTATTTGGAGGAGTTCAGAGATTCAGGAAGATAGCCCCATCATTCCCTTTCTTAAATGCCCTAATAACCACTGAGCATGGAGGAAGAGAAAGCTATGGAAGAAGGAATATTGTTCCTGTCGGTGGAGTGAGACACGTCTAAAGCTCTCTCCACATTAATTGATTGCAATTCTTCCCTCCCTCAGGGAAGTGGCATTATAGACTGCAAACAGCAGGAGAAAGCAGTTTCACAGCAAGACAAACAAGCAGACAATTTCATATCTAATGGTGTGCAACAAGGGGCTGCATAAACCTAGGAGATTATCGGCTTACTGTGTGCATCAAACACAAATATTTCATCTTTTCCAACATGAGACATCAATTTGTGCACACTGATTTGTGTACATGTCCGTATCACTTGACTCGGCCCTCGTGGTCCACATGCTCCGTTGCCCTACAGTGACAGGGTCTTGATTGCTTACTAATAGCTATGGGTCTTATGAAAGGGGCTTTAGGGATGAACGACTCATGCCCGAGATGGGATTGGAGAGGGAGAAATGACATGATGGATGCACACTGTTAATTGGTGTAGGAAGGGAAATGATTATTGGGCAAAAATGGAGATTGCATCACAGTGGTAAGTAAGGACTTCAGGGTGAGATGTGCAATAATCTAAATCGGAGCAAGCAAAGAAAGAGAATAATAATAATCGGTGGCCGAGGGGAGCCCAGTTCCGAGCAAAGCTGCCGATTGTGTGGTCTTGCTAAGTAGGACGAGCAGATGTCAGAGTTTTATCTGCTGCTTTAAGTCCAGGAGAGTGCTTTCCTGTGAAGACTGCGAGTGTAGTCAGTAGCCATATGCTGTTCAAGAGTGTGTAGGAGTTGGAGGGATGAGAGCAGAAAGGAATGGTGAGAAATGGAGGGACATAAGACGAGAATAAGAGAAGATCAGAGCTCCTCATCATGACCCTCTGGCCCTGATTTGTCACTGATCAGCCAGCCATGTTGAACAATCCGCCCCCCAGTCCCGGGAGAGATGTTTAACCTATTTAGAGTGCTTCTGTCTTCCATCCTCTTTTTCTTCTCATCTCTGCCCTACCTCTTCTATTTTTCTCCTCTGTCAGCGTAATACATTTTAATATGATTACAATATTTTACTCTGTCATTGCTGACGTATCTATAACTCTCCCTTTCTGCTCATGCGTCATGTATCCCATGTTTCTGCTTTTTAGAGCAGAAAGAAACATTATGTGTGGGCTAACGGACCGTGTGTCCGCTCAATGTTCTGGGCTGCATGTGATCCAAGCACCAGAGCCTTTTAACAGTCACCGTCAACATGAACTGGGGTTGCGCTTACCTGCTGAGACAAAGGCATTGACTCAGTTGTACAAAGGACGAAGGGTGCCGCGATCTGACATGGGTCAAAGAGTATCAGGAAAAACGATGTGATGCGTTGCTTGAAGACGGTTCATATGTCATCAGGCAGCAACATTATACGACATTGATTTCAAAATGCCTTCCTCTGATGTCCCCCGCCATCTTTTTGAATGGTTGTTTGAATCTTACCAGACTGAGAAATATTCGATTGAATTTAAAATGATGGCCATAAATGATCTTTTCTTCAGTATAGATTTATCTGCAGCGTATTATAGAGATACATCAGTTATTTGTATGTTCTGGAAAAACATAAGAAATGTCCCTGCTAGTTTTGACATGATGCCTTTTAAATGTCTTGTTTTGTATTTCCAAAATCAAAAGACATTGAGTTTATATACAGTCATATTTGTGATTTACTTTTTAATTTAACTTGAATCAGAGAAAAAGCATCTCCATTATTTGAGGCGAAAGGCAACATTTTTCTTGAAATGTTTGCATGAAAAATGACTCACAATTAATCCATTATGAAAGTAGTTGGCAATTATTTTTCTGTCAATTGCCGGATCAGTTGACAAATGGTTGCAGCTCTACTGGAAAAGTGATGCATAATCCTTCTATTTAAAACCAATAATTCATATTCATGATGAAAACATCTTTAAAATGAACCTTATTACTTAACTGGTTTTTTTTTTGTATGACAATTCTGTCTTATATCATATAATGAAACATAGAGTATCCAGAAATAGCTTTATTTTAGGCTAAAGGCAGCAGTGTCTATGATTTTAGTTTGAAAAACTAACGATGAATCGATAATCAATATAGTTGGTGATGATTTTTCTGTTGATTGTCTTATCAGTTCTGTTGAAGGTTCTTTCAGAAATCCAAATTTAACCCCACTGTCTTGTGGCGTATGAAAACCACCATGGATTCCTTGTTAGGACTGAAAAGATAGTCAAAGCAAAAGATTGGAGGTGTTGACGGATGGAGCAGGACATGGAGGACGGCTTGGTCAATGAAGTTGTTGACAAGGACAATAGGTGGTGAAATTGGAAAGGAGGGGTGAAAGGAGGAGGAGAGATTAGATTCCTCTCTGTCATGTTGCTCTCAGGCAGAGGCTGTGGCTGTCAATCAATTATTGCAGTGTCTTGCACAAAATCACCAGGGTTACCTCCCGGTGTAACACATGAGTCTCACACATGCAGCACTCTTCCCACATCTGCTGCACAGTGTGACGTCCAGCGTCAAAGACTGAAAGTGAGAAGACGGAGAGAGGTTGGGAAATTTAAAGGGACAGAAACCGATGAATAGTGAACTACTACCTTCTAAATGCCAAGGTGGAGCAGTTTTACGTAATACTTGCTTAGTACCATTTGAACTTTTAGTTGGTAGGTCAAAAATAGGCTAAATGATAGATATTTGTTATTTACCTGCCAAGTCATCTCTTTGAGAAAAACACATGATAGAGAAGTCTCTGAGATTTCCCACGCCCACCAGAAATTCTGGCTAACTCATCTCCTTTAGGCTGTGTCCTTATTTAACGGTTCAGTAGTACATTTGGCAAAGAGCAGGCTTCCGGTGAGTCCCTGATCTAGCTTGTGTGCAAGTTGTGGATGAATCTCAGACATCTGTTTCATCTCATCGTCCTTAGATTAAAAGGAAAATCTTGCTGTCTCTGCCTCTGTGTTTCATTACGGCTTCCCAGGGTTCAGTGGCCTCTCTGTTCCATCAACAGCATCTCAAAATGTTAGATGGCCTTCTTGTCCTGTCATCTGGTGCCATTTAATCATGTGCAAGTGTACGTGCGTGGGCATTTGTGTCTGTAAGTGTGCTCCAGTGAGCAGTGAAGCAGTCTTTGTGGTGGAGTGCAGGGCTACTCTTCAGGTGTTAAAGCACATTGTCAACACACATGGGGCCGACAGCAAAGGGAGGGGGGTGAGGAGTGGAGCGTAGAAGAAGTGGAGAGCAAGTACCTCTTGAAGATTTATTCAATCGCAATACATCTCCTTCTCTTCCTCTGTCACTTTCTCCCTCGCTTGCACGCTCCCTCTCAATCTGGATAATGCTCACTTTTAAAAACCTTATTTACAGCATCCATTGATTCTGCCTTCGAGAATTGGCAAGTCCCGGGCCGTTTTCCAGTCCTTGTGGATGGCAGGGCTGCTGCACTAAAGCATTCAATTTGAAGGGGCTTCTGTTACACAGCAATCAGTCTAGACAGGACTCTAGAAGACTTTCTTATTTTGTCTGTAGGAGCTTTAGTCAGTAAACCACTCAATGTGAACAAAGCCAGTGGCCTAAGGATGCTGTTAATCTAAGCTTAATGAGATGTAACACTGATTCACTCTCATATGGCTGACCTCTCCATTTGATGATAAGGTAATCAGAAAAGGATCAACAAAGCCTCATACATGTTTTTTCTTGGAGTAGTGCAATCCGTTAGATCCCTTTCTCTAAGAGAGACATTGAACAAAGTCGTGACGAATAATACCTGCAGGCTGATTCATAAAAGATGAGATATAAGATTACTATGGCGCAGAACTTTATTGTGAATTTCATCTTAGTCACACGCAAATCAATTTGAAATTAACTTTATTTGACAACATTGGTCTATTGTGTTCCCTCAGCAGGTGCTGAATATTCCTCTCTTGTTCCACTCATCTCACCATGTATTGAACATTTCTGAAAAGCAATCTTGGTACAAAGTTGCTTTTTTATTAACTTTTAAAGTTGTTAACACTGTTATTTTCCCTAGCTCATAGTGCCATGAGTCAGCCGTAGATTTTCTGTTTCTCACTTCATTGTATTTGTCTCCATACCTTTATTATTTCCTACCATTTCTCAATGCCCTTTCTTTCTTCTCAGAAACAACATGTCTTCAAGAAAACTCTCAGGCCTTGATATACCCAATTTCATCCACCACACCCCATAACTTTGAGGTGTGGACGGCGACTGCACCGACCTACTGCCATGAGTGCGAGGGGCTGCTGTGGGGCATCGCCCGCCAGGGCATGCGCTGCTCAGAGTGTGGCGTCAAATGCCACGAGAAGTGCCAGGACCTGCTTAATGCAGATTGTTTACAAAGTAAGGAAGTGCATTCATCCCATAATGCTTTGATGTATAGCTCACAAAGGCTTGAAACACAAAGGCATGTATTCACAATCATGCCTTTGTGAGGACAGTGCTCTGTGTCTTTGGAGAGAGAGAGAGAGAGAAAGTGTGAATTATTTGAATCTGTTCAACATAAACACATGGTCTTTCTGTGTCCACAAAGCTCTTCATCTCCCACATTTCTATAAATACCAACACTACATTGAAAGGCCTGCAGGACATGTCAGTGCTGTTACGGGGATTTGTGTTATACATTCTAAATATCTCCTTGCACTTATTGCTACACGGTGCATTTACACCTCTCACCGCACTCATCACTGCCTCCAATCAGCTTTTTCAATCAGGCTCACCCCTTGTTGTTACAGTGTAGTCAAACAGGAACAATGTGACTTGCCAGCTTCAGGATGATCCTCACGGCAATCCTCACACACTATAAGTGGATTAGCTACACCCAGGCTGTTATGAAAGTCAGTGTTTTATAACAGTTTTATTCCAGCAGAACAATGTTTTGCAGTTCGAGCTGTGATTCAGCTTTATCACATTTCAATCTGCTTTCATGAACACAGTCTGGAATCATAATACCGTTATCAGATACAGAGAATTAACCGCCACGTCTTTTGTCTAACAGACACACATTCACATAATTAAGTACACTCATATACACCAGCACTGACGCCTTTATTTCCCTTCCTCCACACACACTCAGAGTCATGGTGGCAAAAATGGATTGGTTCCTGGATGAGATAACACAGTATTGTACACTCTTGCAGTATTTAAGAGACGGAGAGTTATGTAACATGAGTTATTTAAAAAATAAGTCCAACGTCCCAAACGTGGTGAATACATATGATAGATACTTTAGCACTTTGATGGATCACCAGTTTTCTTACCTAATTCCTGGATATTAAATATGCAGACTACTAAGATCTGTGACATCTTGTTTCAGGGGCGGTGGAGAAGAGCTCCAAGCACGGGGCGGAGGACAAGACCCAGAATATCATCATGGCTATGAAGGAGCGCATGAAGATCCGCGAGAAAAACACTCCCGAAGTGTTTGAGGTGATCCAGGAGATGTTCCACGTCACCAAAGAAGAATTCAGCAGTCATCTGAAGACCGCCAAACAGGCTGTTCTGGATGGGACCTCCAAGTGGTCTGCTAAAATCAGCATTACAGGTTAGCCTGGTTCCTGTAGTTATATCGTAAGTCAAAACATTCATTCAAATTTGGATTCATAATCTCACTATGACATCATCTTTTAATGGTGATTAAGGAGTTTTTATTAGCTCTCATTTGCACATTAACCATCAATCATCTGAACAGTGATACATGCTTTATAAATGCGATACTGAAGCAGGTGACCCTTGACCCTTAACCCATGAACTATAACCTCCTTGTTCAGTCCTCTGGTGCCAAGTCAACAAAACTGCCATTATCAGTCATGCTCATCTCAAATGACAAATATTGTTATTCTAAGTATCAATTTGTGATTAACCTCGAGATCTTGGTCATTAACCCCTGACGCTGAACCAATCATCAGTGCATATTAAATGAGATATAGAAATAGGAATTGATTAGGGATTTTTGGGAGATGTGATTGGTTGGTAATGGGGTTAGGGTTAGGGTTTTTTTATCATCTTTGAAGACAGGACATGTATTCTTTAACTCATTCACTATGTATTTGACTAGACAATGACATCTTTTTAGTAACATATTCATTTCAAATAGTAGGTCAGACTGGAAATGCCGCTCCACTGAAACAAGACACGAATTGAGCAGTGGAAAGGCTTAAAAGTTTTAATTGCCAAATGTTAAACAGAGGCACAGCAAACAGAATTAGAGAAAGAAGCAATGTTTTATAGCAGTGGCGGAGTGCTTGCTGCAGCTGACAGAGATCTTCATGTCTTTTTTGAGGTCAATAGCATACCGATTTGTACGGTGTGCAGCCACACTCAGAGCTCTCTCAGAGATGCCAATCAAAGTGTCTTCAAAGTGAGTTAGTTTGACAGTACAGCACTTTACAGCATGCTCTGAAGGGAAATTATTTTTAGGGCAGTATTAGTACCTTGGGCACTTGTTTGGTGGATTCAAACCAGATTAACAGATCAACAGTTTAAAAAAAAAAAGGGTGCTTTGGGGGGTTTCCCTTTCCTTTAGTGTGATACGGAGGTCTTTGTGCATGTAAATGGACTGCAAAGGCTATAATCCCAAGGCTTAGGGGTGGGACATCTCTAAGCGGATGACCAATCACCTGCCAGCTAACCAATCAGAGCAGACTGGGCTCTGGTTTCAGACAGAGGGTGAAAAGAGGTGCAGCAGCACAGGCAGTATGAGAAAAATAAAGAGCTTTTTGAACATTGAAGCATGGAGATCATGTCACAGTAGAGGCACAAAATACAAATATGAACCTTAAAAAGAGCAAAGTAGGGCCCCTTCTAATGTAAAATTCATAGTGTGTTCTTCCGTAACTTACATAACCTATGTTTGTTAACTGTTAACTGTTTTAACAGCATCTGAATCCCATGTCCTCATTTAATTTTAAATAACAACAGTGTTTTTCACAACCTGATTACATAACCTCTATTGTTTATCCTCGTTTCATAAAGACAAATCACCCTTGTGTATTTCAAGGCTTTCTTTCATGTTACTACTTCATTTACATACACATTACACATCGCTGGGTATTATTCTATCTCAAGTCAACTGAGAGAAAGAAGGTCAGGAAGTTAGCTTTGTCACCTCGACCCCTCGACTTCAATCCAGCTCTGTGGTAGCTATGCCAGGCCCAGCTCATTTATTGCTCACCTCGCATTTCTCACAATGCCAATACACCGGAGAGAAATATAATCGGAGAGGGAGGGAGACAAATAGAAAGGAGGATGGGAAAGTGTGGGAATAGCAAAGAAGGAGAAGGAGAAGGAGGAGAAGGAGAAGGAGAAGGAGAAGGAGAGAGAGAGAGAGAGAGAGACATTGAAATGACGCATGGTTGCTTCAGTCGATTTCCCAGGGGCTTATTGAACGTCCCATTTTAAGATGTAGTTATTGAGTTGGTGTTTATTCGTCGTTCATTAGATAAATACCGACTGGCATTTACTCTGCAGCACTCTCTCAGCGACCATGAGATATTCTCATACTGGCTAATGTGCACACTACAAGGTCTGCCAGTGAATATAAACCTTGACTTGCTGGTACTATCATCATACTATACAGTCATTTGCTAAAGAAACATGATCTACTAATCAGCATTGTACCCACAAACGCACTGATTGCCGTATTATTACAGAAAGACAAAGTAAGAATGAGTTAATTACATCGCTGTAGAAGATTTTCCCTTGTTTATATTGCCTGAAAACAATTCTATTACTTTCTTTTAAAGCCAAACACACCCCTGTTACTCTGCTCTTCTCCAATCAATATGACTTTGTAGTAAAAGGCAGTCTTGTACACTTAGTTTTAATCCTTTGAAGATTTTTACTACGTTTATAACCTTAACAGCAGGGTGCGATTTGACAAGAAAACAGAGGGGGGGATGTTTTTTTTTAATTTATTCATAGACAAGAACATTGGACTTTTAACTTGCATAACTAGGGAGAAAAAAACGCAAAAAGTAGACAGGCCCTTTTTTCGGGTCCGTGGATTAGTCCCCATCACAACATGGCAAAACTTTTAATAACCCATACATGGATTTCTATTCAACGTCACAAAAACATGCGTACGCACTAACAGGCAGAAAGCACCATAGAACAGCATCAATGCTCTCCATGAAAAGACCCTCCAATTAACTTAAATCAAACACTCAAAATAATTCACTAAATAGCACAACGTGCTGTCAACACTCAGGGACAGGTCTGGAAAACTAGACAAAGTAAACAGTCGGCTCTGGTGACAAATTTGTGGTGGCTTTTTCGTTTTTCCTATCGGGGCATTGTCTGCAGCATTTCGGCCCTCTTCTATCCACAATTCTGCAAATGGGTCCTGTAAAGTAAGATGATATGCTGCTCTGAACGCGTTTCATGTTTGGTTCAGCGCTGTTTTTCCTGCGAAGTTCCCGCACAAAAATGTTACAATGTTTTTGTGTTCGATGACGTTCAGAAATATGCACCGTCTGCCAGAAGGCTGCTGAAGCCTACTCTGATGTAAAGACACTGAAGATCGTTAAATTTCAAGAGTTTAAGTAGGCTAGCAGTTAAGTTGCATTCATCGCTATCAAGGGGGGGAAATCCTTGTCCCCACCGGAGATAAAAATAATTTAGCAGAGGTAGGGATAGGAAAACCAGAGGGGGGGAAATCCTCACCATCCCCCCCCACAAATCGCACCCTGCTTAACAGGATCAGTAATAGAATATGTTTCCAGCTGAGCTTACAATGTGCACAGACTTTCACTCTTTTTCCTGTGGTGCAAGAAAATGGAAAGTGAGCAGATAGTTTTTCCAGCATCGCATTCACTGTGATTTGCATTTTTGTTTAAATGAGTTGTTCTTTGTTTGAAAGTGTTTGTTGATTGTTGTGTGTGTCGCCTCCAAGGCTGCAGTTTAAAAATAAGCTATTTGCTCAAATTTGGCTTATATAATTTCTACTCTTTTCGATATTCATGTATGTTTTGCATGGCCCTGATTCCATAAACACATAATTATAGTAATAGTAAAGGATTCAACAGGATTCAATACAGATATAGAATAAACAAAACCCTGACCATGCTCCTAGTTTACTCAGTTCAAGGCATTGGGGGATGCAAAATGAAGCCACACTTAAAGGCGTGGCAAAAAGCCATTTTTCATACAGAAGGGTGGGGGAAGGATAATTGCTTCTAGGAAATGTGATGGAGCTAGTTGTGTTCTTGCAGACCCTCTGTTCGGACATGAGCTGTGATGCTGTGGGACATCTGACTGATTCCTTTAAGCAAAACGACCCCTCTATGTATATCGCAGTCTCTGACCACTCTTTTACTAAGGGAGGCATTTGATGTTCAGTTCTCCTGGAGTAAGGAGGCCATGGCTCTTCAGCCTCTATATCCTCCCCTCCAACTTCTGTCAGCATTGAGCTGAGGGATATATATGTACCCTGAATTATTTAGTCTGTCACTTATGCATATTTAATGCTCCAGTGTCCTTTTTCCCTTTTATGGCGCGGTGAAATACTACTGTCTCTCCTTTCTGCACCTCCTTCTGTCAGAGTGTGTGTGTGTGTGTGTGTGTATGTGTGTTCAGATTCTAAGTCTCAGCACAGTAGACACATATTGTAGCTTTATGACTGGGATTGAGAGGCTGCTGTAAAACTTCACCCACCAGGTCAATGCTTCCTATTTATGACTTCCAAAATAATATGTCCCTTGGAATAGAGTGAATTAAATTAGATTTCAGTACTGTTGTAATTAAGTTCAAGGAAAGATACCTTCAGTATAATAAATCTAGGGACATATCAAAGCTTAAAGATGGTGACATATCTGTTGCTTGTGGTACTTACTATCCTTTATTGTTCTTCCAACCCTGTGTTTTTTCAGTAATGAGTGCGCAGGGCTTACAGGCCAAGGATAAAACAGGCTCCAGCGACCCTTACGTCACCGTCCAGGTGGGCAAGACCAAGCGCAGGACGAAGACCATCTTTGGAAACCTCAACCCAGTCTGGGATGAGAAGTTCTACTTGTGAGTGCTTTCTATTAATTTGACCTCTGCCCGACAAAATAATCCACACTCAGATTAAAAATCAGCAGTTCAGGGTCATCTCTAGGCATTAGTAAATACGTAAGAGACAATTACTCTACTATCACTGATTTTATGACATGTTACGCACCAGATGCACTGCAGAGTTTTGGGACAATTCAATCCCTGCTAAAGGCAGCTTAACAATGACATCTAACAATTTAGAAAACACAAGGATTAACCTTTTTGTTTTAACATCAAAATAAACACTTTGTACGCAAATGCTTTAGTAGTATCTGGCTTGTTGTTTGTTTAGTATGACCTCTCCATTGTTATTACCAAACATCTGTCCCTTTATTTTAAGCTTTTCTCCTTGGTTACATCACCTCTGCCTCGCCTTTTGTTGGAATATTTTATTTTTCTTCACACGGACTAAATGAAACTGTGTTTATTTTAGTCGGTTAACCTGTAAATTGAGCAGGATGTGGATTGTGGATTAAACATTTACTTGACCCATTAAGTAGTTTTGAAAATGCAGGAAATGGGAGCTTTTGTGAAACCTGTTCAACTCTTGTAAGGCTGACCCCGATACACAACTCTGAAAATAAGATCAAGGTTGAAAATAAAACATGTAATTTCCTCTTGAGAGTTTCAAGGTTCAACTCAGTCCTGGGTGCAAATAGTATTTGAAAGTAGTTATCTGTAGGTGTTTAGTTTCACTTTGAGCATCAGATTTTCATCAGGTTTCCAACAGTCCGGAGGGTTGGAGCAAAGGTATATTAAAATGACTTAAAATGTTTCTCATGGTGTCATTTATAGGCAGGATACTCTCCAGAATAACCCTGAAAGGCACATCATTTCAAAATTGTTTTTTCCAGGCCTTGAAATGTTTTCGAAAAACATGAAATCCTTAAAGGTTTTGAAGGAGTCACGCACAACAAAGGACTCACAGACGAAAGAAGCCTAAAAGAAACCAGTATATAATTATAAACCAAGAAATCTTATTACATTTTATCAAACATGAATAGATTGCACACAATTTGAGCTGGACCACTTAAGCGAGAATTGCAAAAGCACACACGAGTCATGAATGTGCCACTCTCTTCTCACACATCAAGTAGATTTTGACATAATAGCAGACCTCCTGCTGTGAGCTCGGGTTGCACTGCTCACACTCTGCAGTGCATACTTGTTTATTGATCAGACTGCTGCTGTTTGCAAAACAACAAGCATTTCTCACAGGGCGACGATTCACCGGATCACCTACTGTCACCAAACAGACATCAGTTTCCCATCCTGCATCCAAACCAAAGCACTTAAAGCAGATTATACTGGTTTTTACAGCAGTTATATTTATTCAGTTGTTCCCCGATTGCAGCTTCTGCATCACACGGTTATGGCTTAGACAAAATATATTAATTTGTGTAAAATAAAACCTTAAAATACATTTATTCAAGTTATTATATGTGCTTTACATGAGTACAGAAAAATTAAAGAATGATTGGATGTGAAAATTGGCCGAAATCAATATGAACTCAGGGTTTAATATTTATTATAACACAAACATAATGTAGACGTATAATTAGACTCAGGTGTAAACCACTTACCCAACCCACAATGGGTGTCAAACCCAGCCAAAACCTTTCATTATTTATTTATTTTGTATTGTACTTTTACCTGGGACCCCCTTTCCTGATCTGATCCACAGCATTATGTTTTAACCAAAGAGATAGCAGCTAAGACATCTTTGTTTAATTCATGCAGACAGTCAGATTTCTAGCATCATACCTCTGGAGTTTCCCGTCTGTATGTTTCTATTTGTTGTTGTTTTCTTTCAAATGTGACGCTGGTGTTGAATTTATTTTTAGAGTTCTGTTTTTGGCTTCTGAGATGTTTTGCATATCTAGTGTGTGTGTGTGTGTGTGTGTGTGTGTGTGTGTGTGTGTGTGTGTGTGTGTGGGTGTGTGTGTGTGTGTGTATTTGTGTCTGGATGTCCTATGCCAGTTTCAAACGGGGCTCCACACCTGTAATGAGACTCCGTTGGGGGCTGTAATAAAACTCTTTCCCATTACTACAGGGATGTAGATTAATAGAGCGATGCATTACTGTATGCTTGGCAGAGAGTCCCAGACTAGTGGAGCAGCATCAGCCAGCGCTTCCCACGGAAAGGGATTAGTTAAAAAAAAACACTGCAGATACTGTTTCTCTGGCTGTCGCACCCAAGATGTCATTAGAACAAAATGTAATCTGTCGGTTTTAATTCCAGAGCCGTACAGTCTGACCCTTATCTGCGGCTAAGTGCTTTGGCCACCTCCGTTCTATTTAGCAAAGACATTATTGTGAAAAGTCTGTCAGATGCACCGCTGCAAAGAGGACCAAAGAGAGGGACCTTCACAAATAAACAAACCTTTCCATCAATGCTATACTGTTCTGAACCATGCTGCTCTTTGATTATATTAGCATGCATTGGGAGATGTATAGGGATGCAGAGTAAAGGTCATGCAATGTCTTGGAGTAATTCCTCCTTGCAACCATAGCTCCTTTCTCCACACTCATACACACTAATGTGCACACACAAATACACACTCATTTAAATTCAGGCAAGCATTGTTCTCAATATGGTACTTGGAAAAGAGTCAGGAAGGTTTCCTGAACTTGCACTGATGCTTGAATTGTGCATTTGGATGTCATTCTGCTCCACTAAATAACCCGACCTGATGCTGGTACTGAATGTGCGGTAAGTGTTGTTCATGTTGTTGTGAAAAACCTGACATAATCATCTTCCAAATTGCAGTGAATGTCACAACGCCACTGACCGCATCAAGGTGCGAGTGTGGGACGAAGACGATGACATCAAATCTCGGGTAAAGCAGCATTTCAAGCGCGAGTCGGACGACT
Source organism: Eleginops maclovinus (assembly GCF_036324505.1). Classification (NCBI taxonomy): domain Eukaryota; kingdom Metazoa; phylum Chordata; class Actinopteri; order Perciformes; family Eleginopidae; genus Eleginops; species Eleginops maclovinus. The sequence continues at coordinate 10,752,131 of NC_086352.1, read as the reverse complement.
TCTTGGGCCAGACCATCATCGAGGTCCGCACTCTCAGCGGAGAGATGGATGTTTGGTACAATCTAGGTATGTAATCTGATCTCAGAGTCAGTACACAAGGGATATTGATTCACCCAAACTAATGATGGCAGTTGTAATGGCACATATCCAGATAACATATTCACTTTGTGTGATATTATGAGATGTATATCGATTTTTTTAATACAGTACAACATAGATATGAAACCTGAGTCCCAGGATTGACACCATAATGACAAAACTTTCTCAGTTTAACAAAAATAACCAAACCTCAAATGTCTAATGTTGTCTGAACGCAAGGAGCCACACAAGAGTTTTGCCTGAATGAAAAACAGACACAAGGCCTTTGCACACTGGGCATGTTTTGCACATTCATATATTTTTTGGAACTATTGATTTTGTCCTGAATACTACATGAATATTATATGACGGGAAAAAGCAGCATTATTTAAAAAGTTCCCAAAAAGAGCTTTTATGAGCTTTTGAACCTCAAATAAAGGCATCAACCAATCAGATTGTTTGATACTGGCTCAGTTGTGCCTTAGTATTAGATCATACAGAGGTGCAATAATCTGAACCAACAGCTGAGTTATTACTACTTTCTACATTAACAAAGAAAACTCATACAAGATAAAACTCCTTCATTCTCACCTTTCACAATGAAAGAGCTAGACGTAATATTCCCAGGAGAGTAATTCATATTTTGGTGTAGTTTATTTATCACAACCCAGTGTATGAAGTCCTCTGGAGCCACAGAACCCATGATTGAAAATGGAAAGGAAATTGCATTACAAATTTCTCACAAGACAGTGATGTCAATTTTTTGAAAATGGTCACATTCGAGATCCTAGAACAAGAGTGTTTGCTTTATTGCCAAATTGTTTTATGTCGGTTAAAAACTACTAATCGACCAATTGCCGCAGCCCAGGTTGACTGTTTCTAATTTTAGTCTTTGGACACACCCTTGGATACCAAAATAATGTGTTCACAGCCCAAGTTGTCATTTGTATGATTATGAAGCATTTCATAACGTTTACATACCATTAGCATTATAGTATATATCCATAAAACGGTTTTTATTTCTCTAAACATTCCCTCTGCACTACACAGAACATGAATATACATTAAGTGTGGTTCCTGATGCAGAGTCTTTCCTTGTTTCCTCTCATACATCACCGGTTTCTCCATTGCGTGAGCTTGAATGGCAGCATTATAGGAGCCTCCACTTGTGTTGAAGCACTATGAAGGAGGATGATGTCTTTGTTTGCCTCTCCAGCTAAAGGGAAGCAATTTGTGGTAATTTCGACCCCTGAACTCTCCTGCTGCTCTGTGCCTTTTTAAATGTCCACAATGAATGTTTAAACATGCCTCTGTGTGGTGTGTGTGCTGCTCTCCTCTCTAAGCCTCTTCAGCTCCACTTCAGTCTGGGCTTTTGTGTTTACAGTTTGCTAGTCGCTGTCGCTTTGTCACGTTATTATTTTTCAGTTGTCTGTCTATTGACCGAATGGCTAGGGTGAAATTTCCCTCAGTTGTGATGAATCATATATTGGAGCGCAGAGGGGGGCAGCTTTAACTCTGGAGCAGACCATAGCAAAAACAAGTGTGCATGTTCTGTATAATAAAGAAAATAAACCCCCCTTAACTTTAAACCAATCATAGCACATAGCAAATGTAAGTTGTTCTGTATGGCCGTGTACGGATATGATGCCATTCATGTTTTAAAGGAGACAATGTCATACAACTCATGTTTTGTCATTTATCAGTGAATGTTTTTCTATCAGTGTTTTTTATGTCACTTTGTTATTCTGTGGTCAAGGACAGATTTTAATTGAGAGTGATAATAATGCTGTGTATTACTTTCACTGACTAGGGCCAATTATGTGCTGGAGCTTGTTCAAATAAGCTGAATGGAATAAAAGTTATATCTTTTTGTTAATACCTTGTTTGATCATCAGCTGTTATGTGGAAACATTTAAAGGCAGATCTATGACACACAATTTAGAAACCACTGGTGCTACTCCGTGTTTAATAATAAAGATTGTGGAGGATAAAAAGTCTTTTCACTATAAGAGTTGTTTTTTTTTGGGATATGGGGAGGCAAATGTAAGCTAACCTCCCTAACATGTGGCTTTTAATTGGCAGTTCCTTATCAGTTAAATCATGACTAACCCCGTTTGGTTGTGTGTTACAGATAAAAGGACTGACAAGTCTGCGGTATCTGGCGCCATCAGACTCAAGATCAGCGTGGAGATGAAAGGAGAGGAGAACGTGGTTCCTCCTCACGGCCAGTACACCTGTTTACATGAGGTAACTTTCACTATATGAACCAAAATGAGCTTTCTCTCCGATACTCGATCATTATCTTTGGGGAGACATGTATTAAAAAGGTTGTTGTGATTACATCATAAAGCAAACTAACAGGATTTTGCAACAATCAATAGTTAGAGCTTTGTAAAAGACAATTTAAAAGTTGTGATAAGGGTCATTTAGTGCAGCGCTCCATCACCCTAACATGTTCTGTGTTATCTCCCAGAACCTGTTCCACTACCTGACGGAGGTGAAGAGCGGCGGCGTGGTGAAGATACCACAGGTGAAAGGGGACGAGGCGTGGAAGGTCTACTTTGACGACGTGTCTCAGGAGATAGTGGATGAGTTCGCCATGAGATACGGAGTGGAGTCCATCTATCAGGCTATGACGTGAGTACCACCCTGATCTATGGCCTTTTACCTCACCAATATTTCATTGTCTCATTGGGAAGAGTGGAGGGAAGAAGGAATGAGAGAAGGAGGAAAGAAGGAGAAGAGCAGTAGTAAAGATGTCTCCTCAGCAGAATCAGAGCTTTGGAGGACTATCGAGCTCCTGAGTTTGATTGATTAATTGCTGGTCTCATGGAAAAACTCCCAACCTGCCTCGGTCACATTGATCATGGACTCACATAAAGAGTCTCGTTTCCCTCTCTCCATCTCTCTGATCCTCAGTGACCCTGTCCATCCATTATGTTTCAATGTCTCTCTTCATTTCTTCACACAAACACCTCCACACACATACACTTCCACACACACACATGCATGCACAGACACACCACCTGAAACATTAAAAGCATTGAATATTGATCAAGGTCATGCAGGTTACCAGTGCAGAAGTCTGCATAATGCATCTCATTTTACATGACTTCCAGTAGACTAGTTGCTACTGCAGTTTTGATATAAGTACCATTGACCCAATTTGTATTCAGTGTCTATTCTGTCACACACTCTCCATCCGAAAGGAGTGTGCAGTTAATTTATTTTTGATTGATGATTCATACTGGTAGAACTGGTAGAATGGGAGGAGGAAACCCTCTTTATTTGTCACACATCCATGCTCACACACTGAAACTTATCTCTACTTTGGCCAGTTATTGTACAGCACCCGGGGAGTAATGGGGAATGGGAGGGGTCGGGGGGGGGGGGGGGAATCCGGTGCCTTGCTCACGGGCAACACTGCAGTGCCAAGGAGGAGAACTGGTACCTCTCCAAGTAGCAGTCCACACTCTATATTTTAGGTCTGTTCGGGGGCTTGAACCATCGAACCTTGCTGACTGACCCACTGCCGGATGTTGCAATGTGTTGTACTAACCCACCTGCTTCAAAGAAATACGTTTCACCTCAAGGCTTCTACCAAGTTCAGACAATAAGATCTACACTCCTATTAGAAAAAAAGCAATATGCTTAATTCTTCCAAACTAAATGTTATTTTTACTTGCTAAAGAATTAAGCCATTTTGGTAAAAGCCCAGCCCATTTATAATTCCCAATACAAACATTATGTGAACAGATTGTAGCACCAGATTAAAACCCCTTATCTTGTGTTCCTTGTTTGCTTATGACTTATCTTGCATTTACCCAATTCAGTTAGTACTTAATAGTAAATGACTACTTGCAGGATCCCATAATTGGGATCTCATGCAGATCTGCTGTTTAAAATAATTCTAATTGCACCACCAATCTGCACCTTTTCTTTTGGAATACACTTCTTGGAAGGTCCCAGTAGCTGAATGTGTAATTAACCGCTGCCTTCATAAATCAGACTCTAATTACACACAGATTGTGTTGGCAAATTGAATGAAAGGCGCAGCTCACATTTGTCTTTCATGTCCAGAAACCTATCCTCGTGTATTCCTCAGGTGAAGCAACACTGATAAATTGTGGTCTTTATATCATTGCCCTACACCAGTCTTTCTCAAAGAGTGGTCCGCGGTAGGGCCTACACTGTTAGCAGCATATACTAGTCCTGGAATTTGCCTTGGTTTGTCTCAAATTAAGAACAGTGGGATCAAATGTGTTCAGCAGGTTGTTGGATAACTAGTTAGATTCTGATTCTTTCCAACCGACCTGTGGCGTGTTTGATCCCCTCTTCTCTCCCGCTTTTCTGATCACAGTGAACATGACTCAACCTCATACATCTCACAGTAGCTCCATGCTTTATCTTCCCACTGACTCTGTAGGGCAAACATGTGATTTTGTTGAGCCACGTGAGGCAAATACCCTATTAATAGCCATTATGTCCATATAAGTAAGGAGTGGAACTGCTGCTATAACGACATGTATATGCAGGTTTATATATAAGTCTTAGAACAATGGATTATTGTGGTGCTGCTAACTGTTGCTAGGTGACAGACAGTTGTGTCAGTGTGACATGGTATTGCAGCATATGAGTGATTGCAGGCTTCTTTAAGTGCAGACAAGTGAAGCAGTAGTGAGGCTTTATGACCAGCTCCTCAGCTCCAGGTGATGCTTCAGGCTTGATTCTTGTTAAAGCTATGCGTTTCTCATATCAGCGCGTATTATGCTTCATCAGGAATTTATGAACGGCTCTACCTTTCCTTTTCCTTCATCACAGAACCTTGGCTCCCAGTCATTCCTGACTTGATGGCTGCATAAATCACAGCAGCTGTGAAAACTCCACTGTCCCTCCTGTGCCCGACACAGCATCCCCCAACACACACCCTCCCTCACTTTCGTTTTTGTTCAGTGCACTCTATCAGCACTCCCTTCCACTAACCCTCCTGTTTCTCATCATCTTTTTCTCATTTCTCCTAACCATCTGAAAGCGTAAAATGATATGTGAGTGTGTGCGCAGTACGTCTCAGCCTCTTGTGGAAACCGAGGCAGGGTAACACGAGGAGAAGGAACGCCTTCCTCTTGAGCTCAGGAGATACACCTCTAAAAGCACCATGGGAATTCAGCGGATGCCATCATCACTCTCCATGCATCACTCTCTTAGCTCCCCTAACCCCAAGTGCTCCTGGGTAATTTGGAGGCTGAAAGCAAAGTAATTAAATAGGCCTCCCGATGAAAACATGTTTTTGTTTATTTGTGTGTGTGTGTGTGTGTGTGTGTGTGTGTGTGTGTGTGTGTGTGTGTGTGTGTGTGTGTGTGTGTGTGTGTGTGTGTGTGTGTGTATGTGTGTGTGTGTGTGTGTGTGTGTGTGTGTGTGTGTGTGTGTGTGTGTGTGTGTGTGTGTGTGTGTGTAGGCTGCACTTTTGGAGGGGAGTAAATCTGTAATCATTACTCCACATACCGCTGCGCCTGGCCCTTCTCTAACACTTTGGCTTTATGAAGCAATAGCTCACTTATATAACTCACTGCAGGATGTTTCTAGTTTCAAATATCTGTGCTCCAGGCCCAACATCCAGCTTTACGATACTTATGGTCACCTCTAACTCGCGAACTATATATATATTTATGGAAAGATAAGACAAGATGCACATTTATTAACCCCCAGGTGGGAAATGTAAGTGTAATAGAAACACCAAAAATGTGAAAAAACACAGGGGAGGTACCGGGCAGATTTCACAGCCAAACGAAGACACTAAAAGTACAAATAACGACACAATAGAATACTGAGTATAATATATACATATGTACATAACATATACAGTATTTCCTCTAATATGTAATATACATTAAATATATGCAATCACCAATCAAAAATCCCTTGAAGAGGCAAGCACAACTTAACAGAATAAATAAATCCTCACTGTTAGTAAAATATAAGAAAAGTGAATGAACATATAAGGGAATTAAAATAGCAGTCAGGAATAAGCATTAGTACATTCTTAAGAAATCCAGTGTGTTTTATTATATAGCAACTCTATGTGAAATCCGATCAAATTGAATGTAATTTCAGTACGCTTGATGCAAAACTCAGCAGATTACAGTGGTTGCTATAGATTTAAGCAGGAGCATTAAACATGGTTTATTTATAAAGCCCAGCTGGCTTAAAGCTCTCAGGGATCTTTACTGTAAAAAGCATCCAGATGTTTAGTTGCTATAGGTCACACCGGAGGCTGATAAAGAAGCCCTCGCATTTATTTTTGTCATTATAAAAGTAAACGTACTGATTCTTGAACATGTCATTTTATGTGGGGTTTGAAGATGGCATCCATTCTTTATGTAGGTACCAGTGAATTATAATGTGGGAGGCTTTTCACATGGCTTGTGAAGCAGCAGTACGAAGTGTTAAAAGTAACATATGTTCTTCAGTGATGCAGAGATGCCTGTTTAAACCAGGCCTCTCAGGCTCCACTGCTTAATTACTGCTGGGTAGCGCTGTTACAGATGTGTGTCTTCGAGTGTAAGGAAAGATCATCGCAAATCGGGAGCGGCAAATTGTGCCTGTCTCATTGTGTGTGGTTTAAAGTTTGGGGAGTTAAAAGGGGCGCTGGAGAAACAAGATGCTTCTAAACTGAAGACATAAAGTCTGCAACATTTAAAGGCCTATGATTTAGCTTTTTCCTCTGGGAATGCTGACGTGTGTAATCTTTTAGCTCACTGCATCTTATCGAGGTTTAGTTTGTGTGGATTCACCTTAATGGAAAACAGTTGCTGTGCTTGGATGTGTCTAGATTGTATTTGTTACAGAATGAAACACACAACAAAGTTAAATGGTTCTCGGCAGAACTTACATTCATCTCCTGTGTTCCCCTGGATGTGAATATATCTCAGCCCCCACAGGGACCCTTGATTTACTACCAAACCTACATGCTCCACATTTTACTTGCAGCCTTATGTCCTTAATAGTATGGCTATACAGTTGATTTATAGCTTCATTTGCTCTAGATAGTCTTTGCAGGCCCCTCTATACTACATGAACAGGGCAGTGAACTACTTATGTTATACAACTTGTCCACCAGAGGAACATTAAAAGTGTGTTCACATTGGGAATTGGTAGGGCATCTATTCCACTGTAGAATGTCTTCTCACTTTCTTTTGTTACTGGGAAGCAAATAATATCATTTTGGGTATGGGTAATTTTTTTGCTATGTATTTCAAGGGACATTTTTTCATAGCTTTGAACTATGTTTTCTTTTAGTTCTGTGAGTTTTGAGGATTAGTGAAAAGTGTGTCTTTATTTCTTTGCTCTCTCTCGGGCAGCGTGACATTGTTGGGTCTCAAACTCCTCCACCCTATTTGGTTCAAACATGGCTACTTCACTGCTTCTTGTGCTATGTAAATGAATAGCTGTTTTTTTTCCTCTACAGGCACTTCTCCTGTCTGTCCGCCAAATACATGTGTCCCGGTGTGCCAGCAGTGATGAGCAACCTGCTCGCTAATATCAATGCCTACTTCGCCCACACCACCACCACCACCACAACCACTGCCTCCGCATCGGACCGATTTGCTGCCTCTAACTTTGGGGTAAGTGCACCTATTATTGTCTTTTAGTCTGACATCCACTGACATGACCGCAGTGATGTATAGTGAAATGGTGCTAAATGAAAATATGAGCTCTGTGGTCTCCAGATGGTCTTAAGTAACCTCTGCTGCTGTGTTATAGCCTCATATTGAACACTTGAAGTCAATTCTTTTTGTCATCCTTCTCATTTAGAGTTATTTGTCTACAGCAAGTTGTGCACAAATGTGCCAGTGCTTCAGATTGGACTTTTAATAAGCTAATGTTGTTAGGCATTAAATAATATTTCCAGGCAGGAAGCCGAGTCTGGCAATATATATAGCTAAACCCCTACATTTTGTTCCAGGAAGTAAAAATGAATCACTGCAAGCACAGCAAAGCTACCGACCACGCAGTGTTGTCAATTTGTAGACTGAGTGCTTTAGGTGTGGTGACTGAATCGTGATATTTTTCATCCTGACAGAGGGAGAAATTTGTCAAATTATTGGACCAGCTGCACAACTCACTGAGGATCGACCTCTCTAAATATCGGGTACGTAAGAACTCCTTGTTTGTTTGCTGGAATTGTGTTTGTTTCTGTGAATTGTTGTCAATTAAAACGAGAGATCATTTTTTTAAGTTGGATGTTTACAATTGTCTTAAGGACTACACTGACAGTAGGCCCTTTGTACAATAGATGACCATTTCGTCCCTATCTTTCACACGGCAGAGGCAGTTCACCTTAGCTGTACAAATCCAGGCAGCCATTTAGTATGGGTGTTTATAAATAAAGTCCTTTAAAAGTGACTGAACTTTTGACAGAAGTGCTGAAGTTTCTGCTACCTGATTGATTTGATAGGCTTCAAGGTTAATTCAACTCTGTTTACAGCACACTGTGTGCTTACTATATCTGGCTTGGAGCAGCAATCCATTTACCAATTGTTCTAAAAGCCAAATGTGTTTTCGTCCCCCTCCAAACGTGATTATTGACTGGATCTTCTTTCTTTCTTGTGCTCAGTTCACTGTGCATTTTAATGCATGCTTGCCCTATTTAAATTGTACAATTTAGTCACACAGGATGCATTTAAATGCCTTTAGGTTTTCTACTAAATATCCGGTTTAAGAAGTAAATGTCATAAGAGATGTGATGCTGTCATACCAATAATGACATTTGATAATGTCACATGACTCACATATGGGTTCATATTATTGTCTCCATAGGCTTAATGTCTTTGAAGACTTTGTGGTTTTAAGCTGCGATGATGAAGAGAGATTAGCGAATACTGTGATTTGACAAAACTGAAATTACAGAAAAACCCAGACATACCTCGTTTTATACATTATTGTTCAAGAAAAAACTAAAAAATGACTGAATTGATTATTGAATGAATGGATTGATCTATGACTATAAAGTGATTTTGCGATTTTTCAGCAGACTGTTGCCAGTGGTGTAGCAAGTCACATAAATATTGATAATCAGCCTTTAGGGTCGAGGGATCCATCTGCAGCTCAGGAAATACTGATCCTCAAGGTGTAATAAATAGCCCCTGTTGTTTGTATCCAGCTCTCTGTATGCTATGTTCGTTTATGAATTAGGGGTATTGGCCACCTTGTAAACATATGTAAACTAGGATATGTAGTCCTTTGTATTTGTAGTCAACACCACCTATGGATTGATTTGTTTTTGGCTATTACCATTATGAAAAAAACAAAATCCTGTTGTTCTACATTAATATGAAAATGGTCTCTTATGCTTTGCTTTATATGGAGGTGCTATACTGTATATTGTGATGGCTTTGCTGCAGTCATAGGCTCCATCATTAACGGCTAGCTACAAGACCATGCATACTGCAGCAAAAACAAGGTGGTGCACCGAGAGGAGTGGGGAGAGGGAAGTACAAACTCTATAAGCTACTGCTGCAATGAAGCAAAGAATAGCCAGAAGCTGTTTATCATTTTTAGACATAATTATTAGGGTCATTTATCCACATGAAAAAGGCACATTACATAATAAAGTTATATAAACAAGTGAATGCAGTTCTATAAAATAGCCCTGCAACAAACCCTATCTTTGTGAAGGTATCAGTCCAGCAGTTTGTATAAGTATATATGTATATATATATATACAGTATATAATTGTTTGTCTGTTTTACCTATGGTACAGTCATTTTCTTTGAAGTCTTAGCACTTTGTCAACCATTCTGGGAAAACATTTCTTCTATATAAACTTTAGTTTTATCCCCCACTGAGTTGGGTGATTGTAGCTGAATGATGAGCAGCAGGCGAGGTCTGCTAGCAGGCTCCACTGCGCTGCTGTATATGGAGAATTTTCTGGTTGACCTGGTACAGCCGCCTTTGATGTAAACTGTTGACTGTCACCATTTGAAGCATCAGCAGGCTACATGGTGTCTGTGTCTGCGAAGCTCTGCCATTTTGCACGGGCATGCATTACTTTTTTTTGTCGTCGGCTCCCTGATAGACAAACTGTACCTGCTTGATTCAAAAATGTACTTCACTGAAAGACAATATACCTAAAAAGCAATATGTAATTGTCAACAGACAACTGTCCAACTTCAAACGTAAATTTCCCAAGTAATATAATTGTTGGTGTAGTTGTTGCAAAGACATTCAGATCGCTTGTCGTTTTGCTAAGAGTGTGCAACAACTTTGGCGAATTTTCACACTATCAAGATAAAAGAATACATATCATATTATAAATAATTCCCATGCATGCTGCTAAAGTAATTGCAAACCACTTCTGTGGACAGCAGGGGCTCTCTTCATTTCTTGGGCTATGCACAGTGATTCCCTCCTTCCAATCTCTGCTGTTTTATCATTATAAAGCGCAATGTGCCAGCCAGATTTACTTCATAATGAGAAGGAAAAGCTAAAACTGCACCTATTTTCATTTCAATTAAAAAATGTAAATGAATAAAAATACACAGAAGAGTCAAATCAAATCACATTGTTCCCCTACCTCACCCAAGAAAATGACAAGAAGTGCCAATCAAACATGTTAATTAAATAACCTCCCCTGAAAATTGGGGAGGAAAGTGGAATTTATCTCCCAGGCCACTGAAGGATTCTCTGTATTCTTCTCAGGCAGATTGAAATCCTGACATACAGTACATAATCTCCCAGAGCAATCCCAGGAGAGCTAAGCCTATTAGTCACCACAGCCAGCCACAGACATTTTCCCAAATGTGAAGACATCCAAGATTCACCTTTAGCAGCCACACACACACACACACACACACACACACACACCTCCACACCTCTCTCCCCAGCTGGTGACTTACCATTGTGAACTGTAACTGAAATATGACCCTCTCACCATTTCATTTGACACAAAAGGCAACATGTCCTTGAGTGGGTGATTGCTTTAGTTCCCCTATTCTTTGCCCCGGCTTGCTGTGTGAAGCCACATGTGATTACAGAGACACACCCTGATGACAGCAGAGTCTTATGTCTATCTACAAAGTCGAAGAAAGAAAACGTGTGAAGAAAACAGCATACAGATGTGATGCATGAAAGAGAAACGAAAAGAGAGGACTTCAGGGAGGCAGAGATGGAGTCACAAATAGCGAGGAAGCGATACATTTGGACAAAATTGAGTTAGATGAAATCAACAGGGACAGTGAGTTGGAGGAGATGCGATTTGGACAAATAGGAAGAGAGTTGGATGCAAAGAGAAATTTATTTGGAAAGAGAGAAGAGGAAAAACACAGATAGCGACAGGAGGCCTGGTGGGTAGGAAACAGAGAATGTGGGAGAGGGTTAACTGAGGAGAGATGGCCTCCTTTATTTTCAGATGGCCTGGCTGTCTGGCGATGACATGTTCACTGAGAGCAGTCACAGAATATCACATTGGCTTCACCTGCCAGTACCGCTGCCCTGCTGCTCAGCCTTGTCAAGCCTGCCACAGACCAGTGGTTTCACTCACACACACACACACACACACACACACACACACACACACACACACACACACACACACACACACACACACACATGGCAGCCACACACATTTCCTTTTTTATAACCTTTACTTAGTTCATACTCTCTCCTGCCGCTATCCGACAGTAATAACATTCAGATATGGCTACTCACCGTATGGATTTCCCTATAATGTCATTCAGAGGGAGATTGAGTTTGCTTTTGTAAAATAGGGCGCTTGAATCAGCAGAGAGGGAACCGCGGTGCAGCTGCCACTTTACATTTTGCCACATATGCATTTCTTCGCTTTAAACTTTATTCTAACAGCGCTGATACACATTGACACCTTGTGTAGCCGGTCTTGTCCCAGCTGGGATTTGCACGTTTTTCCGGGTCGGACATAAACCCTCAGTATTCAGAGCACGCTGCGAGGGATTTGGGCTGATGGCTTAGTTTGGACAGTTTGATATAAAGTGATGTTGGTTCACTTAGCACCCCTGGGATGTGTGCACTATTGTCTTAGAAATGAAACTCTGTGCAGTATTACGGTGTGCCTTTAGAGAAAATGTTACTTAATGCAAAAACCTGCTTTGTTGCTTTATACAGTGCAGTAGTTCCTGCTGCCGCTGCAATAAAAGAACATTAAATATGTGTTCCATGCCGTAGCTCTAGCTCTAAGGCAGTATCGTGTCATATTAAGTTACATTGAGCTGTTAATGAGGCTGATAAAGAACCGACATTATACTTCTGGGATCACCTCAACTAGGTTGCTGTATAGCGACATGCACTCATACATATCAAATCTGCTATAAAGGCATACAACCAGCCTCTGTCATCCTCAAATGCCAGACAAATATCATTGTCTTTTTTGTTTGAGAAAATACTTGCTGAGAACAAAGCTGCATCTCCACAGTTGTTGGGTAATCTTCTTTTTTCTGTGCAGAGAAAAACCTGCATAATCAAACTTACCCTTTGAAATGTAAGACAGACAATGTATGAAGCCAGGTGAAAGAGACAGGCCTGTATCACCTTTCACAGAGAGTAGACGATAGGAAACCTCTGTGCCAACTCTGATGGAGGAAGACACAAATTATTGAAAGCGCAAAAAAAGTCACAAATGTGAATTCTGCTCCTACAATTACAAAACATAAATGTGGGTATTCATTGTTTAATGCACGTTCTTATATAAATACATGCATTACAACATGAGGTTTCATTGTATTCAAACCTCAAGAACTAATTCACTTTGACTGGAGTGTATAGATATGCCAGTAATGTCAGAATATCTAATATGCACACCCATTAAGTGATATAGTGATACATTACAAATCATTTTCCTCCAATAATTGTGGTGTTCCTTTGGGAGTTTTTCATGCGATGCCAGGGTTTAAGTACAGAGGGTGGTAGGCTTTACACAACACCCTGAGATAAATGTGTAATTAGTCATTTTGGGCTATTTAAACCACATTGTATTAATTGAGTGATATAACCTGCATTTTTATTCAAAATTCAAACAAATTAGCATATGTCTTTGCCCATTGTGGGTAGAGTGCAGGGTGACCAGTGCACTCCTCCTGTGGCAGTTTGAGGTCCTGTGAGCATGACTGCGTTTGATCTCTCCTTCCACATGATTTCCTGCATCAGCTCCACTTGTTGCATGGTGTTTGACCGACTTTTTAGTAAAATGCAAAAGTGTTGATCAGACATAATTATGGAGTTGTATGGTGTGAATGCTTTTGGGTTTTGTTTTCAGTGAACGACCACACCATAGTTTTCAAAGTAAGCGAGAACCAAGACAAAGAACTAAAAGCTCATCAGCGTTACTCACTCCTCGTCCCGTCTCATAATGGACTTTTTGTCATCTTTCGAAGGCAGTGCTGATGTTGTCTCTACTTTCAGCTCAGAGATGGATGCCTTTTTTTTTCAGTATGCTTGACGGGCTATAAATCTGTTTGGCTTTTTCTTTGTTTTTCTGCTGATGAAGTTCCTAATTTCTGGTGTTTGTTTTCATCTTTTAGAAGAAAACAACGTTGCTAACTCATCTGTCGCTGCGTTAAGAAACAGTGTTTGCAGATGTATAAGCTTTGTGTATTGTAGAGCAAGGCACTGGTTTTACTGTTTTAGTCAGGAAAAGTGTGAAGCTGTATAATTTCAGTTTTTGTCCAAAGTAAGTAATGCTTTTCAGAATCAAACATGCTGTTTTAAGCTATTTACACATCCATAACCCGGTGTCCTGAGGCTGTGATTGTGATTCTTATTCAATTCCTTTCAGTCACTCCTCCCTTTACACAGATTTAGTCAAACATGAATACATTTTTATTCTGCCATCTGCAATCAAACCAGGGTGTCAAATATCAAATTAGATTAAAAGCTGAGATCAAAACATTATGTATCGAGTCTTTTTTTTCTTTGTGAAAAACCCACCTACCTCCTTTGCAGCATACATACAGTAAGCATCAATGAACACTTAACTTTACTTCAATTCAATCATCATAATTACACAGCTACATAACCTTTTGATATTGAAAGGCACTAATTAACAGATTTAAATTCTACGCTGTGAATCATTTCTTTTCTTTTTAAATATATAGCTTTTAAAATAGGATTGTATTTTATGTGCAAATCAAATTGTGCAATTTCAGCTCTTTCAAGGGTGATTTTCCTCCGCTAGATAAAGTTGTTAATGCTTCTATTGGCAGAGCAAGGATGAGTTTGACATTACTTGAGCAATAAAAGAGCTTCAGTGGGTTACATGTCAGAGTGTATCTCTTGAGCAAAAACAAAAATTGCCTACTTCATTTCTTTCAAAGTGACAGTTCCTACACAGGAAACAAACAGATAAAACACATGTTGTGGGAACGGTTCCAGTAGAGTGATTTCAGGCAACATTCAGGGTTGCAGCGGGAAGCTACAGAATCAATGTTTCAAAGGGACTGATGGTTTCACTTTTGTCTGAAGGCTGCAAGTATGTGCGGTTATTGTGAGAGAAAGTGCAGTGTCAGCAAAGAGAGAAAGGAGGTGAGTGATGGTACTCCCTTTCTGTAAATAAGACTGGTGGTGGTGGAGCAGCTGCAAAAAATCATTTTCTCTGCTTGTAAATTTAATATTTTTTTTAGGAGTCTGCTTTTGAGTGGATGAGATAGGACACTGAGCTTCTTAAATCACATTTTAAAATGTTTCAGTGAGATACAAATGATGAAATAACCAAACAACTTCATTACTAATATATAAGGCAATGATGCAAACTGCATTAAATGTGCAGCAAGAAAACAAAACAGCAAGTCTGCATCCAAATATAGTACTGTTCCACATTCGCCTGTGCAGAATGTGTGTCAATCTTGTTATCCTTGAGGCTATTCATCTTTGGGGAGTACTCTTTCACCTCTAAACTAGACTGCTCCTATTAGTCATGACTTTAGAGAGATATACTGTAAGTAGATAGCTGACAGTCCATTCAAAAATGTAGGTCCCTAGTAAAGGCACTGGCCATTTTCTGTAGTGGCCAAACTGTGGTATTTCAAGTTCTGGGTCTGTTGCGTGATGATGTTGGGCGCAAATATATATACTGTATATATATGTATACTGTATATATATGTATACTGTATATATATGTATGTTTTTAGACATACAATTTAAATGGAAATGTGATTTTGCTCCCAGGGTCCATAGATGCAGAAGATACCCAGAAGATTTGATTAGATATATTCTCCACAGTCTGTCCATTTTGGCTTCATGCACCACTGCACACTTTCATAGCAATAAACCTGGTCCTGTTTCCATGCTATCCAGCTCTCTTCCGTGTCCATTAACAGCCCATCCACATTTTTTTCCCCTCCATTGGCTCTATTTAAGACCACTGTCCAGGTTGTGTTGAGCAATTATTCTTAAAAACTCTCCTTCTTTGTAAAGTGGTCATCTTGAATCATTTATCAACTCAGTCAGAACCTCTATGCTGCTCACGTGCAAAAGATGTCAGGCGAGTTTTGTTTCTGCTGATCGGCCATGATGTCGGACCGACCTTTTTTCTGTGCTGTCAAGCCTTGAGGCTGCTGAATTCGGCTATATTTTCCTAAATCTCTTTTGTGCATTTATTGACAAGGTAGAGGAGTAGTAGGCAATGAGTAAAAATTGTACTCGGGCAATGAGAAAGAAGGAGTAGTAGGATAATGTATGTGGCAGCGATGCCTGTCCAGAACCGTCAGAGTTTTATACGCTTCCCGTCACGCTGCTCTGCACTGCCTGATGACTTCATGGCCCCGAAATAGAGGTTTTTCTTCAGTAGAGACCTCCCTTGTCCACTAAACGATTAGACCGATAGTCATTTCGGTATGATTACTGGGCGTTGCTCTCTAATCAATTTCGATGTTTTGGGCTAAGCGCTGTGATGCGATGGGTGAAAGGGTTCGTGACGTTAAAAGGCTGCTTTCAACGAGATGTCTCCTCATGTTAATTTCCTTTTTTCTTTTTCTCACTACAGGATAATTTCCCTGCAGGAAACCCAGAGCGTCTCCAAGATCTGAAGTCCACTGTTGATCTGCTGACCAGCATCACCTTCTTCAGGATGAAGGTAGCTGTGTGTAGGAAGGCGTGTCTAGGCACTCAATATAAGAGAAATTGAACGAAACATAAACAATGTAATAAATAATGATGGAGCACAACACTAAAAAAAAAAGATCTCTGAAGATGTAATGTTTTATCGCAGAAGTGCCTTGCCCCCTGAATAAGCGAACAGCACTTTGAACCCTGGTCATGGCTGTGAAATCAAACAGAATTCAGTCATAAACATAAACCCTGATTGATTTTAGGCACCTTTCATTTCGATTCTAACTCATAATTCATGGAAACCTGTCCCTGTGTGTGTGACCATTCAAACCCAAATGATTTTTTGCTGCACGATTTCTTGACTACAGGCTGATGCGGTGGGGTCATGTTTGTGTAACGGGTGTTGACCTGCATACTACTGTAAGCCTCTGTGTTTAGAACGCTCCCAGCTCTCTCCTGTTTCCTCCCCTTGTCCCTCTCCCCCAACACTACATCTTGACTTTTGCCGCTATATGAAGAGCTTGGCTCTATTCAGAGCTCTTTTGCTTGGAGTGGGGGTGTAGTGTTAGTTCACCGAGGCATAGCTAAGATGGCAGCTATGAGCAAAGGAATGAAATCTGTCACTTTAGGTTACCAATGCTTTCACTCTCTGCCATTCCAATGCTGAACTTCATCGTGTATACGCACAGCAGCTCACACACCGGAGCTACATTGTTACTATACTGCGCACACACACCTAAATGTCTGGCCACGTCAATTATGATATACATAATGGATGTAAGAAGGTTGCCCTTTTTCCACAAGCAAGCGATAATGTTAAACGTACGTGCAATATGATGTAATTACTTTATCACTTCACTGACGGATGGCACATCATAACAATTCATTCAAGACAGTAAATGTCATTTATATGGATTGACTACATCATCTCTAGTTATTGGATGATTTTAATATAAACGGCTATGATACTGAAAATCCTTCAATTGACATGTGTGTATTTGCTTCTTGCGTGTGCAGGTACAAGAGCTCCAGAGTCCGCCGAGAGCCAGCATGGTGGTGAAGGACTGCGTGAAGGCGTGTCTGGACTCCACGTACAAATACATTTTTGATAACTGTCATGAACTCTACAACCAACTCCTTGACCAGGTAAGCAGCTTTCCGATCATTTTGCCAAATCTTCAACTTAGACCTGTCACATAATGACATTGTTGGCTTATTGAACAACATATGGATGTGACTTTTCATGATTTTTGCTGACCTCAATATTGCCCATGGTGTTGACGTGATTGCTTGGAGTGCTCAGTTTTCCGCAATGTAGAAGTTGTTTTTAATATGAGATTGGTTTTTTCCGCTGTTCAGCTTTAGTGTTCTTTTGTTTATTGTTGTTATGGTTGATGTCGTTGTTGCTTCCCTGGGCTTGAAAGTCATAACCCAACCCACTACTGCCCCATCCAAAGCAAAAACAATCTACAAGCTGTTTCAAAATGTTTTTGTTCCTAACAAGAGGATTTTTTATTTTATGGATGGTTCACAGGCTAATGGTGAGCAGAATAATAAAATATATTTCTTTATGTTTATTGTTATTGTAAAGTTTGTTTGGTTTTACTTTCTAAATGTCTCAGTATGATAACAAGAACAACACGCTTTATTGTCGGTTTGCTGCTGAGCAAGACAACAATACAACAGAATTACCATGGCTAAAAGAAAGAGAAAACAACACATTGGTTATCTGTGCGAAACAACAGCAGCATTCATCTAGCAGAAACATAAAATGCAAATAGCAGTGTAATAATAGAGTATAATCAAGCTAACTTTAATGAAGGCAGCTGACAGCATACCTGCTCTGCTGATTTATGTAATCACATTTCATCTACAAACTAGCATCTCAGCATCTGGTAATTAGTCAAGCTGATGGGCAACGCTAACTAGATAACTGGCTCCTAATGGGGTCTTTATGAAAGAGCTACCTGCACCTATGCAAAATAAGAAGAGTTTAAGCTTGGTGATGTAGGCTTCCTAAATAAAATAGGAGAATACCTGAACAACCCAAAGGGTGCCTTTAATTACTGGTTACCTTTAAAAGTCATTAATATTGAATAGAGTTATTACTTCAGGGCAACTCCTAATTAATGGTGCAGAAACTCCACGTAAAACACTATTCATTTCATTTTGTACTGACAGAAAATCTTTCTATGGCTGGAATCAATTCAGACGTATTGCGTATTGCTGTAAAAGCAGACAATTAAAATGTGCTTTTTGTTAACTTGGCATTCAAATTTCAACCACCTGAGAAAGAGAGATCTGGCCTTGAAGAGACATATGACAGTACATCTGCATCAGGCATTTTACAGTTATTTTGGCTCCAGATGGATAATGTATGAGCAAAAATATAAGTTTGAACATGGACAGTATAAATAAACTAGCATGAGAGTATGCTGCCATACTGCGTCCTCGTGTAATAATGTATCACTTGCATACCATGAGCAGCCTGAGGCATGTGTTCATATAAAGAACTCACAGACTCACTTAATTACATTTTCATGAAACATGGCATTACTCATTCTTAAGTAAGGGCATGCTTCTCTGATCACAGGGAGATTTCTATGGAATTGAGTTTACTTGATTTGGCCTTTTCGGGTTAAATAATCAGGCAGTTCCGCCTGATTATTTCACGGTTTACTTCCCAAGGAGAATGGTCTCCCCACCTCAGAATATAATGTCTTTAAGATAATGGGTGCAGCCCGCTCAAAGTTGAATAATAAGCTTCCTTTGTTCAAACAGCCTGAAGGTTTGTAAGCAATTACCAAACCTGGAGAGATAGACCGTTTCACTAATTACATCGTCTTCCACCACAGTTCCATAACTGGCAGCCTCTCCAGCAATGTGTCCTACACGGCAGAAGAAAAAGACATCAGCTTCCCCCTAAAGCAAATCTCTCTGTGGATTCAAATTATTATGTTCACATACACTAGGTAGCCTTTGACTCAGCAGTTAGAAAACAATTCACACTCCAATTCTCCGGTTGCTAACGATGACTGAGTGTGGCGACACAGTCACTGACACGATGGTCAGGCAGGCAGGGAAATATCCCAGCCACTACGAGGCATATTGCATGACATAACACAAAGCTCTCTGCCTCGGTCTGTGCGTAAAATGAATGAGGGAAAGAGGGTAAAGGGGAATGTAGCTTAACGGTTTCCTACATTTTGGCGGAAAAAAGAGCTAGACTAAGGGGAAATAAAAGGAGAGCAAAGGAGCGATGGAAAATGCTCTGTGACGGAATGTGGAACTGCAAGGATAGTTCACAGCCCAGAAATGCTAAGTAGCATGCACTTGCGTCTATGAAAAATGCACATGTATATGCACACATGAATGTATTATTCAAATATCCATGCTTAAGTAGGCAGATGAATAGAAGCAATCTGGTTATGAAGAGGGAGGCTGCTGTTTGTTGACAGGTATGCAAAAGCAGGGATCCACTGTGCCTGTTTGTAAGAAAAGACGCAGAAGAGCTAGAAGACTCCTCCACTTGTTACTGAGCAGGCAATTCAAATTGATTTGATAAGTTTCCCTCTTATCGCCATGATCACATATTTGCGAACAATACCCAATTGGTTGATAACTGCATTTGAAGAGCATGCTGTTTGTCTTCAGAATATGTGCCTTTGTGTATATCCTTTCATGCAATTCTTAAACAAACAACCTTTTTTCTCTGGGCCTTTAAACGCAGCTTCAGTTCTACGCACAGCTCTTTCTCTTGGGATTTTTCCATGCTCCAAGAACATCCTTCAATCAGAGATTTGTGTCACATTGTGAGAATTGATGAGGCAGTTGTATGGTAATGCTGATTTCTCCCACACAGGGACTGAAAAAGCTAAACAATAACCATAAACCACAATCTACCCTCTAGAGGACTGATGCATTTCTATGAATATTTCTGCTAGTCCTCCCTCCACCACTATTCACTTGGAGTAGTGAGTTCAGGACAGTGTTCACCTCCTAGTACAACTGAGAGTGAAGCCCATGGGTATGTTAGGGCTGTAAAAAGACAGCAAGCCACTTAATCACCTTTAACAATGTGTGTGTACCTACTTGAGGTGAATACAGATGAGCTAAGGGAGTCCACACTACATTTTAGCTCGCTGCATAGCGCTTTCAATTTAGTAGGGATGACACAACCTTCAGTGTCCTTCATATCCATACAGCAATGCACGCGCACACGCACAAGGATACACCCATCGACAGATTTTTGCATAGCCGAGCGACCTCCTGTAGAGATACTTGTTTTATTATCACATGCCTCCAATTAAGCAGGAACGTACCTTGTTGAATATATTAGTTCCCCTTGATGTACTGGTCCTTTATCGGCAGTTTTACCTCTTCCAAGTAACCATCACTTTTGTCATTTCATTACCAATGAGTTCAGGGCTGAAAGTGATTTAAGCATTGATCTAAACTCATAAATCGCTCATTCGCTTTTTACAAAACACTTGTTAACCTCTCAATATTTTGAATCGGTGATGGATGGAACAAGCAGGTCTAGGTCTGGTGATGCTTGCCTTAATTTATGATCACACAAACCACTTTACCGGTTTTGCTAATGCATACTGTAGATGTTTACTCTATCAAGATAAACATGCATTCTATGTGAATCCCCAACACAGCCTTTGATTATATTACATGTAGAGCTCCCTTTTGCCTCCACTTTGGAAACTGCTTAATTTTTCATGTGTTGATACATAGCAAGGATGGGAATATGCAAATGACAAATTCATGAGCTTTGATCAATATGATGTCTGGGATGGAACCGCCCATGTTATTAATCGGTTTTCCCGACGATGGCACACACGAGGATAGATTTCACTTTTGCAGTCCCAAACCCGAATGATTAAAGCAGTGAACCCTGGGCTGACACAATCTACTGTCACAGAATCAGCTGTAAGCCGTATTTGTCTTCCTTGTTGCAGTGAGATTAAATTGTGTCGCTCTTCCAGCTGCAATATGTGCCTCGCATCACAGGATTTAAAAAACGTCAATCAACGTTATCACATACAAGTTGATTATTCTATGAACTGACTAAGTTTTAAGGATTGACTCAATGGCAAATTAACTCATGTTGCATTTCAAGCTCTCACTACAGCGTCTGCTCAGTGCAAAGTCAATATGCTTAAGGTTGTTAAATAATTCAACCTAAATTATTCAATAACTGATTGGAACATGTTTCATTTTTAACACATTTTCCTTTTCACCAGCATTCATCAAGTAAACATTTTGCTTTAGAGTTACATACACCAAATGAGAAAATGTGTATTGCGTCCTCTTGGGAGGGTTCGTCATAGGGGGAATATAGATCACATTATAATCTATGACTGTCAACTGTAGGCACACAGCCTCTCAAGAGGATGCAATTCACATTTTTCTCCTTTTTAGATCATTGTCAGTTTGCATAAGCGCATGTTTTCGTGTGTGTGTGTGTGTGTGTGTGTGTGTGTGTGTGTGTGTGTGTGTGTGTGTGTGTGTGTGTGTGTGTGTGTGTGTGTGTGTGTGTGTGTGTGTGTGTGTGTGTGTGTGTGTGTGTGTGTGTGTGTGTGTGTGTGTGTGTGTGTGTGTGTGTGGGGTGAGAAACACTTCTGTCAGTAAGGCTGACCAGTGAGTGCACTAAGCTCTGTGTTTTCGGTGTGCATGGCCTAGCCTGCGTTCTGCAGAACATGTTAGTGTCAGAGCGAGAGACTTTGACAGTTACTAGCTGACTGCAGATCAGTATGGTTACACTCAGTGTGGGGTGAGCAGAAGGCAGGGTCAGTGAAAAATTTCATATTTAACACCCGTCACCCCAGGACAGCCACAGAGATTTCTGCAACACACTTTGATGCGCACCCACACAAACACACTACTGATGGGTGATTACACTTTCAAAGCTTAAAACATTTCAGTGTTGGCAAATCCTGTTGTTTGGGAGCTACATAAACTCAACAGCTCAGTCATTAATGTGCCCTTTTCCAACATGCTATTGGCAAACACAATAAAACGATATGCTGCACATGGCAGTAGTTTTTTTCCACACGCCAGCAGGGCACAGTGTCAGTTTACCTGAGGAGATAAAGGTGTGCAGCCTGCAGCTCTCCAGGTTGGCAGGTTGGCTGGTTACTCTATAAAACAAAACAAAATAAAACTCCAGATGGTAAAGCTGGATAACATGCACTTTGTATTTTCTATAAGTGTGGCGGTAATTTGAATATAATGCGGTAATGGAGGCCTCCGATACTTACACATGAATGATAATGTATTTTGATCATCACTGAAAAATGATTGACTAAAATAAGGATAAAAAAAAGGTTTCTGAATTCATGACATAACATCTGGAATCTGGTTTTATGATTGAGGCTCAGTTTTATTGTTTTACTGTCCTTACACGATCGTTATCTACTATAATGCTAACTTATTCAGTTCAGTTAAAATGTGAGTTTATTATCACTAATATAAGCTCTATTTGCAACTCCAACATGAAACAAGGGAACAGCCATTTACCATACACTGAAGACAATATTTGACTCTCGCCATCTTTGTTTCCTTCTTTGCAGAGCCGGAAGCAGGACATCCCCCGAGAGGAGCAGGGTCCGTCTATAAAGAACCTGGACTTCTGGCCAAAACTCATCACTCTAATGGTGTCTGTGATCGATGAGGACCGGACAGCTTACACCCCAGTCATTAACCAGTATGTACTCCTTTATAATGCTTTTTATCAAGCAACGCGCACTTCATTAGTTGCTACGCCAGCTTTTGGTGGTAAGCAGTTTGGTTTTCTCATTACACATGCATTGCTGATCATCGTGTTTACATTATATTATTTAGATATAGCTATTGATCCTATTGAATTCAGAGGTATAAATGACTAAAAAGAAGAAGAAAAAGCAGAGTTTTGTTGCTTTTGCTAAAGCTTCATTGTGTAGGGTTCAACCCAATGATTGATGTGTTGTAAAGGTAGTATCAGTGTGAAAAGGAAATGTTTGAAGTAATAATACTCCAAGATAAATAAATATGTGCCTTTAATAAGGCTCTACTGATTTAATATGTACTGATTTGTTAAATTTTTACTGTATTTCTGTATTTATTTGGCTTAATTAAAGGCAAATCAGGCTTCATTATTCATCACGTGTGGTTGTTTTAGAGAATGTGAAGGAAAGCTCAAAAAAAACTTCTCCTGTAAATAAATAAAAATGCTTTCCTGCTTTTGGAGACATGAATGAGCACAGTGTTGCGCAATAGGGCTTTGAGGCAGCCAGAGAAGCCAACTGTAAGAAATGCTTTGTTTTATGGTGAGCCATAATATGGATGGATAAAATGGGATTGCAGTGTTGCAGAGTTATATAACAGATGAAAGATTTGTTTTTTTAGAATGGGAAATAGAGGTCTGGTTGTGGTGGTGGTGTTGAGGGGGGACGTTTGTGTTTGTTTCCTTCCTGGCGGAGCGCACATTAGAAGAAATAAGATGAAGCATATTATTCTCTCTTTGTCTCGCTCACACATACATCCCCCCATTTTCGAGTCCCCCTGTTTCGTTTCTCCTTCCCTCGCTGATTTACGATGCTTATTAACACTCTGTTTATGCCCTGAGCCTTCTCTCTTACACTGTCTAATGATAGATTTGCAATATTCATGCCCATTTCCTCCACATTCCCCTGGTCAAGTTACAGAGAGACAGCATCTCCTATGCCTTTTCACTATAAACCCAGGAGTGGACTTGTGTCCTTAATAATGGGAGCTGCTGCCAGAGGGAAAACTGTTAATATGTGACTCTGTTTCCCTGCCCATGAGGATATTTACTTTGGAATGCAGCCTAGATATCTTCTAGACAAAGACTGATCTACAGACTTTGTTTTCTGATTAGAAATATAAAATTGGTATGCTGCAGTTGTTCTTTAAAATGTAAAGGATAAGAAGCTTTAGAGATTACTCCCGTGAATACTCATCAGGCGGATGTAAACAATAATTTATTTCACAACATAGAAAAGATTGTAAATCATCCATTCTACAGGCATGCCGAGAAGCTGCAGATGTTACATTTTTGTCATTATGATTTTTGTCTCCCCCTCCCACAGCGCACTGTGTGTGTGTGCGTGATTACAGCGGAAATCACAGAAGTTGAAAAAAGATTTAGAGAGTGATTGAGATGAAAGGGGGAGCAATGGTTACTGGAGATTATTTTTCTCTGTCAAATTGCCAATGGGAGCACACATCTTCGTTTCCGCCGTAAATGGATGTGCCAGAGATTTGGGAGGAAAGAGGAAGGTGTGTGTGTTCGTTGGCATTCGTCATTTTCCAGTCCGAGATGATCGCTGTTTCAGTTTAAAAAATGGTCGATCAAAGGTGTGTTTTTTGTTGTTCCAAACAGGGCGTTTTCTGGCAAAGTAAAACCAGATAATCACCTCTCTCAGGCCATGCCCTGTCATCCTTGAATGTCCTCCCATCACTATCTGAGGATACGGATAATTGAACCATCGACACCTCACATTCAAGCTTTGACTGAAAAATCCATAGGCATTCAAAATAGCAGATTACTTTGCAAATGGGTGGCCGCCCTTTCCCTCACTGTCCCTTTTTCTGATGCTTTCTCACTTCCTCCTACACTTTTTCATCTTTAAACCCTGTGCATACATCTCGATCTCCCCAAAATTCAACCAGGTTTCCAAATAATGGCGGATTAATAGATTATGAGATCCGCCAACCATGTCTCGATGCACATCTGTTAAAGTCGTTTGTTAGAGATTCAGGCTGGGCCAACCCATCAGGCCACCCAGTGGAGCGTGTCATTATAGGGAAATGAGTCTGATTGGAATCTGTTTCTATTCCACCAGGTTTCCACAGGAGCTGAATGCAGGCAAGACCAGCGCCGAGATCATGTGGAGCCTCTTTGCCCTGGATATGAAGTATGCAATGGAAGGTAAGTAATGCTGCTGATCACACAATTATCTCTTGCTCGAGGGAATGTGTGTGTGTGTGTGTGTGTGTGTGTGTGTGTGTGTGTGTGTGTGTGTGTTTAAGCGAGTAAATGAGAGCTAAGGACAAAAATGTTGCTGAAGAATGATAGCGTACACTTTGCATCTCGTTGAATGTGGAGCTGCTTGTTAGGTGTTTTCTAATTAGCAGTTAATCCCAATGTAGTCCTACTCAGGAATACGTTTTACTGTGCTGTATGCCTTTTACCCGAGTGCTGTTGTTTATCAGCTGCCTGTGGTCAGTTCTAATGAGTATCTGCATTACACACCGCGGGTTTCACTTTATTGATCATTAAAGAGAAACTGTGTCTTTTTTAAATCAAGATAAACAATTGATTCATGGTATAATCGAAACAAGTTGCCTTGTCTGTGTAAAGGTGAGCTCCTGTGTGTGGTCCGGTTGTTTTCACGATATAAGATAAGAGGAAAATCACCAAAGAACGTGTTCTTGTTGGAAACTTGGAGTGTTTGTTTGAGCGTAGACCCAACAGTATTCTGTATGTTACCTCCTAACTTTTGTACCCCCATAAAGAAAAACAAATAAACAAAGTAAATGGAAAGTAGAAACCAAACCGCCATGGTGGTAAATCAGATACTGTTTGTGCAATTCCCACTGTGTCATAAATCATCCATTTCTTCCATTTCCTCACAAATACATTTTCTCTCACTCCAAGCTGAAGGGTCTTTACACCAATTCCTTGTTATTTCCTTCTTGCATGTGATCAATGTGTGTGGCTCGAATCTGCAATCCCACATATCAGTCACCGTGATTGCTTGGGCTTTGTGTTGGTAGGGAACTGTAAGCAGGGCGATATATTGCAATATTTTCACATCAAATCTTTGGAAAACTGTGTTTTTGAGAATAGCACAAAACACAAAATGTGTATGAAGATGTTCTTAAACTCCTGATGATTGTTGTGAAACTGTTTTATTACTCTTTATTTTACGTGTAATGAAGTAGGAGCTTATATGTGTCCATCCAAACTCCTTCCATTGATCCATTCTTCTGTTTTTATTTCCATGTTGAGCTCCCTCAAGCCAATTTCTTAGATTTTGGTATTTTACTGACTGAGATTGCATTGTAACACCGTAGGTCTTGCATCTTTACATCAGTCAGTCCATTTAAGGGTTTCTGAGGTGTGTATTTTACTTGTACATTTTTTAATTTTCTTAGAGAGTGACCAAAAAACCTAAACTCGTTTTACTGCTCTTAGTAATTGTACATGTTGCTGTGATCTCCCATTTCCTGAAGTTGTGTTCGCCAGCTTCTGATTTTAATCTATCAAAGAGAACCAGCTCGACAGTCTCACTTGCCTTTCTAATTAGTATTGTTTAATTAAATGAAACCAAATATTCAGTATGTTGGAACTGATCAACTTTTTATTATTCAAGGGACATTTACAATTTACACAGTTAGCAATTACAGGGTTTTTTCAGTAGTATATTCATTTATTGGACCTATACCCATTATAGCCTATATTGGGCAGCTAAGTAGTTAAACAAGTTACTGTAAGTCAAACAGTTTGAAAGTTTTTCCTTCCAGCACAGCAGCCTCCGCAAAAGTAAGTACTGAGCTTATTATATTACAGTCTTACATAATGCAATTAGTAAATAAGAAGAATGGCCCTTAGGATAAAGGCATACAAAAATGAATGTTTCACCATATGAAAGGAGTGATTTACAGTCTGTAAACTAGCACGGGCCAAATAATCAATCAACTTCTTCCAATATTGCTAATTACTCAAGAGTGTAAATCCGTCATTCCATAGCAGCCCAGTTTGAACAGCAAATGTGCTGCAAAATGTATTTCACATTTGGGATTCTTGTAGTCTTCAATAGTTTATTATACATTTTGTCAACACGATACGTCTTGATTCCAAAGACAGCTGAAATTCACAGTGATCAAGCAATAAATCTCAGATCTGCTCGGCTGACAGGGAGGCAGATGTGAACAAACTTGGGTTTTGACTTCAATTACCATCTCCTCTTTCTCCTGCTCATCTTGAGCTTTATTACCCAGAAATCATGCAGGATGACACTAGTATGCAGTGCACACTAACGCTCATGTTTACCAGATTATTCTCACTGTGATGATCGATTCCAAGTCGGACTTTTTGTGGTGCTTTTATCTGCCGCCCCCAGCAGAATAGTTAGGTTGATGCAGGGGCTTTTTCTGATATGTTTTGCCTGTTTCTTGCTAAACCTGTGAACCACCTGGATGTTAAAATAAGCATGACAGAGGGCCTGATATCAGCTGCTTTCATGATGACAGAAGAGGTGAAGCGGTGAGAAAAGCAGGGAGCCGATTGAGGTCAAGGATTGGGAATGCTCTTTAGAGTGTGTAAGAGAAAAAAGGCAGAGGAGAAACCGAAAGAGCTTATTGGTGATTTATCCTCATCTACACAGCAAATACCGATCGCTCTCTCTGCTAAGCCATCTGAGGTTACTATGGTAACCATGTGCCAATGCAAACTGCGGTGCCTTGATATACCCACACATGCATATGGAGCAGGTATAGATTATGTACACATATATGTGAGGCGGGTTGAAATGGGATCCGCCCTTGGATACATTATGTGCAGGGACTATATATGCATATGAATGTGGCCATGAATCAGATTTCAATAAAACCTGCAGCTTGAAAGAAGTGTGTGCACAGATGGATTTGTATTTCTGTAGGGACTTAATGAGCAGCTATAAAGCCGCAAGAAGATGTCTGGATTATGGGAACTGAGATTTACTGTACATTATATCTCTAATCGTAACCTTTTTCACGATTCCACATGTATCATTTTAACATCCCCTATATCCTTTTAGAAATAACTCTGGTAGCATGGCATAGATTTACTGAAAAAATCTGGCTGTCACGACTAGCAGTAGCCTCTTCCTCATGTCGGTGGTGATGTTCATTATTAATCCAGCAGTGTTGTTTGAGTAATGATACTACTCCAAAGTTGTAGAAATAAAACATGAGTTCTTTATATATTGTCACAAACAGACAGCCAGACATAAAATAGGTTTGTTGTATGCTGAAAGCTTTAGCTGCATCACTTTAACTAACAGTGTGACCCAAAAACATTTAACATTGGACAGATTTTCTGCATGTTAAGAGCATATATGGAAGTTATTTTCACCCTTTTCCATAGGGAATTAACACGTTTTTAGCCTTGCTATCCAATACCCAAAAATCTAAACAAGTGTAGAGAACAGACGACACATTGCACATTTCAGCATCTGATTATATTACGTAAAATAGTACAGAATAGTGTAAAAGATATACATTTCATTCACTTCTTTCACTCATTTCTTTAGATGGTCAACAACATATCTCAAAGTGAACACTACTTGTGCACATGTTTATTATGGGAGTTATTAAACCACTGACTGGTTGAGTGAACCTGGACGAAAACATCACTGCGGCTTGATTAATTGAACATGATTACAAGGCTTCTGCTGTTTCATGATAGTGCCATAACTATTTTTGATCTCTCCCCTTTTTATTTTTATAAGGGATGATAAAAGGATAAGTGGATCGATAAAGAGATAGAACTGGCACACAGATCAATGTTGACTCTGTGTGTGTTAGCATGAGTCAGGGTGGCTTGGCACGTGACCACCTAAGGTGTTACTGACTGCTGAAACTGCAGGATTGGACAGTGTGTGTGTGTGTGTGTGTGTGTGTGTGTGTGTGTGTGTGTGTGTGTGTGTGTGTGTGTGTGTGTGTGTGTGTGTGTGTGTGTGTGTGTGTGTGTGTGTGTGTGTTGCCTGAGGGTGTCCATGTAACAAAAGGAGACAAGAATCATGGATGCATTCAGTCACATACACCCTATTTCTCGCTCCTTGAGTCTGAACCCCCATCCATTGCTTGGTCTCCTGCCTCGTCCTGTCAGTTCATCACTGCCCGCCCACAGCGACACGTGCCAGGAGGAGGACATGACTGTCATGTTCCTCAAAGGAGCGCTTTATATGACTTATTGCTCATTTCTTGTTGGTCCTACTGCCCGTCAAGACAGGCTAATTAAATGAAGGACAGTATGAGAACTCATAAACTGCATAATAGTGTGATGCAAACATTAACACAATAAACCACATAATGTGTTTTACTGTATGGATTATAAAACCACATAAAGCAGATGGTGCCAATGGCAGATTGCAAAGCAGAGCCCACTTTTATTTGCTGATACTGTGGAGGTCTATTACTCTCCTTTCACACACAGTATATGAGTATAGTTGTTGTTGCAGCATATATTAGTGATTCAAATCTTTAAAACGTTTGAATGTATGATACATTGACATTAATATCAGGATTCCTGTCCTCTAAACTTCACATAAATTGCTGCTGTGTAACCAGTGTAGCTACATATCAGTAAAGCGGATGAAAAAGTGACTTGTGTTCATGTCGCATTATGTATTGTTGTTAGGAAATACACCTTGTAGCAACATTTCTGCTGCTAAAATGTTGGCCTCCTTACCTTAGTAAAATGGTAATGTGTATAGAAGTGTATAGTACAGCCAGTGAATGTTTATTTCACTATAAATCAGTAAGACTTTAGGCCTCACAAACTTTCACAATTATCTATGCTGCTGAACAAGGTGGCTACAGTCTCTTTCCAGAGGTAGATATTAGTGCAGCTAATTAATTCTCTATCAGGAATTGATAACATTGACACTCAGAGTAAAACGAGCTGTGTAAGAAAAGGGGGCTCGCTGAGTTTTAATGGAATGGTAAATGTTCCTTACATTAGCTTGGTCATGTGTGTGTGAGAACTCTAGAAATAAAGATTAGTGATTCAGGAGAAAACTTTATTGGATAAAAAATTAGTCACCACAAAGGATTTAATTACTCTTATAACTCCCTGCCTTCTACAATGATCAGTCACTAAAAAAAATCCTTCAGCTGCTCATTAACAGCTCGAAATTAGTTGGTGGAACACCGGCAATTGATCGCTGAGTCCTCCTGGTCTCCTGGTTGTGTGTGTGTGTTGGGAGGAAAAGTAAAAAAACAGCAGAGATTTGCACAAAGGGACGTGTGTGCAAGCTCACTTCTGCATCTTTTGTAGTGTGAATGCACATATTCCTTTATTTGTGCATGTATCATATAGTTATACACTGTTAAAGAGAATAATGAGGTAATAGGAGAAGGTATACAGAGACAGTCCTGGTTGCTGCCTTTCTTTTTTATTCAGACACATGGAAGTAACTTGGAGTGACCTGCTTACATAACAAGGCATACACATAACGGGTTAGTCGGCTGACAGACACCCTGAAGGAGGCGGGCCAGAACGTCCTGCTTTGTTGGTCTGTGTTTCTCCGTTTGTGCGTGCAAGTATTAAAGATTGAATGAGAATAAAAGAGGAGTTTGTATTAGTGTGTGTGAGTTGCATGCACCAAGTGCATGTGCATTACTTAATGAAGTCTTTGATGCATCCTCTGCTTCCTGCTCAGAGGCCTTCGGTGCTAGAGCTGGTGCAGAAGTGGATGCTGCTAATTTTAGCATCGCTGTGTGAATGTGTGAGAGAGATAGAGGGAGAGAGAGAAGGAGAGTGACTGAGAGAGGTAGGGGGAAGACAAGAAGAGAAGATAAAAACTGAAACCAGAAAAAAGGAGAATGAGACTGTTAGAGTAAAGCTACTGTAAGATCTCTCCCTCTCGCTCATTATTTTAACTTCAAGATAAACACTCCAACTGATACTCTGTAGTTTTAATAGAGTTTGACACATATTAATCATGGCCTTCATTTTCTGTGACACAGAAAAGGTCACATACTTTGTAAAGTTCAGACTCAATAAATTGACATCGTCAAATAGTGTGGAGGCAGCTCACCACACCTCCAAATAAGATGGACTAATAACATCACTGGCTGATTAAAAAGGGAGGAAACGTCAGCTAAATCAAAAGTGTGCCTTAATAAAGGGTTAATATCATTATCTTAACTGTGTTTTGGCAACAATTTCTAATTAAGAGGAGACAAACTAGTGCTCCTTCTGGACGTCAGAGTACTTCTGTGATGAACTCTTACAGTATATGCTGTATTTCCACTGTGTAGCTGTTTAATGGCCGTGGTCATTGGAGCTTGTCATCAAAGATCCAGTGCTCCAGCAGCCCATTAACTTATATTCAGTCTGTTGGAACAGCTTCTCTCCATAGAAAATGTTAATTGAATTTCAATGAATATACCTCTGCAAGGGGAGTTTCATTCCCAAAGAAAGGAGTTGTTTACGGGGCCTGGCATCACTAAAGGTTGTGTATTGTCCTGCAGTGTGATTTAAATAAGCTGTTGTGTCCTCCAACCGTTAGTTTCTAATTACTTTTTCCTCCCGGTGTTACCCCCGGGCCGCTTGGGGAGTGGTCATTGATGTCTTGATATACACACAGGGCACCCTTTAGTATTTAGACTCACTGGACTTTCAGTAACTCCAATAATATCCCATCTGCGTCAGAGGCTCAGAGCAACAGGGAGGGGTATTATGGTGAATGGGTCAAACAAACACAGGAATAACACAGAGGGTATGTGTGTGTGTCGCATGTGAAACTAAATTATTTTTACTGTTGACGTTATGTAACTTAAGATATACCATGTGAAGCTAAATCACTGACTCACGTGTTACAATCTGAATCTTTTACATAATATTACAATGCAAAAAAGCCTGCCCCTAGCTGATAGTGAATCCTGGGTCAGCCTATTTGCAGTTTTCAGCATAGCTATTCACTTTGAATTCAAATCTCTTTGTGTCTCAGCACGCAATATGGCTTTTCACATTGATAGGGTTGAAAATGGTGGAACTGTATTTTCATTTTAAAATAACGCTTTTTTTGGTATTCTTTAGCAGAGGGGAACCTCACGTTAGTATAAGCTGTCCTAATGCATTATGTGTTTGAGCAAGTGTCTCTCTGGGCTCTGGTGTTATAGCAGAGCTGTGTCAGTAGGGCCCTCTGATACATCGTATGAGGCCCTTTGACAGAACTGGGTCAGAATCCGAGATGAAGGAATTATGTCAGAGGGAGAACTATGCTGGCCTCGGCCACCATTGTGATCCTCCAGCCTTTTGTCTTGAACCTGTCCAACCACCCGCTAGATATATCCGCTTAATGGTAATTTGAGTATTGAAATGCTGTGGTGAAGCGCTGCAGTTCATCATACTATCCCCGACATTTAAATCAATGAGGCAGAAAGTGAGTGAGTCTCCTGTGAGTTTGTCTGTCCCTGTGGGCCGAGTCAGACAAGATGACATCCTCACCAGGGACCTTGAGCCTACTCCTCCCCCAGGACCGCCCTCACTGTTTACCACCAGCAGAGCACAATGGTGTACACACACACAACAACTGCATAATGTAACACACACAGACGTGCACACACAGATATCTGGACCCTCAACATTCTGATTGCGATGCTGGATCATACACAGGCAATGAGGCTGCGCTCAAGCCCACTTGATACTTTTGTTTATCTATGTGTAAAGTGCAGTTGATGTGGATATAAGCCGGATGATTGTGGTGATTAATCATTATCTCTCAGGCAGTCACATTATCTATTAAACAGATGTACCAATCACAATGGCCTCTAATGAAAATGCCTCACTAAATGAGAGCAAGAGACTGGCTGCTCCAGGCGAAAGTGGAGAGGGGCAAGGTGCAAATGTACGGCGCCACAAGCCATTTCCATGATTGCATAAACACAAAATGAACCATTATACTGAAGTTTGCATTTTTTAATTAGTCATAATTCTGCTGTATCACTTCAAATTGCAGTTACCAAGGCAATGATCAAACCTGTTGGGAACAAGGCGATGAGGCACGATACCGTGGCAGCCGTTAAAAAATATAGAGGATATGTTTTGGTGAGGGACTTCGGGATAATAGGATTTGCTTATGGAAATAGCTTATTACAATCTGAGCCTTGTCAGCATTCCTGATATAGTTGTGTAGACCTAATCCTTGGAAATGTTTTCTTGAGAGTTTTTCTCTTAAAACCATTGCATCATACAGTGTGCATGGTCCAACAACTGCCCTTGAAATGGATGTATAGGTATATTTAAAGGTCAGTAAAATCTGACTTTTAACAAGGTTTCCTCCGGTCTCTGTGATGCTGCGAGACACATTCAACAAACATGCACACAGAATGTTAAATGCTAAAACGGTAAAGAAATCAATCCATGTAACGGACCCAGGAGGCTGGATTAGCATAGAAATCATACATAAATATGCAATGACTTGCCTTTCAAAATAACAGATTGCACATTAAAAAAATGACACCTCGTCTTTGCAAAGATTCCTGTCATGGCAGCAACATTTGATTGGAGGATGAATTAAAAACATTGAAGTTTGACACTGTAATTACCTTTTTTTCAGGAGGCTTTTGCTGTTTATAAAACCCAATAAATTCCTGTTTTTAGCTAAAGGAATAGACTCATTCTAAGTCACTCATCTTCTGTATGTTTTATGACAGTATGTTTAAACACTGCTCCCTATGGCCTCATTTCCTTCAGATTCGCTCCTCTATTCAAATATATACACATAGGGCTCGGTGAATGGAAAATAATATCCTTTTGCTTTCAGAGTGTGCATATAAGCACGTGCTGTCCCTCTTCCATTTTCTAGAGAGAGGATATTACCTCCATTTAAAGTGAAAGGTTTTGAAAGACGACAGTTTTTCAAGACCTTAACGCTCTTCTTAACGCTGGCAGATATGTCTGTCTTCGCAGCATACATATTTAAGCTTCAAACAAAAAGTTATTGCAGAAAATGTGGCATTTTATTCAGTAAATACAGTTCAGTTAAAGTACTTTGCTTTGTGTTAATACAATTGGCTCTGGCTGCCAGGTTATTTCCTTTCTGTGGACTAATAAAGGTATTCTGATTCTGATCCCTATAGCGGAATTAAAACAATTATGCACAGACCTCTTGCTTATTTAGACACAGTTTGTATAAATATGTTGAGTTTCAGCTGAATTCCTGTATGTTTTTGTGACCTAGACCTTTGTTTTATTAACTAGATCAGGCCAAATTCCCACTTGTTGACAATAAATACAAGTCTATTCATGATCTCCTCAAATATGCACATTTTTGCTTTGCAAGAGCTTTCCTCTAAAGCCGCTGTCAGGGCAAATATTGTAATTTCATCCCCACTACTAGTTTTAATCCCAGAATTGCAAATGTGTCAGTTCAGTGTGTTGTTGCCACAGTAACTAAAAGCTGTAAAACGTGTGCAATGGATCTAAGGAGGTTTAAGGCAGCTCCGACTGTTTTTATTTTTTAAACCATCATGTTTTGTCAGGTCCAATATCTGTAGATACACTGTAGACTCCGTTGAATTTCCCTACAGGTATTAATAAAGGTTTGTCTTATCTTAGATGGACACAATGTGTAGTTCTTTTACTAATGTGCGGATCTCATGGTTATGTCTGCATAAATACGGGGTGTGTGATTAACCTCTCATCAAAAAAATCTTGTTAACGGCGTTTCGCTTCGTACATTGTAGATTTAGAGGTATATACTTTATGCAGTACATGTGTTTGAGTGGAATTAAGGACAAACACACACACACACACGCATACACTGGCGCTCATATACAGCAAGCTAGCAGATCCTGTCTGGCAGCACCCAACAAAACACCTGCTGACCTTTACTGTTCTGTCTCTCAACTGACCTCCATCTGCTTCCTTTAGGTGACTGTGTGACAGTGAAGGTGTGTGTGTGCGTATGTGTGCGTGTGTGTGTGTGTGTGTGTGAAGCTTGGAAAGGTTGACAAACTGTGATTATGTGCGTGTCCATCCTGTGTGTGTGTGTATAAGCTGCCTTGTAATGCCAGCTCAGTCATTAAAGCGGCACTGCCACAGTGGATCTCGCTGCGGCACAATAACTGCAGGTCCTCCCTAGTAAAACAATCTCGCCCTGGTATTCACATTGTTTCAGCCAGCTGCTCCTTCAGCGACACAGACTGAACAGGTGAATCCAGGTGAAACCTTAAATCCCACGGCAATTTCAGCCATCAACACTGCTTCGGCCATGAAGGTTAGGTGTTGATGAGAGCAGTGATCCCTGCCATTTCCCAGTGTTGGGCGCAAAACGAAAATAGCACCGAGCTGCAGGTACCATCGTGGCTTTTTATTTCAGCTATATACAGAACATTGCAAAACTTTAAACAGTCCCCTCATATGGCTCCTGAGACGTGTGTTAAATCTATATAGGCTTAAATCTATACATCTATATAAGTTGAACAAACTCCACCTCAGCTATACCACTATGAAGCTTATTATCACGTTATGGTATATTTGAAGCGTCACTCTTAGGGAAAGAAAAGTCTGCTAATCAAGGTTGTTTTTTCTGGCATTGTTACCTGTGTATATGTTAAGCCCGGGTGGCTATGGCAACCATCCACCTTTTTTCTATACATGTTTTCCTCTTCACACTTACTGTTGCTGCTTTACTGCAAACTAAGACAGGTCTACAGTATGTATCAGAGACTTTCTCCTGAGATACAAACACAGTCAAACTAGCCTTAAAAATACACAATTACATACACAACATTGTTTTTACTAAAATGTGTGCTAGCCTCGTAAGTAAATAACCTGAGCTTAAAGCAGTAATAAAAGTAACAGACTGACTTGAGTTGTTCTCTCTTTCTCTACTCAATTCCCAAGGACCAAAATATTGCCATTTAAATTTGAATACATTTATCCACAGGTAAATATGTTGATTATACATATGTAAATATTTCCTCTGAGATTAGAGAGGAGTGTTGGATGGCAAGCTATGCACTATTCATCAGAGTAAGCAGTGAGGTTCTTATCAGGATTAAGGCACGACAGCTAGGACGCAACGCATGGATTTAAAAATGTCTTTGATGTTGCATGAATGTAGGAATCTTCTATTTGCAAAACTGTGTGTGTTTTTATTTCTACTTTTTAGAAGCACCTGCTGTAAAATCATAAAGAAATCTATCGCAATCCTTTACACCCTTTTTTTCTTTAGCTTTGGTTTCCGATATAGATATAAATGTTGGCTCATTTCAGTGGAGATGTATTTAACATCACATCTGGCAAATGCAATATGTCTCAAATACCCATTTATGATCAGATGTAGCTCCTTACATTGTATCTGTGCAAACACGTAACAGCTGCAAAACCAAAATAGATTCCTGCACGGTGCCATACAGAAAGGGATAGTATGGCTATTTGCCTACTGAATATAAAGTACACAAAAAGAGAGACAAAAGGTTGGACAAAAAAGTGAAACCAAAACCATGAAGACTCACCGAGAGGTGTGGAGAGAGAAAGAGATACACAGGAAGGGGTGGAGGGAGAGGAAGAATTGCCTTGGGTAAGGGACGAGTTTAGGGAGGTTTGTCATGCAATAATTATACAGCATTTACTTTGTTCAGTTCAATCGAGGAGGCCTTTGTGTTCACACAAAACTAATTGTTGATAAATGGGGACCGACAATGCCAAATGTGACACAAGAGATCTGACTGTTTTTCAAACTGCCTTTACGTTGAGTGTTTGGTAAGGGTTATGCAATAAAAGCTCTTTGGTTGAGGGCAGGAGAAGACCACGGTCATAGATCAGTGAACTCTATGTTAATTGGCAGGTCGGAGACAGGCTTTTCGCCCAGAAAACAGTCTTTGTTCCTTCATCCACAAGAGGTTACCTGCCAGGGAAAAGGTTGTTTTGAGTATTTTAACAAACCACACATTTTTGATGTTAGCAGCATGGCTTGACAAATTGCAATGTTGGTCCCTGCACCACTCTGTTTGGACAGAAAGATCTCCACAACTATTGGATGGATTATGATGGATTTTCACACTGAATGTTTTTGTGTATTTTCCGATTCATTTGCAATGTGTGTTAAGGGCTAATTAGCAAATGTTAGCATATGTACATGCTAGTCTAAGAAGACATTATATTTATCACATTTATCTCTTTTGTATGTATTTTGTGGTTTGTGATTATTTCCGTGATTTAATTGGTTCGATGATCCTCTTTGGTGTCACAATATTTCCATGTCCTTCGCTTTAAAGCCCTTGTCAAAGTTAAAAAGTTGACCCACCATTTGTTTTTCCTCTGATGAGACTGTCTCCTGTTGTCTTTTTTCACCCCTTCATTGGTTTCCTTCGTTTCCCTCCTCCCTCCTTTCCTCACTCCTTCTCTTGCACCATCACCATCCATCCCTCCTCCAGTAGATCCCATGGAAAGGTGTAATTGTTCTGAAATGTCTACAGTGAGCCGGACTAAATGACTCAGCAGCCTTGTCTGCTGACATTAAGTCTTATTCCTTTTAGCTTGAGTTTGTTTGCAGTCATTCAATATATTTTCTTTCTTTCTTTTGAAGGCAGCCAGACACATTCTCAGTCTGGGTTTAATTTTATGTTCTTTGATAGCTCAAGGCTGTACATAATTGAGCCTTTTAGAAAAGTCGGGATAGAAGCAATCCCTATCTACCCAGGTTGTTTTATGCTTGTTAGCATATTTTCAAGAATCTATTAATTTGTGCAAGAGTGTGCTTGTGAATTTCGGAAAGAGGAAGCAGTTTTTTGTCCTCAGCACATGCAGCACATTTATTTCTTAAAGACTGGAAATGTGATGTCGCTGTGCTACCACAATTTAACTTGCTCTTTGCTCAGACCAGAGGTGTTCCTGTGTGTGAGTCGTATTGTGAAACTTGGTGTCTCTGTGACTTCAGAGGTTATACTCAATATGCTAACGTGTGCTTCTCGTGTTTTAATCTGCTTTACAGAGCATGACAAGCACCGCCTATGCAAAAGTACTGAATACATGAATCTTCACTTCAAAGTCAAATGGTTCCATAATGAGTATGTTCGTGACCTGCCGGCCTTCAAGGGTGTTCCACCTGAGTATTCACTGTAAGTGTCCTTTCATTTTCACACACATGTACATGCAGAGATAAATTAAAATGCATACACATTTACATTACTGTACGTACCAAAGTATGGAGCTCTTAAGGTAAGAGTGCAGCAATTGTGTGAAGAGAAATACATATAAGTGACAACACTTAACTCTTCAGTGTCAACTTGTGACACTAATATTGCTCATACTTACTGAAAAAAAGGAGAATGAATCCTTCTATAATTTAAATAATGTCAAAAGGGGGATCCCAAAGACCTCAATAGGAAACTGTTCTGTAGCCTGAAAACATTTCCCTTCTGAAATGTAGCTTTTTAAGTACTTCACAATAACATTTTACAATATTTAGTTTTTTTAATACAAATATTCCTGTTTTTGGCAGAGCCTAGAATGTGCAGATGTTCTTTTTCATTATGTTTCCTAATCCAAAACTCCAGAACCTCGTCTAAGTCTGAAATTGTGTGAGCAATGTTTTTTCTTTAATCTGAAATCTTATTCTTGTGTCACGGAACAATACAGCTTTATTTGCAAAGCACTTTAAAACCTCAAGACCAAACTGCTGTACACAGCTCAGCTTACGAACCATAAAATAAGTAAAACTACAAATAAAAGAGTTAAAATAAACAAGATAAAAGCAACAATCTACAGGAACCGTAGACAGAAATATTATGTAATGGTGAACAACGTGAGTGCAATGCATGTAAGACAGTGAATCTTGGTAGTTGAAGCTTGTCCTAAACAGTTTTGGATGAGGGGACAAATGTATAGCCTAAAAGCATTTTTGCGTTCTTCTTTTTTCCCTTTGCGCTGTGTTACAGTGTGCATGCATAATCGTGTGCAACAAAGCTGCAAATAGCTGCACTGTAAACACGTGTAGTGCAGGCAGTGAACGCAATGCCCTCTCCCATCCTGCCAGGCTATCAGAGTAATAATTCACCCTCCCCCTCTCAAACTCTGTCACTCAAACACCATCTCTAGCATGATTGATTCTTCCACAGACATACACAACACACACACACACACACACACACACACACACACACACACACACACACACACACACACACACACACACACACACACACACACACACGAAAACACATACCCACACACAGTCTTTTTCTGCCTGTCTCACTTCCCTTTCTCAGATGCCACACCCACCTTATTTATCGGCTCTGTCCGTCCTGTAGCAGATGTCCTTAGCCAGAGTATAAAGCTGTTTTGGGGGGGACAAGCTGCAGGCACTTTATTAAACAAGGAAAAGGCAAAGTGAAACAGACAGAACAGCATTATTATTCCACAAACAAATTTACTTCCTTACCCTACTCATCCGGCCCGGCCTGTCGTGTCCTCTGCTGTCCTCTGTCTGAGCCTCGCAGTCTAATCTGTCCACAAACTGAAACCTGATATCAATTCATGGGTTGTAGCCTTAGCCAAAACCACACGGAAATCTGCAAGGTCTTTTCAGGATATCTGAACTTGTAGTCGTTTTTTATTAATCTCCCTTTTAGTTACCCTGTAATTGTTAATAACAAAAACAGTTCTGCATTTTTCTCATAAAATAAACCCTGATTAATCTGGTGCTACAAAAAGATGAGATGAATTAAATGTTTGAAAAAACTATGATTCAACCCTTCAATTACAGAAATTGTTTCTTTTCCAGATGGTTTGAGCCATTTGTCATCCAGTGGCTTGACGAAAATGAGGACGTTGCAATGGATTTCCTAAATGGCGCTCTGGAAAGGGACAAGAAAGATGGAGTAAGTATAGCATTGAATTATTTTTTAATACGTAGCTTTATATTTAACCAACCAAGCCACTTAAGACTGCTTTGTTTTTCACAAGGACAGATGCTAAGACTGAATTTACCTCTCGAAGGGTTTTGGGGATTAAGGAAATGTCGCACAAGACAAGAATATGAATGACGGTTAAATTACCAATTGATAAAAACAGGAAGAAAAACCCTTTTTTTCAGAGCAGTGAAAGGCACCAAAGGATGTTAGGAAATCATAAAAGGAAATATGCATAAGCTTTATAAAAGTTTTGCCCAAAAGTGATTGAAATATTTACATGCATCTTCCAGCTACATATATGCACATATAAGAATTTGATAGCACTATACATTTGTATATGACATATGTGATTTATATTACCCAGAAAGTCCAAAAAGATTGAGTATGATCTTTTTGTCAATCATGATGGATAGATGCATAAATT
Source organism: Eleginops maclovinus (assembly GCF_036324505.1). Taxonomy (NCBI): domain Eukaryota; kingdom Metazoa; phylum Chordata; class Actinopteri; order Perciformes; family Eleginopidae; genus Eleginops; species Eleginops maclovinus. Next base: position 10,711,906 of record NC_086352.1, on the reverse strand, counting down.
CATATGGTTGATGAGAGAACTGTATATATGTTTAGAAGGTTAAATGTGAAATGCACTTCAGCTGTTAATCACCATTCACACATAAAGGGTTAACATAACACCTGCTAGGGTAATTGTCAGTAAGTGGCATTCCCGAGCGAGCGATGGATTTATAAAGTGCTTGTTACATTCATCAAATGTTCTCTTCACTTCCACTAAATGTGTCATTCAAAGGTGTACAAATCCGCTTGTCTCTTTTCCTTCAGTTCCAGCAAACCTCAGAGCATGCCCTCTTCTCATGTTCGGTGGTGGACGTGTTCACGCAGCTAAACCAGAGCTTTGAGATCATCAAGAAGCTGGAGTGTCCGAACCCGCAGGCTCTGGCTCATTTCATGTGCCGATTTGCGAAGGTCAGACTCTTTGGAAAGCCCCTCCTTCTTCCCCCTGTGAACCCTAAACACTCCTGTGGGGAGTAATAACTCACAGTTAAATAGTTTGCTATTGATCTAAGGAGACTCAGTGGTATATTTATTCGATTTGATCTTATCTTGTTATTACGTTGTGACTACCTAAATCTTTGCAATGTGTTCCAGAAATTCAATAATAGAACGGCAAACAAACTGTAATCGCACAATTGTTTCTCTCCCTCCCTACAGACTATCAACAAAGTTCTTCTGCAATATGCTGCAATCATATCCAAGGACTTTCCTTTGTATTTAAACAAGGAGAACGTGGTAAGTGACCTGCCACAGTCTGCAAGAGTTATTAGCAATGGTTGCATTGAGTGTATTTTGTTGCAGTTCAAATATAGCGAGTCAAACAATAGTGTTTCCATGTTGTCTCTAACCGTGGTTTGCATGGAGAGGGCTTTAGTTTGTAGCCCACTCCCGTCTTTGTAATGGACTTAATAAAGTGTCTCTATTAACCGAGATGCAATTATTCATGTCACAGCCGTTAGCTGATTGAGAAAAGTCGCTGGTATTTTTCTGGGCTCTCTGTCCATTGTTAATGTGATGGATGAGTAAATGCAGAGCATTCTGAGTGGCCTAATTATCCTCACTGGTCTTTGAAGTTCAACTCAGAGATAGCACGCGGGTTACTGGCGGAGGAGGCAGATGTTTCCTCACAGTGTTGACAGGCTCATTACAATTGTCTCAGAGAAAACATGAAATGTCCCTCCTCGAGACGGGGCTGAGCAGACAGATGATGGGAAAAAAAGGTAATGAGAGGCAGATGGAGGAGAGAAGTGTTGGGATTATGTCAAATTAAACCTTGTCCATCATTTGTTAGACTGGCACGTATATAGAACATGACCCAAATCCCAAATTTAACAAGAATGTACTGTGTGTCTGTCATTGCCAAACAACTGAAACATAGAGCGCTATTGCTATTAAAGATGAAAGTCTAGACCAGATATTCCTAACTTTCGTATGTACTAGATAAACCCCTCTTTTCGGTTTTAGTCTACGTAGTCCCGAGTGATGTCACAGCAGCCCTTGGCAATTAACTAATAAATTATAATATGTATCTTCTCTCAAGATAAGCCTATGAAGCTAAGGGATCTCCTTTGTTTTTATTTACATTTGACCACTCTCATACATACAGTATATGCTCATAAATCTAGTAGAGAGTAAACCATCATGTGCTGCAGCAGAAACACTTTTGGCTGCTTTTTGGGTTTCAAAAAACATCAATTATTGTTCTCCTGCGGGGCGCAGAATAATCACTTTAGTACCATCATTACCATGATCATAATTCTGGGTTTGTCAGTTGTTTTTTTGCGTAGATAATGTACATAATCTGTGAGTAACTGAAAGCTCTGAAGAATGACTCCGTAGAAAGCAGTGTGATTAATGTCTGTCAGCTCTTTAACTTGTTGTGCGGCTGAGAATCAATAAAGCCTGACAAACTCAGTGTAGACATTTCTCCCCCTGTTGTATTATGTATTGTGTTTCCCTGCTGGCCGGCTGTCGATGTTTTTTCGGAAACCTAATATCTTTCTCAAAATTATGTGTCAGAAAATCAAAACTGATGGATTTGACTTTTTGTAACCTCCTGACAGAGTGTTGCAATTATAGGGTCTCAAGCTGACAAGTGGTACATTACAATAGCTGGGGAACAAAAGGGGGGGATCTAATGTACTGGGTTTTTCTAGGATGTTTTTCTGACACATGTTGTTCGCTGTCCTTTAAGAGGCAATCATGTTTTATTCATTCTTACACTTTTTCAGCCCTGCATCATCCTCAACAACATCCAGCAACTTCGAGTCCAACTGGAGAAGATGTTTGAGTCCATGGGAGGCAAACAGGTCTGTGCCTACATCAGTGTGTATGTCAGCAGTGTCTTTGTCACATTTCGAGGGAATTCACTTTCATTTCAATTTAGACTTTCCATTCTAACTTTAAAAAACATAACTATTTCAAGGCAAAATACTGTATTAATTACAATGCAATGATCTACATTCTTCCACTGGAAGGTTAAAATACAAGGTTAGCTCAAGTGTCCTCAGGGCTTCAAAGGATTCAGTGTCTTTCTAAAGGATACTTCAGCAAGGTTACCGGTTTTTATGAGGGCTTAAGTCTACATCCTGGGATCAGCTGTCTGCTCTGGAATAAATGCTGTGTCATGATCATGTAAATGATCATTTCTGATGACATTTATAGGAAGTGAAAGTGAATTGACCCCTCCAGTGATGTGCTGTAATCCTTCCCTCAAATCTGTACTAAACCATCTGATAGACTAATCTGACATGTAGTTCAGTTTGCCAGTGTCACCTTTTCCGGTTCCTAAATAACTCCCTCTGTACCCTGTCAATGTTTCCTTACCTCTAACCCCCCCTCTTGTGTATAACATGTGTTGCCCATTGACTTAAACCCTATGAATCTGTGTGTGTTTGGTTTGTATCACCCGTGACTATGTTCCTGTCAGTCAAACCTGAGAAGGTGACGCATGTGTCTCTCCAGTTTCTAATGCCTGTCTTGCCTTGCGTTTTGTCTCCCGTCGTTGTGTCTTCTGTTTCCCCCCCGTTTCCTTTCTGTGCTCTCTCTCTCTGTCTCCAGGAGGAGGGGGTTGTGTCGTTCTGTAAGGTGTGTGCAATAGGACTCTTCAACACCCCTTCCTACCATTTAGCGAATGATACGAAACAGCACGCCCCCTTCCCCCTTCCCTGCCACCCCCCACACTCTTACGCTTTTCACTCCACTCCCCCAACCCCTGTAGCAGCATGTGCCACAGAGCATACGGAAACTGAATTACCCATCACCCCTCTGGACAGGCTGCTCAAGCTCACCATCCCCGGCGCTCTGGGGATAGTGGCTCAACCCACCCGATGCCATCTTTATTTTTAGCTTGCTTTTTTTTTTTCCCGTCTTCCGCTACTCTATCCATGGCTAATTTAGAGGAGCGATTTTTAACATGACGTCAGTGACTCGCCGAGCTGCTGGTTGTGGTTTTGATCATCTCTATCCCCAAGCTGCAGCTATAAAATGCTTCAGACAGGATTTTTCCGACCGTGTTTATTGAGCTTCTCTTACTAATCTCTCCAGCTGTGTCCTCGGCTGAAGTGGTGCCACCTCCACACAGTTAGCAATTTTAAACCTGGATCACTCCCAGCCCATTATTGTCTGAGAGTAATGGCACCAAAAGTCTTATCATCCCTTCAAATAGTTAAATTATGTTCATTGTAAATGGGCAATCATGTATTTCTTTATGCTCATTTAAAATCATTTCTCTTGAATACTAATCATACAGCTGAGGTGTATTTCAGGTAAAGGTTTTATATTAGTTTCTTCCTCTGCAAAGTAGCTTATTCATTACAGAATAGTTCCCTATCAGCAATTAACTCCCAGAGAGCCAATGTAATTACCAAAAGCTGTTATCATCGCAATACCAATAACACAGATTAGCAATAATCTCTTACAGTGCCCACATTTATGGACTGATTCCCCTAGATTGGTTTCAAGTTTGATTTCTGGTGTCAGCCTGTTTGCTAATGTGTTTTTCTCCCTCAAAGAGATGATGGTTTATTAAACCTTTGTTTTTTTGGCACTGTTCAGGAACAACTATGTCTGGGAATAACAACCTGCCAGTGACTAGATATTGTATTGTTTGAACAGGCAAAGGGAAGCAAAGCTGGGCTGCTGTTGATAGGCTGTCAGCCAACGCAGAGTTTGTGCACTCTGGAGGACTCTGGATGTCAGTCAGCGTTGAGTGAAAGTAGCTATAGTGGAGTCAGGTGCTCTATAGACTCTAAAATTGACGTTGCCTTTGCAGGAAATAAAATTAAATACTTTCTATAAGTGCAAATTGTCAGATACCTTAGACAATGGGCCTTTTCAATCAATATACCTTAATGTAAATAGCAATAATGACATTATTCTCAACATTATATCCCATTGTAAAGCTTATCCAAGACCCTGAATATGACATTTTAGAAGATTTGAATTTTTTCATACTGCAAAATGCCTTACTTGGCAAGTCAGAATAACTTTAAATGAAGGCATTTCAGAGAGGATTGCAGACTTCAGGTGGACATTTGATTGGAGCACCAGGAATCACCCTGTCAGTACAGAATGTTTCCTCTCAGTAGCTGACAGGTGCCCTGATTTATCCAAGAGCAGACTGGATTTCCTGTAGCAGCATGCCCATTAAGACAGTGACAATCACACAGTGTTCATGGGGGAAAATATCATAGTTTCAGAGACTGCCAGGCCACAGATTATAGTGCAGTCTAAAACTTTCCGCAGACCAAGAGGAACTGATAAAAGAGCTAGGCCCACAGTATGTTTGGCTATCACCTGAAAAGATGTTATTCGTAACTCAAAGCGTAAAATCACAGTCACAACCTACATGGTCAATTTTCTCTGTGACAGGAAAATCTTGCATGCTGAGATTTTCTTCACTGAGGTGACATCGGTGCAAATGCGAACACAGATATAAATCTGTTTGTGCTTTAGAGAGCGCATGTCTGCAGAATAACAATATCTATAAAAGTTTTAGTTTACACATCAGTTTCCCAGCTGAGCCTTCCGCCACTATAACGTGCGAGGTGAGCGGATCCATGGCTAAGCTGATCGGTTCCTATACGGCGATCTGTCATGCATGTGGTGCAGTGCCTCGCACATCCATCCCAGGCACTGAGCCTCAGCGCAATGTTTGGACATTTGGTCATGGTGAACGTAATTCATAAGCCATGATAGGAACAGGAACAGAAGCACTCATTCATGCAGTTACTTACTCGCACACAACTGCACTCAACACACAGCACAAATGGTGGATCTCCACTCATGCATTCTCTCAGAAAATGCCCAAAACCACAGCAGTACTGAAACATTTGCACATCCATCACATCCACATGCATAGATAGTGCTGCAGAAACCCAACATATGCCATGCATGGACACATACATGCTGTTAATACATTTTAGTGTATTTGTGTAAGTTGGTATTGACAATTGTTCATTGCAAGGTCATGTCCGATCATTATGTATATCATACTGTGATAAATGCATGGTTAATAATGTTAAGCCACATTTTATTGGATGAGATGCTTGTAGCACAATCTAAAGATATTAATATTAAACACTAACATTCCTAAACAATAAACCAATTAGAAGGTTGCACGCACCAGAATTTATTGAGAACAATTTCTTTCCTGAACATAAAAGGTCAGTCAGAGGATTTCTGTATCAGAACATCTGCAGATACAAGGATTTATGTTTATTTAGCAGCTTAATATGACTAAGATGTTACAGTGTCCAGGGTGCCTACCAGCATACTTTCTCTACTGTAACTTGTGTAGTAGTGCACAAAAATATTCCCTTTTGAGAGACCACTAGCTGGCTGCCTTTTTGCTGACATCATGTCTTATGACTCTGCAAGCAGCCATCATTGCAGCGCTCGGAGGTGAGCCGTCCATTTGTATTCAGGGCATCGCTCGGCACAGATGGCAGGCAGAATGAGAGGGAGGCCACCAGCGAGGCAGGTTACCTCTCCTCTGTGGCTGTCGGCTCTCCCCTTAACACCCGGCACCCCCACCGCATTTGAGGCAGAGATTCAGAGCTCTAGTCAGCGTGAGCTAGTGTATGAAGTGTAATGATGTAGTAACTGTCCTTCTTTCTTGACAGCTGGATGCAGAGGCCAGTGATTTGCTGAAGGAACTGCAGAATAAACTCAACACGGTGCTGGATGAGCTCAGCGGAGTGTTTGGCTCCAGGTGAGCATTAATGCGATTCAACATCTGTGTGTGGGTGTGTGTTCGACTACACGACTGCTTAGATATAGGCAATGAATATAATTGCCTTGAACTCTTGCTGTGCACCAAAATTGAGAAGCATTTCATCTTGTACAAAGGACATCCTGTGCTTCTGACACCTTTTCAATAATTTGTTAGGACCAACAAGAATGAGTTATCACCTCCTTAAAGGTGCTCTATAATAATAAAAAATGAATGGATATCTGAAACAGATGTTACAAAGTGCTTTTCAAGACAATAAAAGCTGATACATTAAGCATAAGTTAAAACAATAACTCTTAAAACAGAACATCTCAAACACACACACACAGACGTAGAAACACATTGTATGTATTGTGTACACATTTACAGTATATGCTGTATACTCATTCACACATTCTGCACCACACATAATCATAAATGCATGTAAACGCAATAACATACAAAGACACATGACATTTGGACCTCTTTAACATCCTTAAAAAGTAGTACAGTTCAGAAGTCCAAACTCTGGAAAGAACTTCTACTGCTGCCATGTTTAATATTAAACCAGTAGAAAAAGATTTCAGGGATGGTTTTTTTTCCCACCCCACAGTTTCAAAGGTGTCATTGAGGACTGTGTGAAGCAGATGAACCAGGAGCTAGTTCAGATGAAAGGGCCGGCCAAAGGGAGCAACGCTGCCATGGATGCAGAGACCGTCCTCCGGCCTCTTATGGACCTCCTGGATAAAAAGTGAGTATATACTATATTGTATAAGGTCAGAGATCTACCTCTTACATTTGGCTGTTTTGTACATTTCTCTTTAAGTCTGTGCAACCCTCTTTTGCAAAACAATTGAAAGTCATTTATTCAGTTAATAGGACCTTGAAGTGATGTTGAATTATTCTTCACCTGGTGAAATGTAAGATGTGTGAAAACAAGGATAAAGGACATGAAGAAGGGTGCATGGTGTTGCACAAACCTTTGAAAATAACGTGGCCAGTGGGTTAACAACAGCTGTCTTAGCTGAAGTACATTCTATATATTTTATAATAATAGTTTTATCAATGTTACCACTTTACTATTGTAAACCCCTGTTATTGTCTTTGCACTCACAACTTTCCTGCTGCTTGTTATATCAACTATGGTAAAAGACAGGCATATCCTACATCCCGACCCCTTACTCAAACTGGATGGTCTTAAAGTTTAATTGGAATACATTCTATGCAAAAAATAATGAAGTATACAAACCGAGAATGTCTTTCTACATTATTAATTGGCATGGGACGAACAATGACTAATGCATCCTGATCCGCGTAATTGTCGGACAAGTGTTAAGGCTACGCTTGGCTCCCTCTCAGATTGCCTTTGTTTCAAATATTTCGGATGTTAGCATAGGTAGCTGTAGGTTGTAAGCAAGTGTAGGCAATTCCTGAATCATTGATATGCCCTTAATTCAGTATCAAGAACATTTTGATATGCTGATGGATAGATTGTGAATAAAACTCCTAATAAAATGAATAAAACAGCATATAATTATTACCATTGACGTCTGTTTTCAGAAATAAAAGCAGAGACTTGCATTATCTGTGAATGTCTATTAGTTCAACCTTTGAACTGTATTTATTCTGTGTCGTTCTTGAAAGAGCCGAAGTGATAATATGGTTTAGCTGAGCTCTAGGAATCTCTCTCCACCATTTGTCATAGCAACATTGAGGCCAATAGGGTATTACAGGGAATCCTCTTAATGATATGGAAATGCCAAATCCTTCCTCCTGTCTCTTAGACACTTCTTGCACAATGGGGTGGGATTAAAGCACATAGCAGCTGCATTTATTCCATGAATCAAAGGTGTTTTCTTTTTATTTAATCGCATTATTTAAACGTGCGTCATCACTTGTTGGAGCCTTCACTCATGCCGGCTCAGTTTGAGACACATGCTCGGAGTGTTGACCTAACCAATGGCCTTCTTTTTCTGCTCCGCAGTTTGATGTTGTTTGCCAAGATCTGTGAAAAGACTGTGCTGAAACGAGTCCTCAAAGAGCTTTGGAAAATCGTGCTGAACACCATCGAGAGAACAATAGTTCTGCCTCCTCTGAATGACCAGAGCGTGAGTTGGATCAATTATCTGTCTCCTTGGCTTCTCTGTTATATGTCCATCCCTCAGCTTGCACTCCACCTCCCTCCTCTCATCCACCTGTGTCTTTTTCGATTTCCTCCATCTGTTCAGCTCCCCCTCACAAATTACTGTACAGGAGATGAAACAACATGGCATCTCTAAATCTTCACACACGTGGAGAGAATTGTTAATCCTTCTCTTAGAGCCCTGTTGACATTTTTTCATTTTGGAAAACCGCATTCACTGTTTTTGTTGTTGTCATTGATGTAAATATCAAAGTGCAGTTTAACCCAATCATGTCCGGCAGTTTTCAAACATTATCATCTCTTGGAGTTTCCAAAATCAAATTAAAACACATAACAGTAATAACTGCATGTTGAGAAATGTAACCTTTCATCTTCACTTGCTTTATATTTTATAGTCCTAATTAATTCAGTCATTTCAAAATTAATCTATTGAGTGTTTTCAGTTTTTTCTTCCTTGTGTAATGATATAAATATCTGTCTGCCCAACAGCAAGGAGCTCAGATGATCTTCAACGCTGCCAAGGACTTAGGACAGCTGTCCAAACTGAAGGTAATTGTTGGAGAAACCCAAGGCGGATTTTTCTAATCATAGCTAAGCTAAACCCACTCGTTGTCATCTCAGTAAACCATGAAATCTCTAATTTAGCTGAACATGATGAACTATATTGTAAACTCCATATGAGATGAATTATTAGATAATACAGCTTCACATCGACTCAATGCCTTTGTGATGGCACAAATGTAAGTTAATATCAGCATCGATCACATCCTGATAACTTCCAGTCATCATCCTGACACCATCAATTAAAATTACTCAATTGGAATAAAATGATCAGCTAGCAGCTCTATTTATTCATGCATATGGATTTACTTCTTTTACACATTTGAATAGATGGATTATGTCATTTGGAGGCATTATTATGTAAGCTACTGTAGGCTTTTCCATTATAAAGTGTAACTCAGTGCAACACTAGCCAGCCCGGTATCTAATTGTGCATGTGACCGGAGGATGTGTAATCCCTGGAGCGCTGTGTATTGAGGCATTGACTCGGATCAGCGGCTACACTGTGGTTTCACTAATAGCGCTATGACAATACCTCTGAGAGGAATTTTAGTTCAGATTCAAATGGGGGATGCAAAGTGAATATTTGTCTATGTACTTTTATGTGTGTGTGTGTGTGTGTGTGTGTGTGTGTGTACCTGTTGTTGTGTTTGTTCTGATGTTGGTGTTGTGTGTAAAATGTCCTATGAGGGAACTTCTGGCTACAGTTCGTCATCACACAGATGGTTGTTTCAGTCTCTTTCCCAAAGCTTATTATTTCTGATTATGACTTTATAATCTTCACCTTACTTAACTTTTTTAGATTCGATGTATTCCAGTATACATTTGTGTTTTGTTTCTTGCAGTGTTTGTTTCAAATGTGTAGTTACATCCCCATTTACTCAACTGTATTATACTATATTGTATTATTAATGCATGTGTGTGTAACCTCATGTACCACAGGGGTTACACCGACATAGAAACATGAATACGTAATTTCCTTTCATTTCATTTACTATTCAAGTGCTCTGACCTCTGAGTCATGTAATGGTGGGGATTTGCAGCAGAGTTAATCGGGCTGATATGTCGTTTGTCTGAAGCAAACAACAATGTTTTGCAGGGCTATTTTCACAATCATGTCCGTTGGGCTTCACGAATCCCATGTTCATTTCTGGGCTGCACTTATCTGCCTTAGCATATGCTACGTACGTGCATGCATGTATACATCTGCATCATGGCGTTTTCATTAGGGATAACTATTTTCTTCCTGCCTGCGGCCTTCAGTTATTTTGGGACTCACCACTACATTGTTTTCACAGGATGGGGAGATTACTGGAACTGAGTCAATACAAAATCAAGTGTGCCCAGTTTAATTCTGGCACCAAAACCGACAACTACATTATTAATGCATTAGTTTTGTTGCGGAATATTGTAGAAAAAAGCAAAAGAAAACAACTTGATATGAATACAGAAGACTGGAGCCTGTAACTTAAAGAATCCGTGGTGTAATTTCACAGTGCTGCACATTGTACACACTTCTAGTAGAATAGTTAATGCTGGTTCATTCTTAGCAACTAGCACTAAGACACGCTAGGGACCAGATGCGTGAAAGTGAGTAAGTTAGGAATAAAGTAGCAGTGTTTGCATCTGTGATTTAGTTTCTTCAAAGACCCTTTTCATAAAGCAGTAATGCTATTCTCTCTCTGCCCATAAGGAAAACACCTGGGAAATAAGGCAGAGACAGAAGTTATTTGCTGTAATAAATTCACAAATTAGGGAAACTACAATTACAAAAAAGAAAGACATTTTTCTTGATTTAACTAGATTTGTTAAACCTCTGTGAGTCTTGCTGTATCACAGGGGTTTTTAAATGACTGCAATTGGTGCTGATTTATGAAAGGTAACTAACTGCTCCTCCTGAAGTGCCATGGTTCACCTAAGGTCGTACACATTAAACTGGAGAAACATCTTAAAATTTAAAGCGTTTGAACGTGACTCTTGTTCGTCCCTGCAGGAGCATGTAACCCGAGAGGAAGCCAGAAGTCTGACTCCACGACAGTGTGCAGCCATGGACCTCGTACTTCCCACCATCAAGGTGAGTTTTATGACTTTTATTACACTGTTGGCTGTACAGGGAATAGACACCTGGGTGGCTAAGCTTGACCTTTAAAAAAGATAGACGAGGCACATAAAGCATAGCAGAACAGAGAAATGCAAATGGCCTTTAATGAGAATTGTGTAAATCAAAGACACGGAAAATTGCGAGGCCGTTGCTCATGTCATGAGCTGGGGACAGACTGGGCAGAGATGTAATGACCCTCCCTTCTTCTTTCCTTTCTTCCTCTGTCTGATGTTTTACATATACTGGTTAAGGCATAAAGAAAATATAGGCATTTGGTAAATGCTGGACTGTTAGACTAGTAATGTACAGATTGAAACATGCAAAAGTTTCATTTAATAAACAGGAAGTGGGATGATGTGCGTGAATGTTTAATTGATGTCTTCTCACAAATTGCAAAAAAGTGTCTTTTTTGCAATTTGCTCTTCCTCAACGTTGCTCTTCCTCTGTGCTTCTGACTGCGTGAACTCAACGTAGCTGCAAACAGATGATGCGTCCAAATAAAAGTGCTTGCTTAAAAATATAGTGACACACTGCTTAGTCTGGATCAATTTGAGAGAAGTAATTAATATCCAGAAATATGGAAAGAAGCCCGAAGCTTCTCAGCAAAATAAGGTTTGAAATGCAGCGCTGTTAATTTACTGCCATACGACTGTTTGTTGTAAAGAGGTTGTGAGTCCATTTCCAGACCAAGCCTCAGTTCTGCAGGGATAAGAAAAGAGTTATGGTGAAGGGGCCACTTGGGGAACACAGCATCATAAAGTGCAGAGAAATCTAATTGATTCTGCCGTCTCCAAGGAAACTACCTGCAGGTTTTGATCAATCATGTCACTGCATTTTGTCTTAATCAGTTCTCCATTGAGATAAGTCAATTAGCGCAGATCAGTAATGCCTTAGGAGAGTTAGCGATTAAAGATAGATGATCTCGATGTTTATGTAGGGTTACCTGCATCACATTTTACATACTGCAGGACAACGGATTGGAACTTTGGATCTACAAAAGAACAAACTTAAGAAAACCTACTTTGCCGGGGCTGCGCTCAACCACAGAACCCATTATGATGACTATTAATACACACACATAGACACCACGGACTGTGACACACACCTCCACCCCTCAAAGGACGCAAGCACAAATTAATATAAACATAGATTTGACCATTTATTTATTATTATTATGTAAATGGTGTAGCTTGGTTCAATCTGTAAAGATGAACATTTAATGTGATATACCTAATGCCTCCTCTTGATGCTACTATTGTTGTTATCACTGCTGGTATTTATTTGTTCCTACTCCTTTTACTTGAGAGAGGCAAGCTACATTTTGTTGTACCTAATAATTACAATAAATATATTCTTATTCTGAGATAATAAACTAAGAGATGTGTTTGAAAGGAACTTAATGTACTGTACATATTGACTAGCACAGATACAGTCACGATGATTAACTACTAGCATTAGGTCTGATGTTACCCAAAGCCCAAAGGCTTCCAAGCCAAAGTACTGTGTTTGAGCCCCAGTACTGCATTCATATATTTCTACAGAATATTTGAAGTGCATTTAGTGATTATCTAACTGGCAATATTTTTTCTGGACTGAACTTTGAACCTGCGGAAACTAATGGGTGGGATAATGGGTTGATGCACTGCCCCAAAGACCTGTTGGCAGATGGCATGCACTCTATTGAACTGATTCCCAATAATGCACCATTTGTTGCCTTCTATTAACTCGGACCTGTGAGTGAAGAAATGCAGCTTTTGTTTTCTCACCAAATCCAGCTTTGTTGTTCTAGATAGATTACGTTGTGGTCGTGGACGCAACATTCTCTTCTATTTTCTTCAAAAACAAATGTGTTAAATAACCCTAACAACCAGTTTTTAAAATGCCTGTTTTCTTATGTAGAGTAGTATTTATTTGGGATTTGTATTTTATTTTGAATACCTTTTAGCATAGATTTTTCATAAACGTTACTTCTGCTAGAACTAATTTAATTAAAGGTTAATAAATATGCATTTTCCTATGTTGTAGTCAGTTTAATGTATCCTTCTTTGAAAATTGACGATAAAAGCTGCTTAGATTAAATGGAAATGAATTGTTTTATAGTTATATGGAGGGTTAGGACACAGTGCAGATATTATGACCTTTGTTGAAAGGACATTTCAGTAAATCTTAATCTTTGAATTATACTTGTGTACTCCAACTACCCACAATGCCTATGTACAACTGCAGCATGTACCCTTATTATAAAACGTTTCTACAAAAGCTGCAGCTGCATCATTACTGACTGTAAGCCTGGCCTTGTTTCAGTTTGTCAAAGAAAGTATACACTTTTGATGAAATATGTTTGCTCGCTGTGGGCTATATTTATGAATATGTTGCGCAATATACTGTATAATTGATTGTGTGTTTGTGTGTCTTTCTCTGGGTAAACTCCTCCCAAGTCTCACCCCCTGCACGCCAGCTGATGCATCATCCACAAATGGCAAATGCCAGACAAATTGTGTGACTCATGAGTTATTAGTGAGGAGAAAAACAGTGCCTCATACTGTGCTGAGTCAGTTCAAAGTACAGACCCCAGTCAAAAAACAATTACCAACCAGCCCCCGTCGGGAGCGTCATTCTGTGTGGGAGGAAAATGATGTGGCTCAAATGTCACCTGGCAGCTAAATGCAATCTCTGTCTACTGTATTTTAAATTGTGTCCAGTTCCTTAGAGGTTATGAGACATATGTCCTTTTTGGACTTTGATCACGACAACAGACCCTACACCAACTCTGCAAACTTGCCTGATAAATAAACCTTTGTTCCTCTGATGATCATGTGTTACAGAGGAGAGCTAGCGAAGGACAAAACAATAAAGGAAACACAGGGTTGAGACAGTCACTGCGAGAACTCATCTTCACTTTTCAGCAACACCTCCTTTTTTAATAAGATCTGTCCTTGGTCACCCTCCAATCCTCCACATGAGTGGTGACAGTGTTGGAAGAGACAGCAAAGCCCCGTCTGTCCTCGCTTATCAGCACAAATGTGCATTAACCAACCAAGCATGGGTTTCAGATTTAAATGCATGGTAATTAGCTCCAAAAAGAGGCAATTACTGTTTTCTCTTGTCTGGCCTGTTAAAGTGTTTTCACCTCTTTGTGAAATGCACACTGTCCACATAATAATGGGCTTTTCCCTCAGCCGAATGTGTCCTGTCTTGTGTGAACTAAAAAAGAGTTTGCATCACGTTCAATGCTGTTTCAAAGTTTCTGTTCACCTCAAGAAAAAGTTTAAATCTGTTCTGTCCTGTGTGTTTTTTACAGCAATACTTCCATGCTGGAGGAAACGGGCTGAAGAAAACCTTCCTGGAAAAGAGCCCTGATATGAAGTCCCTCAAATATGCTCTCAGCCTTTACACTCAACCTACAGATGCCTTGATCAAGAAATATATATGCACCCAAACCTCTCAAGGTAATGAGCGAGCCAAGGTTGGATTCAATTACGTCAGGGAGTGGCTCTACCTCAGAATTCTAATTATGAAAACAACTTTAAGGTTGGGGCTGTGTTGTGTGCTATAGAGGCACAACATTTCAGCAAGATCTAGTGATGCTGAACCATGCTTATAGCAAACATTGTGGAAACGTTTGTGTCACAGCACTTTTGTCAGACACTAAGAGTAAACATATTCCAACTGATTAACTCTATTAGTGATCACCATGTATGTGGTTGCTGTTGTTGCAGCCATTCACTTCTGTAACAGTATCTTTCAGGTGATATAGGAGAAAAGCTTTACTACCACCAAATCAGCAGCTGCTTCTATCGGTCGTTAGAAGTGATTAAAGTAATGACTCCAGTCCTGGCTTCTTTTAAGCTTTGTATATTTCTGTTTTCCCATCAGTCTTTGCTTCCTCTCCACAACAGCCTTTGTGCTCTGAGGATCTCTCGGTGTCTTTGGTTGCGACGGAAATCGCAGTAATTGCATTTAGTCCCTCTAATGTTTAAATCCTTTATTTCATTTACCAGAAATAAATAAATATAAATAAGCAAAGTTCCCAGTGGCCACTTCACCCCATAGCCTGATCGGGCTGGAAGATTTCCATGCTCTATTTCTCTCGTCCTTTTTAGAAACACGTAAAAACCCAGTCATGACAAATGTATAGCGTACATCTGAAGTATAAATGTATAAATTCCCATTTGCGCTCATTCTGTCTATCATCACAGACCCGCTTTATCTGTTGCTATCACATCCATCCATCTCTATATGGAACATTTTTCCTCCGTCTCTAACAAGGTGTCCAGAGAGATTCGAGAGGGAATTCTGCCCATTGGGGCGTTGAAGCTTTAAGCTCCCGGCTGCCTCAGTGAGCTCAGTCTTGCAGAACGCTGCATAGGAAGGCAGCAGGAAACAAGATGGCAATGGGAGGAACCTAGTCAGGCAGGAAGCAGGACCTAGAGGAATCCATTCTCTCAGTGTCTTGCAGCCTATAAGTGGAGCTAGTGAGGTGGTAGATGTGCATTAGGACAGTAAACAGTGTGGGGATGTGATGAAGCACAGTGGTCACCGTTTCATTAATCACCAACCCCTGTGCTCTGACACATTTAAACCATACACTCGTCTATTCCCGTCTTCCTGTTTGTTAGCGTGTGCACTGAAGCCTCATAGCTATTCGAAGCTACATCACTGGACAGTTATAATAACACATCTTTAGGTAACACTTTCTATAAAAAAACACATCATAGAATGCACTTATAGTTCATAAAGAGGGCATTTATAATGCTTCATAACATGCATTATCATTTTCAATGCACTATAGTTAGTCATAAAACATTAAAGCTGTGACTCATGTTGCTCTAGAGAACACTTTGAAGTCTGATCACACCTGCCGTGACTTTAAACCTGACCAGGGGGTAAAATGGCCGCTTCTTTTGTTCCTACCTCCCTTATTCATGCGCCCCTTGATTGCATCAATCCCATTTTTAACTTGACCTTTACTTTGATGTGAACTGCACACCTGTGTGCTTTCGTAAGTGCATTTTGCACCATTGTTGCCTTATGTGGTCAGACAGACAGACAGACAGACAGACAGACGAAACACCTGAATAATTAGCGAAAAAACTTCCTCATTGGAAGGTTCTCAAGGTGCAGCAGGTGTCATTACACACACACACACACACACACACACACACACACACACACACACACACACACACACACACACACACACACACACACACACACACACACACACACACACACACACACACACACACACACACCAGCCTCACTGTTGTAGCTGATAATAAGAATCGTATAGATCCTTTTGACTAGCTACAAACTAGAGATTTACTGATGGGGCTTAAAATTCATAATGCCACATTTAACTGACCTATTTCCACCTCAACAAGCTGAAGTAAGGACTCAGTTTGCTAATGAATACATATTGAGGCATCTTTAATAATGCATGCTTATCATGACTTTTTATTGTTGGTGGTAATTAAAGTGTAATGCTTTTTATGCATTTACATAAATCACGGCAGCCTCCTTATGGCTCGAAATGCATAATAATTAGTGTAGTCATAAAGCATTAGGAACGCAAGATAATTCACTATGAATGCGTTTACAATGCCCTATAGATGGTCTTGAAGTGTACAGGAAATTCATTAGTGTTTGATATCTTTCTGCTTATGAAGGAATCTTCTTTTGGTATCTCAGTTTCTGTGCATTCAGGCTAACATCTAGGTTATTTGCATCTAGACAGTAAAGGGCATATATTTAAATCAATTTAACCGCAACTCTGAAACAATTAATGTCTACAACTCACCTCTCTTATCAGTTAGTACTCTGTCCTTTTGTTAGCTTTTTCCTCACTTTATCTGCTGACCCTCTTCACTGCCATCACAGATTTATCTGCTTTTATTCCCCATTATCTACCTTATGTGCCATTCTTCTTATTCTCAATCAGCTCTCTTTCCCTTTTAACTCCCCATTCCAGTTTGCTGTGTCTGTTTATCAATTGATAATGGCATAACTGCTGTGTCCTGGAAAACATACAACGTCTATTTATTTGAAACTATTTCAACCATTGCAGCTGAAGTAAATGTGCATTGGCATTGCTCGGTTAATTTCCCAAAAGTCCAGGGCTTAATTGTGCAGCAGCAATGTTTTTCTTCCGTCCAGCCTTTCAGGGCCTCATTACAATAAATCAGGAGATTTGTTTCTTCATTACCCTCTATAAATGTCCCTGCATGTTCGGCACATACTGATAAGATATTGGATCATGCTCTTTAATCAACCACATCAGCACACCTTCCAGTGTTCAATATCTGTCTGTCCTGGATGAAACACAAAGGCAGGAAACCCTCAGAAATCAAATCTAATCGTTTACTGGCAGATACATGTCCCTGTGTGATTGAACCTTTGATACTGATGTAATTGTGCGAGGTGTGGTGCGCAAAAGGGAATTTCCCCCTTTACACTTCCCACCCTTCCTCCTCTTCTCCCTTACCGTACTTTGTTTTGGTTTTATTTACTCAAATCCAATGTTTTTATTGTGTTTAGTCGACTTTGACGGTTTGATGATTTCACTGAGCTGAGCATTATTTTTTGAGTGTTTCCCTTCACACCATCTGCCTCCTCCGTGGCCTTCAAACCAATCGGATTATTTCATGTTTTGTTTTTTTTAGCCTTGTTGTTTTACTTGTTCCGCCTCAAGCAAAAGTAAACACTGGCTCGTTTTGCTACTGGACTTTAATAGGGGTGAAACCAAGTCTACTCCCCTTCCTTTTCCCTGGGTTTTGTATTTCAGCTTTGACACACAGGGAGGTGTTTATACACCGCTGTGTGGATCAATTCCTGGATACCTCATCCACGAAAAAAGCTGCACCTACAGTTTTGGATTGTTTGCTTTTATCCTCTCTCCATCCCTCTCACTCTGTCTTTTATTTTGGTTACCTGATCCCTCTATTTCTATCCCTGGCTCCCTCTCTGCCACTCCTCCATTCTCTCAGATTTGTTATTATGCCTCTTTTAAATTCTCCTGTTGTTGTTCTGGTGTGTGTCCAGGTCAGTCAACCAACGGATCCGTGGGGGAGGTGTCGATGCAAGTGACCCTCATCTCTCACCCTGGCACTGGAGAGCACAAAGTCAGCGTGAAGGGTGAGCATCACCTTTACTCAGACCTGCTTTTTGACATTCCTGTTTAAATGTATTAACACCTGCACATGTTTAAAGACTCACCATGGAAAACTCATGGTGGTAATCTCATTTATAAAATGGGACTGCTGCGCCACGATAAGCAGCATTGTTATAAAGTCAGCTTTGACAGCAGAAAATAAGAACACTAAGACACAGCTGGTGTCGTGCTAACTATAAAGCTCTATTTTTGTATTCTTTTAGTCACTGAGGAAACAAGCCCCTTATAATTTATAGCTAGGGAAAAGAGTTTTTATCTGCAACGCTAGTACCACCAACAGTTTAAAATGTTGAGCTTTTCATCAAATGTCTCGACAACTTATGGATGTATTGCGACAGAATTATGCAAAGACATTAACGGTAGCAAGAAAATTAGGTTGTCAAGGTGTTCATTTATCCAGTCAAATAACTCCACATGTACATGATGGATTAGCACAACGTTTTCGCAGTTATGAATCCCAATGACACCTAGCGACATCAGAAGATCAATGCTGTTACAACCAAAAACCTGCACGACATTCCCATCCTCCTGATCTATGTTTCCTACAACGATCGGACTCATCAACTGCAATGATTCCTGTTCCACCTCCTGAAGTAGCACCATATGCACTGCAGCTGGCAATCAGCTATAATCAGCAGACAGCAGTTACATGACAACATGATTGCCAGCGACGTTACTATGGCAATCATAAATGGATGTTTCTATTTTGACAGGATAAAAACATGCACTTTAGCTTTTCTGTATTATTTTCCCTTGACAACCATAACAGACCAAAATAGAACTGTATTAGTGTCTCAGCCTTTCATGGTAGATGTTTCCACCATGCATATAAACTGTTGCAGTTTGACTCAAAGACACTTACATCTTACCATAAGATGTTTGCCAAAAAGATTCTAGAAAGGGGAAATGTTTCTGCTATGAAATTGTCTTGTACTTGCTCTGAAAGCATCTTAGCGGAATATGACATTTTTTGTACAAAAACACAAACATGTTGGTGAAAAGGATAAGGACACTTCCAAAAATGGGGCCATGAATACAATTAAGTAAGGGTTAATGTGCAGCGAGGCGGTCATTATGGGGAAAAGAACACCCGACAGGCTGATCAGGCAGCCCGACGCAAAGCGGAGGGATCTTGATCAGCCTGCATATTATCCCGCTCATTACACGGCCAGATACTAAACAAACTAACGACGCGACTCCCAATATTAAATGAAATTATTTTATTGAAGAAAAAAAAACTCAGCAGAGCACCAAAGGCTGGAACTACAACAACTTTATGGCAGCACTGATCGAGGTTTTTCTGTAACTGTTCAAGTCTGTTCACAGTTTGTGATCCACTAACTAGTCCTTAAACCCTGCAGAGCCCATAGAGTGTTCCTGTTAGTGTTTACTTCCTGTCTGTCTTCTTCTGGTGATTTATCTGACGTCCAGAGCTTTAACATCTTTTCCTTTCTCTTTCTTGATCCTCCTTAACAACGGTCAATAAGTCCTTGACAGCGGTCTGTAATACTGGATTAACAACGTGTCACATGTTCTGAACGACTGATCAGAATCGAGTATTCAACTAAGTCATGTAATAATCAGCAGTAATGTTTGACTGGGATTTGCTTTATCCTAAACTTTATCTGTTGCTGATAACTATTTTCTGCGTTTCTCAGTGGTCTCAGTGAACAACCTCATCTGGCAGACCAACGCCATGTTCCGGCCGTTTGTGGAGGTCAACGCCGTGGGACCGCACCTGGCTGACAGAAGCGCAAATTCAGCACCAAGACCAAGAATAACAATTGGTCACCAAAGTACAACGAAACATTCCAATAGTAAGTAATCGGGCTAAGCATTTGTTACAGAGGGGGAGGAAAAAGGAACCAAAGCTAATTGTATTTTAAAAAGCACCTATTATTATTACCTGGGGTGGGAGGGTTACTTTCCAAATGTGTTTTGTTACAATCACTTGTTACATGTAATAAATATTATCAGTAACGTAATGTAAGTATCAGCATATAATAGGAATGTAGAGTAACTTGATTACTCTCCGTTACATTTGGATTACTTCAATATCAATGCAATCAAAACCATGTTTTATTTAAGTGTATTATGTAACATAACAGAACAATGTAACCTTAGAAAAGAAGAAACCAAGATATTTCGTATGAAAAATGTGTCCTTTTAAATTATGGAATAGGCCTACAGAATAGTATGTGTAAAGAAATACTGTTTTAGTACAATAAAATAAAAGCTAACACAGTATTGATGTTTAAATCAGTTGTCCACCCACTGCTTTTAAAATAAAACAACAAATGAATGTATCCAAAATGAAAACCAAAAAGAAAATTGTGGCAGTACCTCCACATATACAAATGTACCTGTAATCTCATACATCTAAAATGACCCTTTTTGGTTGTATCCTAATTACAAATAATCTGTGACTCCCTAAACCTGATTATTAGTTTGTAGCATTTGCCTGCCTATATACAACCTAAAAGTCTTCATTTCTGAGACATCCTGCACCATAACCATGTCGCAGTAGCCTCAGAGAAGTGTTCAGTATGCTTTCAGCACACGAAAGTCTCGCCTCCAGCAACCTACATACCATAATACCTGTAATACCTAGCTCCAAAAGTTCATCCAGTAGTTGTAGGTTGTGAGTGGAGTGAAACTGCTTTACCCAATCTTTTGATGCATTGAAACTCTTGAAGGAAGAGACTGTTTGAGCAATCTTTAGACTTGTCCCTTCTTTACCACTGTCATTCAGAGCCCATCCAACTAAAGTCACACAGCTTAAATGATTTTAGTGCGAGAAGTAGCAACACCTTCCGGATCAGTGCGGGCTCAGTGCTGTCTGCATTTGGATTCACTTCTTGCCATGTAATTCAAATGTTGAAAAGTCGTACAAATAGTTTGGGATATCAGAAATACCCTTATGATGGTTTACAACAAAGAATCATTTGAATTCATTTAACTTGCAAAGCATGATTGAAATGGCTCATCACAGCCACACATTATAAGGAGGTTTTTATAGCTGGGTAGTTGTCACCCAGCCAGAGACTTTTACTGACATCAAGCTGCCAAGAAATCCAAATGTCAGTAAACAAAAGCAATCGGTCGTGTGCATGTACAATTATTCAGAGTGAAACTTTGGCCTTTTCATTTAATTTGATCGATCTTTAAAACATTACATAAAAGTCATGTTAATTTCATCAACTTATTTGACAGTTTGATGTGGTAACTTTCTATTATCCACGCAGGTTAAATCATTTTATATCCTGTAATATAGTACTGCATTAAAGTAAAAAAATGTACAGATTTTTATTCTGAACATAATATTTCTCACCTCTCTGATCTCTCCGTGTCCTTCCTCCACAGTGTTCTCAGTAACGAACATGGTCCGGAGGTCTACGAGCTTCACGTCTCAGTAAAGGACTATTGCTTTGCTCGCGAGGACCGCATCATCGGCATGACGGTGATTCAGCTCAAAGAGCTGGCGGACAATGGCAGCTGCTCCGCAAATTACCCCCTGGTGAAGAGCATCTCCATGGACGAAACTGGCCTCACCATCATGAGGATACTCTCTCAAAGGACCAACGACGAGGTGGCCAAAGAGTTTGTGCGTCTCAAGACGGACACACGCTCGGCGGAGGAAGTGTCATAATGTGCAGCAAAAACGCAGTATTAAAAGAGTTGTGTTGTCTTAAGTGGAAGATGAATAGAGAAAGGGGAGTAGCAACAGATGTTCTTTCTGAAAAGAAGCTGGAGAAGGTCCAAAGAGAAGCGCAGGAGGCCCAAATGTGGCGAGGCAGCAAGACAGTGACAGAGAGAGAGAGTTGTGTTTGTTTGTTTTTGTGCATGTGCGTAAAACATCTGTTGGAATGTTCATTTTAAAAACTACAGTATGTACAAGTGTTTACTTACCGTATGCTTACTATTAAGTACTATATTCTACGAGTTATGTTAACGAGACATGAAATACCTTTTGTACAACATTTAGTCTTTTTGAACAGAAATTTGTTCCAATAAAGTGCCAAACCAGTGAAAAAAAGAACAAAACCAACGTATATGAATTATGGTGAACTTAGTATGTTTGAAATTTGCTCGATTATTTTGTCCGGTGTAAGTCATTTTCTGACAGTGTGGCGTTTTGATTGTTGCAGAGTCTTTTCATTTTGCACCCTCGTTTTTTGGCTTCACGTTCTTCCACACAGCACTGTTGTGCATGTCCTCTTCTCGGTCATGTCTCTCCCATGATTCCACAGTGACCACCGAGCAGGGTCCTGTCCCCTTGCCTTCAAACTGTTTGTATTTTAAGTCGACCTGAAAATAGACCATGTTTTTTTAAATGGCGATGACTGCTATGTAAACCTTCATAGGTGTTTGTAATTTTATAACCATGACAACAATGACGACAGCCTCCAGTGCTAACAGTCTTAGCAGAAAGGATGGAAATGTTTTCCTTTTTCTTTTTGGGCTTTTTGTTCCTTGTTTATGGCCATCAGCTTCCAGCCTTTCTGAATGACCACTGTGAACATGAGCTTTGGAAGGCAAGCTTACATTACATTACTGACAGTTTGATATTATTGTTTCATATTTTTCCGATAACTTTGTTCCTGATAAACTGCCAAAGTTATATATAATATTTGTACAAAAGCAATCCATTACATGTATGAAGATAAATATGTACATGTGATCTATTACTTTTTCAATGCTTAATATATGATTATTGATAGGGTGGTAATAAGATTTTATTTTTTTTATTTCCTGGGAAGCTGTTAACCAATATGAAAGTTGCACATGTTACTTTTAATTAGTTATATCAGCTTCTGTCATTGGAATTATTTTTCTTCATAAAGGAAAGAGTAACATTTGGTAAATATGCAACATTCCTATGTATTGCACTGATGGCGAATTGTATGTCATGTAAATATATTTAGTGAGATATTGTACAAAAGTCTACTTTTCTTCAATGTGCATAAAGTATGTGCAAATGTGTTTAAACATCTGGGTCATTTTTAGCAATCGTTGTAGCAAGCCTCTCTTCGACACATACATGTAGCATGTGTGTTCATCATGGGGTTTTTATGACGGAAGCTTCAGCGTCAGGTAGAGTTATTGGAGCTGGAGAAAATAATGGGAGCAGTTTGATAAAGCTTGGTTGCGACACTATGACGTTCGGTCGGAAATTGCTTCAGTTTACAGGATGACAAATATGGTCTGGCCGTCTTGGAGCAAGTCAAAAACCAACGGATGCTAGTATTTAATCTGTGTTTACTCAGAAAAGGATTTACACTGTTTTGCAGATCTGTTTGCTCCTAGGTCATAAAACATCTGTGACACTTTGGCTTCAAAAGAGCCGTTCTGAAGCTAAAAGTGGGTGATAGTGCCAACAGCGCCTAACTCTCCATGAAAGAGGTGGAGCAGATGTTCGCTAGCAGCTTGCAACCTGTGAGAACACCCACCTGTCACTCAAAGTGATCACTCCTTATACAGTATTTTACCAATTTACTGATGGTCACATCACTATCAGAAATATATTTTTTTGCATGCTTATTTTCCTCATCAATACCTTAATCTTATGAGACCCACAATGCAACTGGCCCACCTTCATTTCAGTTCAGAGAGGTTGATCTCTGTGCTAATGGTTGCTTATTGATCCTCAGGTGGCTAGCCTCAAGAAGAGATGAAGAGCCGACTACCAAGGAGAATAATATCACACCCCCGGATTGATCCAACCAAAACTGCCTCATATGACATCACTCAAGACAATATCCACCTGCACATAATGTAGCTCCCATTACAGTTTGTTTTTTTACAAAACTCCCAAGGCTTTACATACTGCTGAAGATTCTCTTAACCTTATGAACATTTCTCAAAACATAAAGAATATTTAGCTAAATGTTATATTCTAAATGTGTCTTTCAATAATCATTCAATAGGAAGAGTAAGTTGTATCCTTCAAATTAAGCAATCATATTTCTTCCATGGTTTTGAGTGGCAGGCCGAGACACCATGTTCTGACTGATTCCAGACTGCACACACTCTTCCAACTCTTGTTTGCAAATTACATCTGCGACTTAGTCACAGATATCTGAGTCATCTTTTACCTGTTGATGCTCGCTCTATGAAAACGCCTACAGAAACGTTCACTGGAAGCTGTAATCCTTTCCACTTGACATGAAGGCTACTTTATAAGTAACTATTTTTCTTGTTTGATTTTATGGTGCTTCAGATGAGTGTTTTCTGATCAGTTATGCTCTACTTACTGTCATTCAACACCCACAGGAAGAAATGTGGGTTTGTGGCAGAAAATAATCCACAAAAACATGTCACCTGCCAAAACTTCACTGCCAGTTATGTCTTTGAGATCAGTTCATTTCTTGCTCAATTGGAAAATGTAGCCTGAAGCTCAAAATAGTAAAACTTATGTAACGAGTGGAAACGATATTGTACAATTACTCATGGGTAGTCATTTAGGGGAACTCTGTAAAGGGAAAAAGGAGGCTTATTTTAAAATTCAGACTAATACACACATTTCAAAGACACACTGATAAAACTACATTTTAAAAACAGGTTCCTTAGAAGGAAATTGCAGTTCACTGTAAACTGATTTATCTTGGCCCGGCTGGTCACTTGGTCAAAAACCCACTCGGCGTATCTAATCACCTGTAGCTGCACATAAGAGGGCCGGACAAATAAGTCAATCTGTCACTGTCACCCTTTTGTCTTTTCTTTACTGCTATAGTCCAGTGGGGAAAGATACGGGGAAAAGAGAACATTAGAGATACCAAGAGATTAATAGAAAACACAGGGAGTACAAGCCCAATGGAGATATGGAAAACTGTTTAGAAAAAAAGATACAGGATGGGATATGTGGGACTTATTTTAAGTCCTGAGTTATAGTGCACCGATATATCAATGCAGTTATTTCACACTGACATCATGGTCATAGTTTTGTTTATTAATAATGGATGTATCAACTTCTATAGAGAGTCTTGTAACCAATTATTTGAATGAAAATGTTGATGTTCACATCCTTCATTGACCGGGTAATAGGGCCGATTTGATTTCATCTGTGTTCTCCTGTAATGTTGAGTCAACATGTCTGTTGTGAAAAAGGGGTTTATTTTCCAGCCGAACGACAGACTATAGATTCACAAACACAGAGAGAAAATAAAAAAAAACATGAAGGACAAAGCCTCTTTGCAGTTCAAATACCTTGAAGTGGCATTGAAACTTATTGTGAATAAGGCTTTGCTTTACGAGTTACAGAAGATCAATACTACTTCAAAATATGACACCAAAAACAATGTATGTTTTTAAATTTAAAATAGGGTAAATGCTACATATAATGCTCTATCTTCAGGATAAGAACTGCATCTTAATGGCTTTAAAGGACAGATGGTTCAAATGCATTACAGGAGAATCAATATAAACACAGATGAAAAAGGTTGTCATCATCATCATCATCATCATCATCATCAATGCAGCAGCTGCAGCAATACATATATAGATGTTTGACGCCTTTACACTGTAGCAAAACAGTGTGACATTACTGAGTCACAGCAACATTAAGTGCGCTTGAATGAGTCCAAAATTAGATTGAATTACATTACAGGAAATTGCATCATTGTTTTGGCTTGATAAAATCCCAGACTGCTCCAATCCCTCACCCTATCTGGCTTTGTGTTTGCGGTCTTCTCATATCGTGTTCTTTTCTTCTCCTAAGCCAAGCATGCCAGTCACAGCAGCTTGTTTCTTCCCCATGTGATAGGAGCATGTGGAAAAAACAAGTTCAAATGAGAAAACAAGCAGAAAAGAGAAGAATCAAAAGCAGGGGGAGGGGGAGCGAAAAACTGTCACTCATGTTCTCCCAGAAGGCAGACAAGACAGGGCAAAACGCTAACCTGACTCATCCTGCCGTAGAGCTGCCAAGATTCAAAATTACATTGACTTTGTCTTGGTCAACCTTGATCTCTCACTTGCATATTGTCAACTGCTTCAGGAATTTTTACTCATCATCTGCAACGCATTTCAAAGGACAAACTGATGCTACTCAAATATGATCTCTGAGGATGAGCTGGTTGATATGATTTATGGAGAAATGAAGTCCATGTCGTTAACCCCACGGCCCTATCTCTGTGTGTGTGTGTGTGTGTGTGTGTGTGTGTGTGTGTGTGTGTGTGTGTGTGTGTGTGTGTGTGTGTGTGTGTGTGTGTGTGTGTGTGTGTGTGTGTGTGCACAAACAGCTGGCCTCCTGCCAAACTAGGCAGCTGATTTCTCTTAGTGGTGATACTTAAATAAAACAAAGTCCTGAACAATTCCCGGGGCAGTTAATTGAGCATGTGACAGGAAGATAAAACAGCAACAAAGCTCAGCAATAGGCGGATACATAATCGAGAATTTATGAGCCAAAGGAACATGTCCATCTGTGTGATAATGTAATGCAGACAGCTGTTATGTACGCGTAACAGCCTGACATACATGAAGCATCCATCCTGGACTTCTCTGTGTCCTTCAAAGCAGAAAGCTGTTTTTTCTTCAGAGCAACATTGATGGGGCTCACCTTAAGGCAGTGATAAGTCATTCACACCAAGATCAAGACTGGTGTATGTCTTTAAATTTGACTTCTTGAGGTATAAACTTCATCAACAATGTATTTTAAATCACCACCTCATGTAGTATGATATCACATGTTGCAATGTGCCTGAGATTACAACCTGTTGTAGTTCTGAAGATTATAAAAAAGGTAAGATAAAACATCTAGATCACTGTTTTGCAACCCTGTCTAGTAAATGCTGTGCCACGATGACACACATTAAAGCGACAGATCATTTACTAAGATGGGAAAATGCCTGTCGTGAAAAAGAGCAAGAAGTTCAAATCACACCATTTTTACTACACAGTGCCAAAAAATGGACCCTCTGCAATTTTTCTTCCAATGTCACTAAATTGTGCACTTAAAAATGTCCCAGTATAGGCCTTTTTTCCCCAGCAGACATTTAAACTTGTCATAGGAAAAGCGCTCGATGGCTCTGAGCTATTCAAATGACAGCGAGCCAGCATGCACAACACCATGAAATCAAAATCAGCCCTTTCAGCCTTCATTCATTTTATTATTAACATATGTGTCAAAATGTGTTCCGTGAAAAAGGTCTCATACAAAGAGGTGTCCATGGGATGTTTCATATACCATTTGTATTAATTGGTGCTGTTAAGCTAGGCTAGTAAGCAAGCACGGAGGATTTTAGGGCAATGACACTGGCACAATTAAATACAAATCATCCCTTGTTGATGAAATGTGTAACACCTGTGTTTGAAAAGTGATAACGCCCTCATTAAGGAAAGCCTGTTCTGTAATATTCCAGGAGTTCCCAGGATTTATTACCGTATCATCTGTTACTCTATCATAACATTTCTCTCTTCAGACGTATTAACCTGAAGAAGTAGCTGGAGATAATTAACAACTTCCTTTAAGAGTATCTTACCCTGAATCTACTCACTCACCGATACTGGACACAGTTTCTCCGAGACAGTCGTCAAGGTCCCCGCCCCTCTCCATCTCCCGACAGCTTTCCCCCCTCACTCTCCATCACTGAACTCCTGCTCTGCTCCTTCTCTCCTCTCACCGCTTTAATAAATCATCAGGACATCTTTGTGTCTGGAGAGGTGTGTGTGTACATTTATGTGTCCCATATACAGTATGCACTAAGAAGATAACATTGTGTGACCTGCATGTGGATGCACAGAGCATGTGAAATATAAATATATATAGTATGTGCCTGAGTATGTGTCTTGAGTGTGTCCTGTGGGTGTACACCGCCCTCTCTCCCACACCAATCTGGCTGAAAGTAATTACAGCGCTGTGTCTCCGTGGGGACAGGGAACCTGCTCCTCCTCCTGCCATTTAAACCTGAAAAAAGGGCAGGTTTACAGATACAATGGGGAAAGAAAAGTCAAATAATGCAGCACAGAGTTCGATGCTACACCTGTTGAGTAGTAAGCAAGGCAACAGAGGGGGTCCAATGGTGATTAGACGTATCGAGGGATTGCTGCAGCGACCTCTGTAACGGTGAGCAGGACTACAGAGCCTCTGTGTTTGACCCTGATATATGAGTTGTTGAGCTGAACCATGACACTGAGCAGCCAACCGTTAGCATGTAGTTGGCGCAAACAATGCTGTAATTGCTTCTGCTGGGTGACAGTTTTATAGCAAACACACATGACGACCAGGGAGGGGGAGACATCATTTATTTCCTTGTGCGATACAGTCATATGGGTGTTGTTTTCAGTTGACTGCGCACAGTTTCATTTCGCAGCTTTTGATTAAAAGGAAGTGAGTGCAAACAGAATCTGGTCACCAAATCGTTCAATGGCAAGTATATCACTTTGATTTGACAAATCATTACATTTTAAAGCCTGGGGCTGTCTTGTTGTGGGGCCCTTGGAAACTGCTCAATTGGGCCACAGAAACAGTAAATATCTCCAATTTCCTTTTTGCTCCAGAGCTCTGTGGCTCCTGAATCATTTGTGAGGCGCCTCAGAGTACTTTGCATGAAGATCTAGTCATACATTCTTAAAGAGTTCCTCTTTTCGGCTCTTTCTTTTCACTTTCTATACAAGACGCTTAGGCAGAGTTGGACTGGATTATCTCTCTTCTTCTCTCTGCTCCGGACCGCTGATATATAACAAAACACAACAAAGGCAACATTTGTATTCCTCACTCGTAAATCACCCCCGTGATTTCAAAGAGAGAACAAAGGATATGGCTAGCACGGCAAGCATCTCCCACTCTTCATCTTATTTCGATGAATAACAAACACACCGTACTGCATACTATTCTATTTTTCCTGCAGTTAGTGAATATGTGCATTTTCAACTTGAGAGAAACGTTTAACCAAACGGCACCTCATCACATGCTGTCAAACACTCAGGTTCAGGGACTTCCTCTCGAAGGGTATTTAAGACTTTGTGTGCAGTATGTGCAAAGTAGCAATAACAGTGTTTAGAGCTCCAGGATTCACATTGTTTAATATACTGCCCAAAGATAGTTAGCCACAGAGGCCTTGGTGGTTTGGCTGGTTCATTGACGGTGGCTCACTTGTAACACAGCCATATTTCTGACTGCAAAGCCATGCTGCCAACCCCCCATTTACTGTGGACAATAATCGATGTGAAACAACGCAGGGAGAGCTCTGAGCGCTGCAGGTAACAGGTCTGCGAGAAGGCGGGATTGAGGGAGGAGAGTCCTCAAGCATGGCCATCTGTTCAAGTGTAATTACAGCTTTGGGTCTCTGTTGGATTGCTCTCTGCTCAGTCTGAATCCCCGGCCCCCTGACTAACCTATAGCCTGGCTGAGAAGTAAATGCTGGCTCTGTCTTTTGCACAACAGCTTACATGGTCTTTAAGTCAGGAACCAGCGGTTGAATACCTCTGTAGCTGACTGGATTTGAGCAGGAAAAAAATCAGTGTATTATTTAAGACAAGAGGTAATGTCTTTTTACAAGCAGCTTTATAGGCTTTTTCATGACAATTTATATGAAAAATAGCTTATTTACAGTTTCTACCCACTAACCATTAGCATACCCTCTGGTAATTTATGTCAAGGCTAAGGCAGCATCATGGACAACCAGCCTATAATGCCACATAAAATTCTGTATAGCATGAGAGCTGTCAAACATATTAAATGCAAATGACATGTGGAGAGGCTTGTGTGCATGTGCTGCGTCGTAAATCCACCAAGCCGTGTGACAAAGCTTCATGGAGTGCAACATAATCTTATATGCAGGCACTCAGCCATAGATGTTGCACGGTGACAGTTTTACTATTAATCATAATCACTGGAACAGCACCACCTTTCACTTTTACTTCACACACTGCATGCAGATTGCCAATTTCTGCAATGGCTATTGTTTTATTTTTTTGCATATGTGCATGTCTGTGTACCGGGTTAAGTTTATATTTGTATACGCATGAGTGTGTTTGTGCAGCATGACATTTGGGATTCAGGCAGGTTGTCTGACTGCAAATATCAGCAGTGACAGTTTAAGTTGTACAACTTCCTTGTGGCTACTTCCCCCACTCCGACTTTCTAGGTTTCAAGGTTTTATTTGTCATATGCACAGCAGATATGTTGGCAATGAAAATCTTATGTCGCGTGCTCCTCCAACAACTCAACATACATGGTGCAAATAAAAATACATGGTGCAAATAAGTGGAGTTGTTGAGGCGCTCGAGACACGGCAGCCATCCTCGGCGCCATCTTGCCATCTTCTATAGCCAGGGCAGGGAAGTAGTGCCCAGTTGGAAGGCGTCTGGGTTTCACTTTTTTTTTACTTCGGGTCACTGCAGTCTGCCCCTGTTTCTGTCCAGACTGCAGAGATCAGAGGAAAGCCCCATGGCAGATGGTCAGAAAGGGGTTTCATAGCTTTCCACCAAACTGCTGTCTGTGGTTCTCTAAATGGAGATGCGGCACTACAGTTTCCCCAGCCACAGTTGCAAGGTCTGCCTATTATAAGGAACTTTTGGGGTTGTTTTTCTGTAAAGTCACTTAAAAGTGATAGTCTGTTTTGGGCATCTTTCCGAAAGCGTACTTACCATTTTGAGGATAATAGCCTGCTGACTTAAGTATTAAGTTCAAAACACAGCCGTGTCTAAATATGGCCTCAAAGAGCTGCTAACATGGCTGAATTAGTATAATGTTTTATGGTCACAAACTTTCTGTACATTACTGTATGTAATGTATATGGACTGCATTTATATAGCGCGTATTCCCAGTCTTTATGACCCCTCAAAGCGCTTTTACACTTATAATTTGCATTCACACACATTCAGAGAGACAGGGATGACATATTGTACAAGCTGCCACCTGCTCAGGGATACTAACATCATTCACACACATTTCCACACCGTTGGCATTCACCGTTATATATATTGTTAAAGAGCATAGATATATTTAGAATATTTGATACATAGAGATTATAAAAGGTATTTGACAAGCGGAAAAAGATATAGTGATATCTCGCCCCCTTTGAAGGCTTATCTGTTCCTTTGTTCACTTCTCTGGCTGAGTTCACACATCCGCCTCAGGAAGCAAGATTATTAAGCAAACTTAGATCTGAATGAACTCTGGCTGGCCCTTCTTGATGATTGTTCTCTTTTTTTTACGTCATGTATGTCACCATGGAGACTCACGCTGCAAAGCTAATATACAGACCAGATCCTCTTCAGTCAGATGTATAGAAGCATGAATCCCAGCTAATCAAGTCCCTCCGGTCCACTGTGATGCTCAATGAACATTATCCTCTCCCCCTGATGATTCATTATATCACACACTGTAGATGTAATGTGTTTCATACTTACAGGCTGTTTTGCCACACTGGCTGCTAAAACAGAAAATGTACACAATTTACATCAGTTACATAAACCATAGCTTTCATGATGATTTGACTTTTACTGTGTGCTGTGCTCTGACATTTATACAATTTCCACAAGTAGCTGATGCAATTTATTGTCACAGCTGCCCTGGGGAGCCTGAGGCCAACTATTGAACTCAAAGTAATGTCAGAACTAATATGATAGCATAGCATTTCATCAATGAGAAGCACTTTAGCTGTGCCTTAGTGCCTGGGTAGCAACTAACCTGTTTACACTATCTAAAATTTCCCCCCAGTAATCCTCTATAGGTCTAAAGCGAAACAGTATCACTCTTCACTGTTAACAATGTTTGTTATTGATCATTCTTGAGGGAAAGATATCCATTCATGCTAATCCCAAAATGTCACAATTTTATATTCCATATGCCAATCCTTATACTGCATTTCATTTCCCTTGCTGAATAATTTACTCGCCTTTATGACCTCATTTCCCAAGGGAAATCAATAAAAAGTTGGGTAATCTTAAACCTACTGCTTAACTTAAACCCAGATGAGAGGGTTGTGTACAGACCTGAGGTGTAAACTGTCTAGAGAAAGCTTGCCCGACAATTGGAGAGACAGCCTCAACCCTTCTTTTTGCTATCCCTTATTTAGATGGTTCACCAGCTTTGCTTTCTGTTTGCGTTTGTTCAATTATTACTGAAGTTGAGCACGTGGGTCTTTCAGTCACCACTCTGTCTGTATATGCATTTGTCGATTCCTCCTTCCTCTGAGCAGAACAGCTAATGCTGACTGATAAATGTTTTGAAAGGTCGACAAACCTTTCAATCTGGCCTTACAAATCAGTAGATGGAATCACTTATTTTACGCACCTCATGTGGTTTTGAGTCCACATTCTTGTCCAGGGTTTCAAGTCTGGCTGCTGATATGTGGAAAAGGCCTCTGTTAGCTTAGCAATATGTGGCACTGAAGCTTTTTTCTGAGTCATCTCAGGTAAGCCTGCAGCTTTTCAGGATACTTCTGAGGTGTTGTTTTTGCATCTGATATTTTTGGTCACAGTTAATTTAAATAATTTATGTTTACAGAAGGTAAGGTCTGTCAGCCTAACAGAAAAGGCCCTAACTGTATATCCTTTATGAAAAAAGGCTTGTTTTTTGGTGTCTATTATATGTGGCAACTATTTTATTTTCATGAGTCTAACTATAGACATTTCTCAATAAAGGTGTACAACTTTATTTGTGGTAAATCATATTAAAGTAACATATTTATACTTTTAAATCCAGAAATGAATAAGGAATTATGAAATACCTCAAGAAATGAACGGCAGGTTTTCTGACATAATAAAAATGGTATGTTAGTTGTAGGCTACAACACTGGTAAAAAAAAAAATGCTCACCTGTATTGGATAACCCTTCGGTGTATGCATCAATATGAGGGTGTCCCATCGAGGCAGCCCGGATGATTTAGGGGTCACAACTCACTGAGTTGATGCCATTGCATTGTCTAAAGAATGAGGATTTGTTGCCTTCAGGTGCATTGAAAGACTGGATGATTTGTGGGACGCTGTAGTTCAGGCTCGTCCATAGGGTTAATGGATGTGGGGGGGGTCATTAATCTCTATAAGGAGAGGAAATGGCACAGGTATACAGGCCATGTTCAGGCAGGCCCCTCTCAGATGATGCATCATTACCAGCGATCTACCTCTTTGCACACTTGTCTTTGTTTTCACGTTCGACAGGATCCCTTAAATCCCTCAGAGCCACAAAAACAAAAATGAAACTACCTGAAATCACTCTCTGGCTGAAATACTCTTGTGAATAAAGATGACAAGCACCATAATGTTACTTTTTTATGGCTTATATAACAGGTCATATCTCCAAGGGAAAAACAGGGAAATTGTCTTCTAATGATCATTGGGCTTTTTCCCTCCGTTTTGCTGCATGAAAGTGGACAGGAACAAAAGAAGAAAAGGAAAATGCTGAAGTTTTTCTAGAAGGATAAGGGAAGAGTGAACTCATGAAACTGGGTTTACTGTATCCAAAACAGATGTTTTCTCTGGTCTTTTTAAAATATGCATTTAATTGATGCTTACAGTATGATTAGATTTCTTGATAAGAGGTTCATAAAGACATGAATACCAATTAAGCTCGGCATTAAAGCTGAAAACAGGCAACATTACACCCCTGTTAAACAACATGCGTCGTGTTTTACACTTTTTCTTTCTTTATGTTTGACAATACTATATATTTTTTTGACTTTTCGACCTTTACTATATTTTTCTTTGCATATTTTTGGACCACCTTGATTTGTTGACTCTCTAAAATGTTGTACATACAATACTTTGTCGTTTTCAATGATATTTTTGCCCACAAGAAATAAAATCGCTAAATTGCCGAAAATATTAAACTTTAAAAGTCATTTTGAAAGTGTAATTTTGAAAGTATAAAGGGCTTAATCTCTGCAAAATCATGCTCTTTTTTAATTAAAAAAATTACATTTTTATGAACTGACATAATAGACTTACTTTGTAAGACTTATAATAGGAAACATTAACAGTTTCAACTCATTGCATAAGATGTCCAACAATGACATTTTGGCAAATTTAACGATATAATTCCTCTTCAAAATCTGGGCTGAAAAGACGAATAATTATAGTAATGTTCAATTACTTCAAACCTACGCCAACAATTCCTCACATTTCTAAATCATCTGAATTATGGGCAGTAAAGATGAAAGAAAGAAAGATGAAAGATTCAACTTTATTGTCATTGCACAGAGTACAAGTACTAGGACAACAAAATGTGGTCTCTGCATTTGACCCATCCTAGTGTTAGGGGCAGTGGGCTGCCATTATGTACGGCGCCCGGGGAGCAGTGTAGGTAACCAGTGTCTTGCTCAGGGACACCACGGTGGCACTTGGTCTTTCGGGGACTTGAACTGGTGACCTTCCAGTTCCCAGGCCAAGCCCCTATGGACTTCGCCACCACCGCCCTAAAAAAGGTGGCATTTAAAGATCTGGTCCTTAAACATGTTTGAAGATTATTGCTGGTTTGGAGGTTCAAGGGACGTCAACAGCGTAGTTGGGTAGAGCTGTTTTTTTTATTTCTTGTTTTTGCAGAACGGAGAGGGTAGAGTGATGGAAAGCAGAGTTATCAAAGACAGAATATAAATTTCACATTTACGTCTGTTCAAGCCTTACTTACTGAACTACACATTAGCAAACAGGTCCCCATAGTGTTCTAAAAAGAAAGTCTGGAGCAAGGCAAAGAAAGACTGAGTAAGCTGTTATATACCGAACAAATATTGGTAGATCCATCCCAGACTCTTTTCTTTTTATTCTATGATTTCCTTTTCTTTACAATGTAACCGCTAAGCCTTTGGCAATGACTGAAAATCCATAAAGGTTGTTTGAATTGTTTATGTTGGATAAAAATGATATTCGAATTGTATATTTGTAGAGACTCTGCTCTGGTGTAACTTAAAACGACTGCTAAATAGTGATGACACATCCTCTGCACATTTGTGTTGCCAGAAAAAAGGTCAGATTTGCATATGTTTAATTTAAGCAAACTGGCTGTGCTTTGAAGGTATATGGCTTACTACAGGGGTGTGTTTGATCTGAGTAAGCAGGGACTGAATAAAGCAGTGGTTAATGTCATGAAGGCCACAGCCATGTCGCGACACAGACCAAGCTATGCATGTCAATTGGTAGAGGCAATAGCCATAGATATAGAATTCGTGCCCATTTTATACACTGAACATATTTCTACACCATTACATTGGACAAGGGATTATGTAAATGTATCTAGAAACTGAATTCAATAAAAAGAGGTTGTCATACTCATCCAGTGCTTTATTGATCTGGAGTCATTATGTACGGTGGCCCGCAGGTGCAAATGCGCTACAGTGACCCAAAACACAAATGTGCTGCAAGTTTAAAATTATGCAAATAATAATCACAAATCTGCCAAACCACATGCAAATAAAGATACCGCTTCACCAACACATGCGCAGCATTTACAATATATTTATCAGTGTTTACTGAAATCGTTGTGTTATGGGCAGCGGTTTTTTTGTATTTGCAGCATTTTGGTATTTGCAACGTTGCTGCACATATTTATTTGCATGTGTTTACGCCCATTTGTGTTTTTATATTTGCATTGTTTTTGAAAGTGCAGCCCTCCTAATGGAATTTTCTTTGTGCCATTGAAGCGCGATTGCACCTGTTGGCCAGCGTGATAAAGGAACATTATTTTGAAGCGATTCAAAAAATTAAGAATACTTTTTTACAACACTATTTATATAAAATTGAAAAACATTTCAATCCTCCAGAATACGTTTGTAGTATATATTACAATATATATATATATATATATATATATATATATATTGTAATATATATATATATATATATATATATATATATATTGTAATATATATATATATATATATATAATACAATTTTGCATTGAATTTGAGCAATAAGGTCACATAATATGGAAGCTGTAGAAACTATGAGTGGAAATAATGAGGACTTTTAAAATAAGATCCTGAATTTTCCGGGGCTGAACATGAAACATCCTTTTGATTTTCATTTGTTTTTTGTTAAGGAACTAATTCAGCATTTCCAAGTAAAAACTCATTTGGCAGCTTTTACTAATTACTAGGTTTTTGTCCAAAAAGTAATTAGGGATTATAAAACTGTGAATAATGTAGCACTGTCCTTGAGGGGGAAAAAAGTAACTTATGATTATTTGATTAATAATTAATGAGTCAACCAGTCCTGCGCCGCTCACTCTTACATTGTAAATATAACTATTGAAAAGAAGGGGTCAGCATGTTGGTTCATGAACTAATGATTATTTAATGATTCGTAAATAAAGTATAATCTTGTATTTTCCAGTCTGTTCTTCAGTTACTTATCATTATCTACTATTAGTCCTGAAATCATACATTAAATATGTGAGTTTGTGAGTGTGTGTGAGTTTTCAGGAACTACTCATTAATGATTCAGCAATTATTAGGTCAATGCTCCGCACTCACGAATAACCACATACGATTTTGTATACCGTCTTATAAAGCATAGAGGAAGTAAGCCACCTTCACCATCAGTTTCAAAAATAAGAATCTGACATACTGCTATTTGTATTACTTAAACCCCCCTTGGTTCTCAGTGAAAATGAAGCTAAGGGTTTCTAATAATGGGATGGTGAACTGTGAATGAGTACCCAGCTGATGGTTTGTTTGTTTCCGCTGGGGAAGTGACGGGACATTAACATGTCGTTAGAGATATTGGTTGTATTCAGTCAGTGCTTCTCCTGCTGGGCAATAATGAAAAGCTTTGTAAAGAGGCCATAATGAGTTGAACAAGGTAAGCTCTAGAGAGGACAGCTGAAATATCTCACAATTATATTGCTGTGCTTTCACAAAAGCTGCTGTCACAATACATCTCACTGATGACTGTGTAGCTATTGATCCAACATGTTTATTGTTAAAGACTTGATTGGATTATTCAAGGTATAGTAACCCAAAGGAACATGTCAGTAGTAAATTAATTATTCATTTTCTCACATCTCATAGTCAGGGTCAAAAGTGCATGAGGTTATTTAAAGGAAGGCAACATCCAAGACAAGTTTCCAAACAGGGCCTTCAAATTCTTACACTGACCTTTTGATGCTTTTATGTTCCATTTCTTTGGACCGGAGGAGAAACTAGATTACTAAGAGCAGCACATGCCAAACCTCACACAGAATAATCCAAAGCCAACATTATGCAAATGTTCTTCCTCTAAGGTTATAGAGCTAAGACCTAAAAAGCACTTTACATTAGTACAATTTAGAAAGTATTTGCATCAAAATATATCAAAAGTGAAGGCAGATGCTACTGGTTGCGTAATAACCCATTTCAGATTCATATTAAATACTGCCATATGCATTAGTGTGTCTACGACAGCTGTTCAAGGTGCACTCATTTGAATAACTTTGTATACTGCTGTTTTATCTTAAACTATAACTATATGTCAATGTTTATGTATAGTTGTTTTTAAAATGTATAAACTAGTAAACTGAAGCTGCCAGATATATTTCCATCACTGCCACCCCAGGTCCTCTCTACCTCTTTCGTTTAAAGAAATGCATGTATGAAAAATATAGTTGCGGACTCTTCATCCTGTTCAATTCAATCTAAAAACATGAACATGAAAATACTGTCCTGATGAAAAAGGATAACAATGAGGAAGAGAATGGCAGTGGTTATTGATTAGTGCGATTGAAAACCAGTGATACTTAATGTCCTGTTACTCTCAAGTGTTAGTCTTATCTGTGCTTGCATGGGATTGAATGTTAGGTTCACCAAATAGTTCAGGACAGAGATTCATCGCCTTATAGTATCTGGTCATTTGTCTTCTAAATGAAGATTCCTCTAACAAACCAGAGTACCTGGGGGTATCTCTCCTAAGCCGGGCGATATTGGTGCAGGCTGACTAACAATAAGCTGCAGACCCAGTAAACACACACATGGCAAAGAAAATGACTTTACATGACACAGCCTGGGAGCATCAGTGCAAAGGAGTGAGAGTCAATCCCATATTGATTTCCCTCTCTCCCCAGAGGCCCTGCAAACAGACCTTTAGCAAGAGCTAGTCATGTTCTCGGTGGGACCCACATAGATAGGCTGATAACCACAATGAAAAGGTCAAGCTCAGCCTGAAATTAAAAACTGGTGTAAGAAAAACTGAAAGTGTTTGTATTGTATTGAATTCTGCTGACCAGCTGCAAAGAAGTGATCCCAAACACCTTTGAGAGGCGGGATTCACAATGCCGCACTTAAAAACTCATCTGTCCGCAGTCTCTCCATATGGTCGTGTGTGAAGTGGTGGAGGCCCTCTAATAACCTTTATGGTGCTGCTTGGGGCCCAGGGACCTGCCTGCATAATCATCTCAGCCCAGGCAGAGCGCAGAAACCATAAATCAGCTGAGCATGCTCAGGTTGAGCTATTGTCGTCGTGGCAAAACTCATCTGTTTGGCGTTGAGTGCTCAGAGCCTGTTCTTTGAGACGATGACACACTGTAAATGTCCCCGTCTGAAAAATCAGTCTGAGATGGGACGCTAAAAAAAAGGTTGTAAAAGGATTAGAGCCTTTCAATGTGTCATTGTGTCCTCATTGTGATGACCTCAATTAAGTAGTGTTTGCATGGCAGTGAGAGAGTTCAGCCATTATATTATTTCAAAGTCAATTCAATAAAATATTCTATGATTGACAGCTTGCAGTGCCTACCTGCCGCTGATACATTACTCAAGGGGCTTTCAGACGTTTCTGATCGAATGATGTTTCTGCTTAATGGTGTGAAATATTTTGCAGCAGCTCTTTGAGATATGCTTGCTCTTGTTTTTTGGCTAAAACCAACACCCTACATCTGCAGTGAAGCTCACAGATGCAGTGATTTATGTACACACAGCAGGGTTCTCAATATCCATCAACACACCATAGAGCACGTTTTGCACCATAAACTGTATATTTCAACCTTCAGCTAACCGTAAACGTTCAACCTTCTCTTACCAATACTTCAGGAGACAAACAGATTACATTTATATGGTATAAGCATTACAAACAGGGTGTTTAATGTCCCATATTTGCAGTGTTTGCTATATAAAGAATAAAAAGGGAGCGCTATGTTTGTTTCCAGTGCAACAACACATCTAATCTGGGTTTTCCTGATGCAGTGCATGCCAAATATCTGCCACTTTTCTACTTAGTAACCTGGAATTGATATCTCCAGGGTCTGAAACTGCCTTTGTATTTCTCCAGGGTGCTAGACGGGGGCCAAGCCCTAGCTTTCCAATACAAACAGAAAATGAGGGTCAAGCCCAAGCTATCCCTGCATCAAGCCTCAGCTACATTGCCAGCATCTAAGAGCTGATGAATAGAAAACCACTGCCCAGGATCATGGCTCACATCACCCAGCCTCTCTGTTTTATCTTGTTTGTTTTGTTTGTTTTGCATAGCAGACGCTCTCAGGTTGGACCCAATAGAAAACAGCCTGTTCCTCTGAGATGGAAGAGAAACAATGGATTTAAAGTGACTCCCAAACACTTACAGACTCATTCGAGGTTTCTTAAGATCTCTGGAAACCTTGAGAGAGATACAGAACAGGCAATGCATCTGAAATATGTAATTAACCTCTGCCTTTTGTTTCCTGAGTCTTTCAACACAATGTACCAGCTGTTATTGTTAGGAGGTGGAGAGTGAAGGTGTGTAGTATCCTATTATTCTCAGAGATGTTAATTAAAAGTGCTTCCATCTGAATGAGTATAATCATTTTACACATTAAGAAGTCATTTTCATACTGAAAATGACTTCTTAATGTGTAATGTGAACATTGTAATTTAATGTACCACTGATGCCTTACACTACAATTATATTTCAATGTGTTTATTTATCATTACATTGATATTTTGTAGTAACTAATAATCTGAATATGTAAAGTAACGAGTAACTAAAGCTGTCAGATAAATGTAGTGGAGTAAAAAGAACGATATTGGCTTCCACAATGTAGTCGAGTAGAAAGTAGTAGCATAAAAGTACTTCAAAATTGTACTTAAGTAAATGTTCTTTATTACTTTCCACCACTGAGTTCATGTCGGTCTATTGAGTATGATAAAAGAGACGGATCAGAAGATAAATAGCGTGAAGCAAAGGGAATAATAAAAGAGTGATTCATGGAAATCATCTCATGACTCCGATGTGAACATCCTCAGGTGGGGTCTACACATGGAACTTGTCAGTAAGAGTGATAAGCCCTTAGTCAGCAAAGATAGATCATCTTATGCGCAGACAGCCTTTTTGCATTAGCAGTGTAAACCAGAGTAGATATGCACATCGCAGATTGCACGAAGGAGCTGTTTCTCAAAGCAACACTTTGCATCTCATACATCAAAACAGGCAAGCCATGTTTTTTTTTCTTTACTACACCCGTCATGTGTGCCATTACCCCTAATGACTGATGCAATGACACACAGAGGTTGCCAAGTAATGAGACTCGCCTCCTCCATTATTCCTTTCACTATCCCAACACTTTACTCTCATGTGTGAATGATTAGTTATACTAACAATAATGGGGCAGATAACAATGTAATTCCATGACACATTTTACAGACACGTGACCCTAAACACAACTCAAAGGCATGTCATTTGAATAAGCCCAGTAATAAACAAGGCCTTGTGCATTTTTTGACAACTTTGTGTAACCCTAGGGTCAGAGCTGATTCAGTGCAGCTTTAACACATCATTCTAGTCTCATTTCTTCTCAACCGTTTCATTGGTCACTTTGATTGTTGTCTGTCCATGTTCTATAATCTGTGAAGATTTAAATAATGTGTGCACCATGGGGCAGAAGCAGCTGGTCCTTTGTTGTTTTAACACTTCCAGATTTAAATCCACCTTGGTTAAATTGACCTCCCCAATCATAAGGTGTGAGCTTTTGTAAGCTTTTTTTTACCTTTTAAATTGTGCTCTGATACCCGGCCACCTCTGGTTTTCTCTTCTGGGATTGGGATACCTCGTGATTCGGAGGGCTGGCTGATGGCCCTGGATGTTGAAGCTTGATCTGCAGGTGTTGTTTTTTTTGGGGATTGGTGTGAGTAAAAGTTGCCGTTTTACTGGGTTGTCCTTTACGTCATCCTGTTTTCCTTTACTCTGCTGTTGGCCAAGAACCTTCAGTTTGGACACTCTACTTGTTTTAATGCTGACATATTTGGGAGTTGGTGCAGGCTTCCCTTTCCCCTCAACCACCAGAGAGGGCACCACCCTTTCTTTCCAACACGAGGAGGATGGACTGGTGTTGGGTGCGTAGGAGCTGCAGAAGGCAGCTTCTTTTTAGATAGTTTCACAACCTTCTGTCTTGCAGAAGACGCCAAATCTGTATTGAGTGTCTTCAGGGTGACCTGCACCACGCTCTGAGATGGAACGGATGTTTAGATTGGTGTATTCGTCTTTCTCAAGATGTTTTTCTCTGTAAAGGCAAATTTACAAAACATATTAATAGTAACATTTAAAAAAGAAATGTAGTAGTTAATTGAACCTTTATAATATTTTTGGATGTTCTAATTTTGGCTTCAGTCCTGACACAACTCCTTTGAGTTTGTACCTATATTTGCACAGGTTTAGAAATGTAACAAGTATTCTTTAGGTAATTAACAGTTGAGTGGGATTTTTTATCAGGGGTGTTTTGTTGTTTAAGTAAGCTTGGACATCATAAATTACCACTTTAAAATGGTATTCTGATATATTTGAACAGTAGATTACCCCATATCTCTAGGTTAAGTTGAAGGAATGTTTTAATTCAACACAAATGTTTCTGAAATAATGAAGAAATGCCTCATTAATAAAAAAAGACATCATTTTATAAAAAAGAATAATAAGATAACAAATAACATCATTATTTTGTGGCACACCACCATGGTTATGATTTCCTTATTTTGTAACATAATCTGCTATTTTGATAATATTTTTTATGGCACAC
Source organism: Eleginops maclovinus (assembly GCF_036324505.1). NCBI lineage: Eukaryota > Metazoa > Chordata > Actinopteri > Perciformes > Eleginopidae > Eleginops > Eleginops maclovinus. The sequence goes on along the minus strand of NC_086352.1, from coordinate 10,669,854 downwards.
ATCTCTATGACATTTCAATGGTGTACACTATTATGACTAGATACTATTATATATATATATTTTTAAAACAGATTTTTATTGGTTTTCAACAGAAATTTTGACATCATATCAGTAACAGAGATAAATAAAATAAAATGTTGCCATCCATCTATCCTTAGCAGGCAAATCTTCCAGTTAACTGCCCCCCATCTGCCCCCACAGTGCAAGCAGGCACCCTCCTCATATTGCTCTATATACACACACATCTCCCATTAATGTAGTCCCAGTCACATCAGCATCCCACAATAAACAGTGATACATCAAGTAAACAGTAAACAGTGATAGATCAAGCAGTAAGTGCCACACTGTAAGAAAAGACCCTTACGGATTTATATCAGGTGGGCGTGACCATTGTAAGGAAGACTGGCCCCTCATCTCTAGATGAGTCAATTCGTCAGGTAGATAGTTGAGCAGAGGAGCCCACACTTCACCAAAGGACCCCTCATTACCCTTCACAACTGCACTAAGTCGTTCATGGGGGAGGACCCGGAATATTTCCCTATACCATAAGGTGACAGTAGGTGCTTTATCATTGATCCAGTTAATTAAATACATTTTCTGGTCAATAGTAGTAATTTGTCGCATAGTTTGAACTTCAAACGGGTTAGAGTCACCTCCTTTGAGGGGAGGCCGAGGATGAAAAGGCCAGGGTCCCTCTTCACCTTTGCTTGAAAGATGCCACTCAGTTCCTGTGAGATCGTTCCCCAAAATCTTTTTATCAATTTGCATTGGCAGAAGTAATGGTAATATGTTCCTACCCCTCTATGACACTTGTTACACAGAGGTGAAACCTGACGGTCCATCTTATGTAGTATGTAAGGAGTCAGGGGTGTAATATTTTATACTGTGTCTCTCTCAATCTATACATGTAAAGGTGGATTTAAATACTACAATGGCCTCCTGCCAGTCATCCTCAATATACTCTGTGTCAAGATCTTTCTCCCATTTCTGTGCAATGCTTGTGATATGACCTGGACTAAGAGAGTATAGCAGTGCATAGAAGGAAGAGATAAAACGGGTGAGACCTTTACGGGAAATAAGGAACCTCTCAACATCACTGTACATGACTGGGTCAAGAGAGAGTAGGTCCTGGATCCAACAAAGTGCCTGACCTGGAGAAAGCCAAAATGATGTTTTGTGGGAATACTGAATTTGGACTGCAGTTGTTGGAAAGTCATTAACATCCTATTGTCGTATAGGTCTCCAATCACACGCGCCCCATGCCATGCCACATGTCAAAAATATTGGGAAGGAGATCTGGGGGGAAATCCTGGTTCCTCGTAAGAGGGGTCAGGAATGAGGTATGACCTCCTCTGCCTATACATTTACAGATTTCCTGCCACACTCTAATTGTGTTGTATATAATTGGGTTATTCTTGACATCCCTATGTAGCTTTTTCTTATCACCCATGGCCAAGCTCCAAAGTGAGGACGGCAAAGCGGACCACGAATCCAGACAGGGCTTGGATTTGAGATGAACATGTAACCATTCCCATAGGAAGCGAGCGTGACATGCCCAGTTATAGAGAGTTATGTTCGGCAGGCCCAGGCCTCCCCTGTCTGAGGGTAGCTGTAATGTTTTCATTTTCTGTCTGGGCCTCTTGCCATGCCATATGAACCTAGAGAATGCCCTCTCTATATCAAGAGCAACCTTCTTGGAGATCCACAGGGGTAGCATTTGTAGGGGATATAATAACCTGGGGAATACATTCATTTTGATTAGGCTAATGCGCCCCATAAGGGATAAGGGTAGATCGTGCCATCTATCTAGGTCCTTCTTTATTTGACTTGCTATGGGAGAGAAGTTAAGCTTCCATAGCTCTGTCAGGTCTGGTGAGAATTTTATCCCAAGGTAGGTGAAGCCTGTGGGAGGCAATTTAAAGGGACAGTTGGTGAGTGAGGCCAGATGCCAGGCCAAATGAGCTACCCAATGGCATGGCCTCTGATTTGCCATAGTTTATCTTGTAGCCTGTGAAGGAACTGAACTCCTGAATAATAGAGAGAATGGTTGGTATCGATATGTCAGGCTTTGTCAGGAACAACAGAATGTCATCAGCATAAAGTGCAATTTTATGGGTTTTCCCCTCTACCGTCATCCCATGCACATCTTTGTGTTGTCTAATAGCCTCCGCTAGGGGCTCAAGTGCTAGCGCAAAGAGCAACGGAGACAGAGGACAACCTTGTCTCGTCCCCCTACACAGCGGGAAGACGACTGTGTGCCATTAGTTACAACGCTGGCCTGTGGAGAGTTGTAGAGTATCTTAATCCATTTAAGAAATTCCCCTCCCAACCCAAACCTCCCCAGTACATCAAATAAATATTCCCACTCTACCCTGTCGAACGCCTTTTCAGCGTCTAAAGATACAGCAAGTCCTCTATGATTCTTTTGACTTGAGTACTGTATGATGTTCAATAGTCTCCTCACATTTGTGAGGGAGAGCCTGTTCTGTATAAATCTGGTTTGGTCGGCATTTATTAGAGACGGCAGGAACTTTTCCAGTCTTGCTGCAAGCAGTTTGGATAACAACTTACTATCCACATTAATAAGGCTAATGGGCCTAAATGAGCCACAAATATCAGGTGGCTTATCTTTCTTAAGGATAAGTGTGATATTTGCTAGAGTAAGTGTTGGGGGGAGATGACCAATCCTCAAAGAATCCAAATACATGTCAGTAAGCGGTCCAGCTATCTGGTGACTCAATTTCTTGTAGAACTCCGGACAAAACCCATCAGGTCCCGGTGCCTTTCCACCCTTGAGGGATGGCTATGGCTGCATGGACCTCCTCCTCAGTCACTGGTGCAGATAATTTTTCCTTTTGTTCCTCTGACAGGGATGGGAGGGACACCCTATCAAGAAATTCCCTACTCTTCCCCCCAGATAACTCACATTCAGATGAGTAAATCTAGCAATGACGGTATCGTATTTGCCTCCATTCTACCTTTAGCCAATCTTGCTAAAAGACGACCAGGTTTGTTTCCTGACTCATAAAGCCTATGTTTTGCAAAAAAGATGGCTGACTCAGCCTTTCTAGTTAACAGCTGATTTAGGGCTGAACGAGCTGCTTCCAATTTTTTAGACAGAAATCTAGAGGGTGCACTCTTAAATTGTACCTCCAGCTGTTGTATTGTATTTTCTAAGCTAAGTTGTTCCTTCATAGCAGCCCTTCTCTGAGCTGTGGTATACGATATAATATTCCCCCTAAGATAGGCTTTAGCTGTTTCCCCCAGCAGAGAAGGGCTGACGTCTGGAGTCTTATTAGTAGCAATGAAAACATTCCACTGTTCAGTAATATATTCAATGAATGGTGGACTGCTCAATAGAGAGGGGTTCATCCTCAAATGGCGAGAGGAGGGATCAGTGTAAGGAGGACAGATGCTCAAACTTACATGAGAGTGGTCAGAGAGTGAACATATGCCAATTGAGCACTCCCTCACCCTATCTAGAACCATTCTGGATGACAAGAAGAAATCAATTCTTGAAAATGTCTGATGGGGATTGGAAAAGAAGGTGTTATCTCTCTCACTGGGATTGGTCATTCTCCAAGTGTCAAACAGTTCTAAGTCATGGCAGAACTCTTTCAGCCTGAGGCTCTTCCGAGGGATTGGGCTGGATTTAGGTGGGGACTGGTCAAGGCTTGGGTCAGGCACACAGTTAAAATCACCCCCCAATACAACATATGGGGTCGGTACTGATAAGACCTCAGATAAAAGCTTAGGGAAAAAGGCAGAGTCATGCATGTGAATTTGGGCCATATATGCAACCTATGAGAAATGAGGACAGCCTGAAATGAGGACATAGCGGCCATCATTATCTTTTATGGTTTTCTCTAAAGTAAATGGGAGACTGCGGTGGATCAATATGGCTACACCTCTGCTATTTGTGTTATAGGATGAGTAAAACACCTGACCCACCCAGGACCTCCTCAATTTGAGATGTTCCAAATGATTTAAGTGAGTTTCAGACAATAAAGCTGTTTGTGTGTTCTCCTTTTTTTAGAAAAGCGAGGATTTTTTGCCTTTTAATGACATTATTGAACCCCTTACCATTAAGGGAAACTATCTTAAGATCGCTCATAACATGATAAAAGTAAACAATAAAATGTTGTGTAATCTAGCAGAGAGCTTTGTGACATGGCAGAGGGGCTCAATATTTCCACCACAAACAGGCAGAGAAATGGACAGCTCTGTGAAATATCTTATGGATGACTTCAGATATATGATGGCATGAGTAAATAAAGATGGCAGAACAACATGAACAGAGTATTCATCCCCAAACGATGAAATCCCAGCAAACACCCAGTTAAAGTATCCCCAGATCACTGTCCCTCATGTTTTAGCGGTCCTTTCTCCTAGGCCGCGGCGAGGATCCTTATCTTATCCCTCGGGTTGTGCAGCTTGATAATCACTGCGCGGGACCAGTTGGGCTTTGGCGGGGCCAGGGACCTGTGGGCACGGTCAATTTTAATGATGCCCCGCTTGGTCTCCAGGTTCAGCAGTGTGGGTAGCCATTTCTCAAAGAACGTAACCGGCTGTCGGCCCTCCGCATTTTCAGTGAGGTTGTAGATTAAAAGGTTGTCCCTGCGGCTACGTCCCTCGATATCAATGCTCCTCTCCGTCAGGGAGCACACTCTGGTCTCCAAGCCCTTTAACCTGGACTCCATGGCCGACATGTTGTCCTCCGCTTCCGACACACGGCTCTCAGCCTCGGTGATGCGCTTTGTGTTGAACTCCAGTCGTGTTGTAATATTGTCCAATGTGGCTGAGAGATCTCCAAACCTCTTGTCCATCATCGTAGTTATTTTCTCAGCGACGTATTCTGATATTTCCATAGCGAGAGCTTCTGTATCCACACCAGGTGGTGTAGCATCCATGCTAGCTGGCACGGTCGGCTTCGCTACTGGTTCTTCAGCAGACTTGTTTACTGCGAGTTTGGAGGTTTTAGTATTAGGCATGTTATCTCGATGCTGTTAAGCAAAAATGTTTAAGGTTGTAACTTTTTTAAAGTGAGGTGAATAGTAAGATATGGCTCAGTAGCAGCGGGAGCTCAGCAACGGTCGACTGCTCAGGGTGATGACATCACGTGACCCCCTATACTATTATATTTCATGGAATAATATACCATAAATTGTACGACTTTTTTATTCATACTATACTATGATGTTTTTTATGACATTTTTAGTGTGTCTGCAGTACCAACCTGCTGAGAGTTAAACTGTGAGAGCATACTCTGGTATGTGTATCACCAACTGGAGATGCATTAGATTACCAATGAGCCAGCATTGACATTTTTCTGTGATTTCAAATTCACCGAAATCTGCGTCACTAACAACAAAGCTTCTTTTTTTTTTTATCAGTGCTGTGGTGGTAACTTTAAATCCTAAGACACACAACAAATCATTTGTATTGATGTTCCTGATGCTCTTTGGGATGTGATGTTTAAAGCTGGCACGCTTTTCTGTCTTTTGCCATGAGAAGCTGGCAGAGACATACGAGTGAATCTAGATAACAGCCGAGTGTTGTGTGATGTGCAGCATGCAACACTTACATACACTTGGAGAGCTGGAAAGTGGGTCACCCAGCCCACTGAGATTCAGCCTGTACCATTCACTGATGTGGAAATAAGTCTCCTGCATCACCCAGCTGCACTACCGAACACTACCACAGAGAGCAGCAAGCTTTGAACTACACACAACTCGACAAAGATTGAGTCATATTCTCACCACATCTACGTTATGTAATCTGCAACACATGCTGAGAGGATATTGTTTTGAAACAGAACACGCTTCTCCAAACTGGGTATGTGAATGTGCTAAAAATGTGGCATCTTCTAGATTTTCCTTCAGAAAAAATCCACCCTAAAATAATTAGAAACCTGCACATTATTGTCAGAAGTTAGTTAATAACACTATATTAAGAAATTTAGTTGGAATTCCATGGATACATTTCAAGGATGACAGGCTCAATTTGTGCAATAGAAGTTTAATCTGTTATTTAATAGGGGTATTAGGCCTTGAGGTTGTTATCACTGGATGCATCACATATCCATTATTGCTATAATTTTCCAAAGGAACTGCTTTATGACTATTTGTCATAGCAATTTGTCATTGGTAATGAAACATGTTTTTTTTTAAAGAAGCTTTGTATTGGATTTCCTCTGCCTTGGTGCAGTAAAACACAGAACGAAATTAAGTGGAAAATGCAAAGAAGGTGCAACATAAATCGCATGCAAGTCAAATATTTCAGACATAGTTAGCCACATAAACTTGGCTGTCACTGCTGCTGACAGACCATAAAACAAAATAAATGCATTGCTTTGTATTGCTTACAGGCACTGGTGGAATTAAATCCCTCGAGTTTAGAGAACCTGTGTGTTTGTTTAACTCTGCCAGACCTGGTGTAATGTATGCAGAGATTTGAGCTGTGCAGCTTTGACATCAGGTCAGAGTTGGATACAATGTAAGGGCAAGTGAAAGCCTTGTCGGATGACTGATGGCCAGGAGCCAGCACTTTACTCTGAGCAAGCTCTTACTGGCAAGCAACATGCAGGCTCTAATCCTCATGCATTGCCCAAAGCAGAAGGTTTTCATTGCCATGGTTGGCTCACAACTATTGTTGGATCAACTCACTGTTGGCCCCATGTGAAGCCAGGGAGACAGGCATGCTGTCAGTCAGATTCAAAGCATCCCCTTATCAGCCATGGACCTGTGGGGGTTGGACTGTAAGAAGGAGAGAGAGATGAAGGACAAAGCAGGTAGAAGTAAAAGTGAAACATTTACGAACAACAACATTTTAAATCCTTTGGCTCTTGAATCCTTTAGAAATACATAATGTAACTCCTATTTCTTTTATCCAATCCCCTCACTTGACTGGACAAGGGAGTCAGGGATGCACCATCTTGATACTTGAAATAACAGTGTCACACTTGCCCGTGGTTGTAGTATATACAATTGGTATACAGTGATTTTTAAAGCTGCACCCTCTCTGGGGTCCTATTGTGTCCAGCCAACAGTGAATGGAGAGCAGCAGACTGAACCCAGGGGAGAGAAAAAGCTGGGGCAAACAGTCCAGAGCTATTACTGACAGCTCTCTGGTTTTTCTGCCAGCCATACCCCTGTGACTTCAACTTTTACAGCTACTTCTTTACGGGGTATATTAAAGCTTATTGTAAAGCACACAGGGTTTATTATAATTCCAGAGATATGTAGTCCAAAGAAAGCAGATGACTTCCCCCACATTCATCCTCCTCTCAAATCCGCTCTCGCCGACTTCATTCATTTATCTTCAGCCTCATCCTCCTTCATTCTCTATCTCCTCAGGCTGTCTCTGTTTAGTTTGGGGAATTCTTGATTGACAGGTAATAACTCACACTAGGGTTGACATTGAGAAAATGTCTTATCTGTAAAAAGTGTTACTTCTTATAGTAATTTCAGTGAAAAGAAAAATGACTGCAGGAAAAGAGAGCGGGTGCACATGCAAATACTGACAGAAACAAAGACATGTAGCATGCTTTTGAAATTTGACAGGATATTATTTAAGGGTTCACACGAAAACTTATTTTAAAAAGGACACATTCTTAGGTGATTCTGCTTTACTTGAAAGCCAACAGTGTGAAATGACATTCAGCTAAGGTCATGCACAAGACCTGTAGCCATGATGTCATTACCACATTGTACACCTACACCCACTTAAGCACCAGCCACTTTTACATGTTGATGTAAAGCAAGAATAGTCAAAGAAGTAAAAAGGAATGCGGTCAATATAATGCTTTTAGTGTAAGAGGTTTGAATTAAACGAGCCAATATCCAAAGATAAATAAACTGTGACATTTCAAACCCAATGCACACACAAGACTTTGTCCTAACCTACATAGAGGACAACATTGATTCTATAACATGCAAGGGCGACAGTCGTAAAATAAACAAACTGGATGCTGATGTCATAAATAATTCATAAAGGGACAGGACACATGGGATCTAGAAGAGGAGGGTCAACATTGTTAAATAATAAACTAGAAAAAAGAAAGCACTCATTTATTTTGAAATATATAGATATTATTGTTGTGGCATTTCTGCTCTGAAACTGATCTGTCTTTAAAGTAAAGTGGCCAACTGGGTAGTCGAACCCCTGGGTTTCCACAAGCACACAACATCATTTGCAAATACTAGCCAATCCAGGGGGTCTTCTATTGTATGCTTTGAAGTGTCAGAGAGCATACACAGTTCAGCAGTGAAACAAGCAGAGCTGACATAGCAGAAACAGGAAGAGGAAGAATGAATGGGCTGATTCAAGAGCATCACACTGTTATTTCCCCACAGGCAGTGAGCTGTACCTCTCGAGTCCAACCCTCACCTGACTCACTGTGCTCCACTTGCCTGCCTCTCTGATGAAATATGAGGCATGCTGAACTAGCCAAGAGACCACTCCAATGCTTGAGGAGGAAACACAATGCACTATGACAATACCCAGGCGAGTACAGTTATTTATGAGAATGCATTCACGCTTGTGTGTGATAATGTGTGCTTATGTGCAGAGTTGTGCATATCACCCTCTGATGAACAGTGTCGAGTGGCTGAAGATAGTGAGCTCGACCCCTCTGTCGCTCAGCAAGAGCTTTTATCTTACTCGTCTGGGGATTCTGCCACATGATGTCACCTCACTGCTTCTGTCTTAACTCTGTGCCCTCATCTCACCCTCTTATCTCCATCACCTGCCTGTCCTGGCTTTTCTTTTTTTTTTTTACAGTCAGTCTGTCTGCCTTGCCAGTGCACACATAAACACTCAAATCCACCCACACTACCATCCACATGCACACATGCTCATGCAGAAACAGGGACAGACTGACAATAAGACACAGGTGCAAAACGTTTTTCTCCTTCTTTGAGCATTCCATGACATTAGGACTGAATTTTTTAGACAAACTTAGTATGATGGAGAAAACCATTTCCCCCCCTTATGCAATAAATAGTAATGAGGGAAAAGGAATACACAGTATTCAATACATTTACACAAACCTGCAGCCAAGTCAGGTAACGTGAAAGCAGCACATGATGTCCAGCACAGCAATCTCCCTTAATGGGAGTGGCACCAGGTTACTATGCTTCTTTTAAAGGATCAGTGGGAAGGGTCGCACTGCCCCCTGGTGGTTTATAAAAGAATGACAGCTTTTAAGTATGAGCGATTACTACCCAGAGGCGAGTGCTGGAGTGAATAGGGTTGGGCACAAAGCCACTGAGGGCATGTTACCCGACTGATTTGTGGCCCAGACACTGGCTATAACTATGCAGGATTTATTTAACTGTAGCCTGGGCCCTTGAGACCAAGTCTAAAGTATCCCCGTTAGCCCAACATTGTGTGATTTACACATAATCATGATTAAATGGTCTTGACTCGGTTAACACAGAACAGTTCTACAGGTCACAGTATTTAAGGATATACTACAAGATTGATACCTCATTTTTGTGCATTAAAAAAAGCCAGCGATTAGCTTAGCACAAAGACTGGAAACAGCGATAGCCTACAGCTAGCATTTCCTTTGCCCTTTGCCTCAACTCAGGGTAACACAAATAATAATAGCATGTTATATGTTTGTTTAAGATACAGAAGCATGAAAAATAATGTGGTTTCGCTGAACAGATTTTTTTTTTTAACAGGAGCAGGGACATCCAGGAGTCTAGTGGGCTAAGCTAATTGTTGTTTCAAACTTACAGCAAGCTATGTGTGTGCTTTGTATCTTTATTTTTTAATGGCAAGAAAGAACTTGGATATATTCCATACTGTCAAAAATGGCTGCATGAAGTGGCATTGCAGTAACACAACTACATATAAGTGGTGAGAAAGTAACAAAGAAACAAAGGCTAACATTTTAAGATTGATTAATACATTTACTGTTTGACTACATACTGTATACATTGTGTGCTTCAGAGGCAAACTCCTAGCACCGACATGGTTTCTTTGTTGATTGTACATTCTTACAGATCTTCTGCAAGGTTTATCCACAGTTAAGAGGGTGGCATACATTATAATCTTGAATGCCAACAAGCAAAACTCACTGTATCATTAAAGACGATAAAATAAAGAGCAAATGATATAAATATGACAAGACATACCCAAGAATCCAAGTTCCCTGGTGTCTTGAATGTCAGTTTTGAAAAAACAAATGCAAGGAAAGTGGACAGAGTTAAATAAATATAGAAGGTGATAGAAAATGCATTTCAAATCTACATCCGCTTTGGCCTGAAGACAGCAAAGTTTGGTTGAGTTTTTTTTTAAGAATGACACTGAGAACAGTTTTATGTTTATTTACAGAAGAGTAGTTTCCACAGACATCTTGAGAGTTGCTGTGAGTTTCGACATGATCACAAATGGTAACACAGTGGAAATATTTCTACAAACCACAAGCACTACCTATCCTGTGATGATACCTTTGAACAAGCGATGTTTCTAATGACAAATCATGAACACATTTGCCATGACTAACACTGAGTAATCCATCTGTTGTTTTACAGAATAAGAAAATTGCACTTTGAAAAATGTAAGGGGGTCAGAGCACAGATAGAGTCTGTGCTTATACATTCTGAGAAACACGACTGAGCTGGTACACACAAAACTACACAAGGAGACGTACAAAAAATGCACAACAATGTGACATCACTGGACAAAGCAGCGCACCACTAAAGCACCAGAATGTATAGAGAAAAGCCGTAGAGATAGAAATACACAGGGATTTGTACAAAACAAAAATATCATTTATGCATAAGAACTTCATTGTTTTTACCTTTGAAAATAACACATTCTGGCATTGTTTGACAAAAAATGACATGTATCTGAGTTGGATATGCTGGCATGATCCTCTACAATTGTATGCAAAGATGGAGCACCTGAGTAGAGAAGAGACAATTTATTTTAAAATGGGTGTCTGCACTGAGAGGTATGACCTGCCTGGGGAGAATGTCCCTTTAGCCCTTCTCCCTGTGCAGCACTTCAGTCGCCTGGCTTGTGTTAAAGTGGTGTTCTACCAAAGATGACTATTAGGGTGTTATTCGGCAGAAACAGACACTTATTTGCTTTTTTCTCCTACTATATTGGGTTAACCCGTGCTTTAAACTCTTATAAAAGCTTTTACTATTGTAGGATGAAAATTCAAAAGTCAACTGCTCCCACTGACCCCTCCACCCCTCTTTGTTCACCACCAGACTGGACAATCCAAGCCACTGTTATGAGTAAAAACTCTCACTGAGGTAAAATGAAACGGTCGATCCTGTCCTCTCTCTCGGCTCACACAACAGGATGCTTATGAATACATGTTAACTAAAAAACTGATCAAAATAAAATCAACAATTTACCAACATGAGGTATAGTGTTTAACCCCCTTGAAAAAGGGGATGAAATAAACACAATTATTAAAGTAATTATCATCTCTACAAAATAAGATCAGGAGTAATTTCCCTCCCAAATACTCTGATGTTCTAGCCAACAAAAAGACAGACAAAATGTTCATGTATTTAAAAGACAGAGGTTAAAGTAGTTAGCGGAGCTCCTTTAGGCAGAGCATACATCCTTTATGCTGGAGGCAGGTTTATGCTCATTCCTATTTCAGAGTCTATGTGTCGTCTCTATATAACATAATGATCCACTACTGCATCAAGAACGTTGCAATTTGTACAGTGTACCATACAAAAAATCATACTTACATTTTATGTCAGATTTTGGTAGCTATAGTGACTTTTTTCACTATTACTTTCTATATGGTATGATGAAATGCTGGATAAACAAAATAAGTTAATTTATTTTTAAAATGGAAATGCTGGGTGAGAGAAAACTTCACAAACTTTATGCTGAAAAGATCCGAAGAAAATGTTTGAAAGGTCGTTTTTGTCACAGTGACCGATGACTTACTTGAAACACTATCTTAATCCTGCTGATTCAGTTACCGCCATCCACGGTGTTGTAGTCCAAGTAGTTTGCCAAACTGCAGCTCAGACTTTAGTATCTGCAAATGGTGAATGGAAGAACTGAAACCAGCTCTGCATGAAGCCTACGCAGAGCAGGAGCAGAGTCTGGGTTTGCAGCTTCTTCTCTTCATCACATCAATATTACATTATTACGGCTGACCTGGACTGAGAGAGGTATGTTTAAGGTATCAAACTGGAATGCTTTTGAGGTCATTATGCTTATTTCTAGATTTTGGACATACAGGCTTTTAAATATGATGTGAAACAGCTTCAATATAAAATCAGTTAAGAACCTGGATCAAAAATATAAACATAATTTTGGTGGTTTGCTTTAGTTTACTGCATATGACGATGGTAATTAAATCACATGTCAGAAAGGTGTAGCTGCACTGCTTTTTATATATTTAAATCCGTCACCCAAATAAAAGATGTCAAAGCAGGTGTTTGGTTTTAAACAGCTGATAGCAACCTACTCTGGCATCACTAATTGGAACTGGGCCACAGGTAAAACACGGTTGTCACTTCAGATTGATGAGTTGAGTGGTGCAGCAGCAGTTTCCTGCTATTGGCAGGCGTGCTTTTGAGTGCTTTTTATGCACCATTTGAGTATGATTTCCAAATAGCATACTACATTAGGTGCCATACATGTTTAGGTCTTAAAGTAAGGCATTTAACAAAGACTTCTGTAACTGACATGTCTTCAAATCAGAATGTCCATGCACTCACCTCCAAAATATCTAGCAATCACTGTAATGTTTACCCATGGTTTGCTTAGAACACATTCATTTGTCCTTATATGACTGCTACTGTAGCACAAAAAAAAAAGATGGGTACCAACTATGCATTATCAGAAAATCAAGGACTGTATGCTTTAGAGAAAAATGTCTGTCATGTCGTGTCATGTCTGAACAGTTTACATTTCTGTTGCTGATGTAATTGGGTATAGCTGGTGATATTTTGACACTTGCAAAAACAAAGGTAGAGAGAAAGGTAGGATAAAACAGATTTATGACAAGAAGAAATCCACCTGAGAGAAAATGAGGCATCATATTCAACACATTTGGGCTCAATGCTCTGCCAAATTATATCTATATCTGAGTGGATATTAGTTTTAAGATGATTTTTTTTAACTGATATCTACATCGTCCTTCGTCAATCACGGGTAAGAGGAACTTGTTTGAAACTTTAAATCAGTCTATTCGATGTGAAGCACCTTGTGGAACCAGCTTGTTTGCAAACCCACTCTCTCATCTGTGAAGAAGTCAATAATTGCCTCATTTGGGCAAAGAATTAGAGTTCTTCCTTGCAAAATAAGTAGAGCCAGAGGCTTGTTGATTTATTCAGTACTTTCAGAACTAGTTGGTAAATTACTTTAGCTGGCTAACAGGTGGCACAAATGTCAAATTGCAGCAGCTTATACTGTCAAAACTACAGCTGAATGAAATTGGCTGGACTTTGTTTCAGGGGCTTCATATCATAGATGCAGGGACATTTAAGTTGTCTGCAGGGGGTTAACGTTAAGGCTGAGAGACCAAGTCTTTCAGATATCTTAGAGGAAGCCGCAATGCTTTAAAGCGACATCTCCTTTGTCATGAAACAAGAACGTACAGTCAGTGTCGGACGATTATTTCTGCAAACACCAGAGGCTGTGATATCAGAAAAAGATCTTAAAAAGGTGCTAGTTACATAAAACTGATAAAATCACACTGGAAACAGTCCTGAAAAGTAATGAGGTAGTGTTGTTGGTAAGAGCAGGGATGCACTAGTCAACACTGCTAAAAACAATGCGGACTCAGTCAATTGTAGAAAGCAAGCTGATGGAAAACGTTGAAGTTTTAGGGGCTTATGTAAAGAAAATGAAGCACATGTATCTATATTTTCTAATAAATGCAGAAATAAATGTAAGACATGTAGTTTCTGGTACTGAAGCAGAGGTTATCATTTTGGAAATGTTTCACACAACTAGAATCAAATATACCTGTAGAGATAGGTTGATGTAAAACCATTGAGAATATTTAACATTAGAAAATGACTATACAGAGTTCAAAAGCGGTTTAATGGCACAGTATCCCTTTGGTGCATCCCGAAGAGGGAGCAAAATCAGATGGATTGTTTTAACTTTTTCTCTAGTTCTCTTTGTATCAACATGATAAAAACAAGTACCAATGTGAACATGTCAATTTTTCCAAGATGAGATATCCACCAATTGAAATACAGCAACAAAAATACTTTTTACTATTCAACTGAGTGTCCCTGGTTTACAAAGTTACACCACATGAATATATGGCATTATGGAAAAGAATACTTCATGTGTACCAAATGTGTATACTCCATCTCTGTACATTTTTTGTGTCTTTTTTTCCTTCACGATGACAGATGTTACTAAATAGAAGCATCTATAGAAATATACAGACGTTATAAACGCACCTACAATAATTAGGCACCTGAGACCTCCAAACTCCAGTCAGGAAAAGTGTGTGTATGGGTGACTGTTTAAGCTTATGTGTAATACCATGGAATCAGCTGTAATTTAACTTTGTGTGTGTGTGTGTGTGTGTGTGTGTGTGTGTGTGTGTGTGTGTGTGTGTGTGTGTGTGTGTGTGTGTGTGTGTGTGTGTGTGTGTGTGTGTGTGTGTGTGTGTGTGTGTGTGTGTGTGTGTGTGTGTGGACCCTGAGACAGCAGGAGACTGGAGAGAGACACAGGTGTTCTGCACTTTCAGAATAAGTGTGCCGATATTCTTTTCCCTCAGTGCCAGGGTAAAGCATCCACACGACAGAGCTCAGGAGACTTATCGAGCCTGCGTTTCAGATCCTCTCATCCATGATGATAGTCTGTCCCTCTCTCTTATAAAACATTGCAGGCTTTCTCATTCCTGAGTGGAACAAAGCCATGTGCGACACAGTGGGAATAGCTTCCTTCAATCCACTTCCTTCTGCTTGGTTAAGTTAAATCTTCCTCTCCTAAAGACAGGAAAAAAAGCCAGAGGAAAATATGGTTGCAATGCTAGCGAATGCATACCCATATACAGTAT
The DNA here is from genome assembly GCF_036324505.1 of Eleginops maclovinus. Classification (NCBI taxonomy): domain Eukaryota; kingdom Metazoa; phylum Chordata; class Actinopteri; order Perciformes; family Eleginopidae; genus Eleginops; species Eleginops maclovinus. Next base: position 10,654,832 of record NC_086352.1, on the reverse strand, counting down.
TCTACCACTAAAAATATACTGTATGCTGTATATAAACAAACAATGGATTCAAAGTATCTTTAAAATCTTTGCACGGAAGAGAAAGGAATCCAATAATGAGGTGCATAAAAATAATCCTTAAGAATTCTTCCTGGGTACATAAAAGAAAGAAAATCAGTCTGATGTCTGTATGTGTGTGTCAGGGCCGATGCCCTACATGCAGATGCTACGGGCACAGATAACTGTGTGCTGCTGAGGTAGAGTGGACAAGGCCGGAGCTGACAAAGGGGGCAGAGGACAGCCCGGGAGAGATGGCCTTTACTGGTGCCGGGTGGCAGTGTCTGGAATCCCCGTTCTCCAGGTGTTCTGACCTCAGCACAGAATGCACCGTCTTTGGGGAGAGGAAGCCATTGGTCAGCCTCTTTTCCTGCTGTGGCTCTGTGTCTGCACTCGGCTGGTCGCCCAGGCCTTGTAGCTCCCCATTGTGATTAGCCACCAACTTTATCAAGGGAAGACTCGAGGGGCTCTGGGCGAGTGATAGTTTTTCGAGTGAGTCCCTGTCTCCCGGTGGGCTCGGCTGACTCATAGGGGAATATCTGCCCTCTGATAATGAGGGTCCTCTGGTGGTGTTTGAATCCCTCTCGCTTTCGCTGCCATCCTCTTGGTCTGAGAGCTCTGAATGAACAATGACTTCTGCCTCTACCTGGTAACTGCACATGGATGAACACAGAAGATCTTCCAAGTCCTGCAACAAATAGTGATAGTTAGGTTGTTGTATAAGTTGATACACCCAGGTTACTCAAAGATGCAATGATGATTTGGTAAGTGAATGTAAAATGAACGGTCAATTATAGCTATTCCTTTGTACAGTCTGATAAATGTTTCAGATGGATAAAAGCCCTCCTGCTTTCAGCAAAAGCCCAATCATTGGTACATGTTGAATGGAAATGCTGTATTTCTTTCCCCTTTCAGAAACTAGACTGTTTTTTGCATATTTAAGAAACCTAGAAAAGAGTTTGTATTTTTGTTTAAAAACCATGTTTTCAGCAGTCAGAAATAAATGATGACACTACTTCTGTTCACTTTTTTCTGAAATCGAGAACATTTTGTTTTAAAAATGATTGAAAAAACGTATTTAATCGGGTACGTCTGCCCCAATCCTTCCCAATATAAATTGCATTATGCCATGCAAGAACATAAAACTTGACAAGTGTAGAAGCTGTAATTAAGGGGGGCGGGCTTTCGCAAAACTTCAATAGGAAATGCCATTTGACCCATAGATGCTACAGCTGAAGTGGCTTGTTGGTTGCCTTCTAAAATAAATAAGTCATTTGATTAACGACTACTCAGTTAATGTGCTGTTATTAGTCATTACCATGTTGAGAGCGCCATTTATGAGCGACGGAGAGTCTTCTGTTATGGTGTCTCTGTATCTAGTGATTCTGTTGGCCCAGTCATGACTCACAGAGCCATTCCACGCAGTCTGCAAGACAGTAAATCCACCAGAATTACAACTTTTATCCCTCGACCAATAGTTCAAAAAAAATAAAAGAGTGTACAAGGCCAATCTGGAGAAAAGCTCCCCCCTAGCAGGTTTTGACCTTGGGTTCAGGTGCAGGGGCATCCTCCCCCTCCCCTGGATTAGCACTTGCCATCAGGCTCTGCTCCTCGGGGGCCTCTTCTAGTGGCTGACCAGACTCTTGGCTGCCTGAGGGCATCAGTGTCTCCAGCTCGTGGCTATCGCTGCACTCTGGCACGCTGGTGGGAAGGGGGCATCCTCCTCGTCTGTACTGAAGGGTCACAGCTGTGGAGTCCAGGCCCCCAGACACCTCTCTATTTGGATCAGAGATGAGAGGGATGGTATAGCAGTTAGGCATTATAGAGGACTCCATGTTTGAAATACAACATTTATACTGCATTGGTACTGTACAAACACTGACACTGTAGAGTTACATTACCTGGATTTGGCATTACGAAAGCTGAAACACATGCAGAGGAGGATGCATATCAGTCCCAGACACACACCGACAATGATGCCCGTCACTGCATGGATGTCCAACTCTGTTCAAGTAACACACAATAAGAGATAGAAGGACAAAACAGGTAAGAATTAAAGTAAACAAGGACCAGGGCAACACAGCAGAAATGTTGCCAGTTCCAGAAATATAAGCCATATTACTTTTCATATGTGATCTGTTGCCAGGAGCTATTTTGGCTCATATCTAAAACTTCATATTAGGAAAATACTAAGAGTTATTACAGCATCTCTAGTTTGAAATATAGTTTGGCTCAGGCCTGCTGTGAAGAGGCGCTGCATATTTATTCCTTAATTTAAGATAAAGTTACAGTAGCGGAGAGATATGAGGCAACATTCAACTAGGGACAACAGGCCTTCATTGATATTCATTTATGCTGGGTTTCTTTGGCAGTGTGGACACAGAGAGGAGAGGAAACAGATGGCTGGAGCTCTCACCCACCCACCATGCAGCCACCTCGCTCCCATTCACACTGCATACTGGCAACACTGCTGCCTATGTGAACAAAATAAACCTGTTACTCTGTATTATTAATTTTTACATGGCAATACAATGCAAAAGCACTCTTGCTGCTTTTGCATCAAAAAAGTTTTATTTTCAGATTTTGAAGATAAATGATTCCTTCAAAAAATCAATTCCCATCCATTATGCACTCCATGGCTGGCAAAGAAAATAAAACAAAGTTATGTATGTATATAGTTGTGTATATAGGTAACTATATGCTTGAATGTTCAAGCTTATATCCATACTGACGTAATTGAGTTTACAAGCTCATGTTGGACAATTTGTTCACAGAATAGTGAATAACTCCCTCTGTTTGAAGACAAAAGGGACATTTAATAAATACAAGTTAAGCTAAAATGCTGACTGATGGAATTAGAAAGTGTATAATGAGATTGCAGGCTTAACCAAAAAGAGATATGAAAGAGAAGAAAGTGCTTTTTACAGCAATTATCGCAGGCACAGAAAACAGTAATTCAAAGATCTCCCCTGGGGGTCGCTGACGAGGCCGCCCCTTTGTTATCCACACTTAATATTCTCCTCCAAATTGACAAGATTAGGAAAAGCAAAATACAAGTGTCCTGCCGAGCCACACTTTCACTGCTGGCAGGGACACATTACCCACTTTAACAGGAGAGGCTGTGTGTGTGTATGAGAATAGATACACTTACGGAAGCAACAGGGCTGTGCTACTTTCTTCCTAATAAACTAAGAAGCAATTGAACACTTAATTGTGAAATAGAACAATTACTGAATTCTTAATGTTCATATATAAATACCCCTGGATTTATAGCACTTAAATATGTTACTTTCAAAACATCATCTATCTCAATTTGGCATGTTTCGACATTTCCAGAAGTGGTGCAATTTTAAAAACTTGATTTATATTTTTGGGGAATACAGATAGAATATACAGTGTCAAGTGTTTTATTCTAAAGAAAGGTGTCATTACAGTTGCTTAATGCTGATCTTAAAAATCTAAGAGATGAAAAGAAGGCCAGCTTTACTTCTTTTTTTGTTAGCAGGGTCGGCTGCATGTGCAATAAAGTGCACGCAAGTACCTATACGTCCGTCCCTTTAAAACCCTTTTCCCTATTTATGAAGATTGAACAATGGCCTTCAATACAGCATTGTAAAATCAAGATGGCATTTAGTGTACGTTGAAGCGTTCAACTAAAGCTACATAGCAGATTTTACTCCAACAAAAAAACATGTCTTCTTCAGCTAAAAAGTCTCCAACAAACAAGAGATAACTCAACAGAGTCCACATTAGTCTTCGTCTATGGAGATCGACAGCCCTTAAAGCTGCTAAAGGGATTTAACTTGACAACTAGGAGCCAGCCCATCCCTTCATGGAAGACCTGTTCATACTGTAGATGCTGGAAACCTAAATGTCGTGCATATACAATTTATGTATTTTGCATCCCTAAACCCTTCTGACAGTGAGCCTGCAACTTTCCTCTTTCCCCCTCTTTCTTTTGCTAATATATATATTCACACATTTACCCTCTCTATACCTAAATACTACTACTACTACAACAACAACAACCATAATAACAAGATTACTGTCACTTATGTGCTATTTGCCACGTACCATATTTCTGAAGTGGGGTGTGGACATCCTTTACAGGCGAATAAGGCCCCGACCCCACTTCAGTAGCTGCTCCCAGTTTGAAAAAGTAACGGGTGCCACTGGACAGACCCAGGACCTCCACACTGGTAATGCTCCCTGAGAAAGAAAGAGAGAGACAGACAGGGAAACATTGTCAAGGGCAAGCCCATCGTAAAGCATGTTTCACTCACAGTAATAAATATTAAACAAGATTATAAAAATAAAGTGGTTAGTTGCACTTAGTCTGAATATATATGAGAATGTGAGGTTTACAAATTAACAGTTTAAGTGCAGTTACCGTCCTGAGAGAGGTTTTCCCATAAGTGCTCCGGCTGGCTGAGGTTGCCACTGAACAGGATCCTGTAGCTGATGATGATACCGTTAGGCTCCAGCGGAGGGCGCCAGCTCACCAGCACTGAGGACGAGTCCAGAGCGCTCAGCTGCAGGTCCTCAGGAGGAGTGGAGGGCCCTGAAAGAAAGCGGAGGACTGGGTCAGTAATTAGAGCTCAGAGATGAGGCCTCACAGCTGTGGAATGTATTTTGTCTTGGTGGAGGATTTGACATGTTGTGTGACAACCATCTGTGTCCTTGTGTCCCCGCCACCTGGGTACAGGAGAGAGGGGCCAGGCAAAGGGAGAATGGACTGGGCCTCAGGTGATGATACATGGCAGTGGAAGGGTGACTAATGTCATGGGGGTAATTGTGTCATTAAAAGGAGACCACTCAACACTCTCCACCCTTACTTGGCAACATGAGAGCCACACCTGGTTGTTTTATTACTGCCAGTTATCAGCCACAAATGCCAAATACTAATACCCATGTCCACTGGCCAACTGGCCAGCCAACACTTTGATCCGCACACGAGTGAGAAGACTCACCTGCATGCACATTTATATATTAGATTATCCACAGGAAGCAAAAGTGCAACACCTTCACCTTGCTAGCTGTAGACCAAGGTTAGCAAGTGCAGCTCTGGAAGCACAAATGTGCACTTCAAGGACAATTTGAGATAAATTATGTATAAGGGACATGAGGTAATATATTTTTATCAAACACAAACAGAAAATGCTCACTGACCCTGCATCTTCTTCCAGAAACATTTCCACACGTATACAAACAATAGTGTAGCTGCCCATTAGAACAACACTCTAACACACTTTTTGGCACAGCGTAGTTTCCCTTCAGCTGTTTCGGGTTAAGTGACTTGCTCAAGGGCACTGCAAAGGTTGTAAGAGCCAGAAGTTTTTCATTCCTCAATATTAAGTCAGTAAGAAAAGACTTGAAGTGCACACTTGATTGAGATGCTTAATTATTTCTATACTAAGTAAATGCAAATATATATTAAGTAACAGTTAGTATTGTCAGTATAAAACATATGTTATAGCCAACATAGTATCACAGGAAAATCTTCGGATTAGGTCTTAAACCATATCCAACTGAATTGCAGCAGAGACTCACGGTCAGACAGGGTGGACTCCTCCACTGTGCCACTGAAGGGTCCCACTACCTCCACTCCATTAGACTGCACTGCCAGCTCATAACGGGTGAAGGGCCTCAGCGCCCCGAGCAGTATCTCCTGAGCAGAGCTGCAACACACAAACACAGAGGGCTGTGAGTGTGTGTGGTATACATGTGGATCGTGTATGATGGAGAAAAAAACCCCTGAACGAATCAATTCAGTCTTGTTAGTTTGTGCAAACTATTTGCTACAATATGTATTTTCTCTATATTGCTATATATCATTCTGTAGAGTAAATATGACATAACAAGATTGATGAGAGGATAGATGGTATGTATTTCTTGACAAAGAGTAGTGTAGGTGTAGTAGGTGTAGAGGGTAAAATTGATGCAAGGACAATATCATGTGCTCCATTTGATTACTGTCAAAAACAACTTTAAAAATGGAGCTACTCAAAAGACAATAGTACTCGTTCAAGACAAAAGTGTTAGGTGCACTGTATATGAGAAATGGACATAGTCAACGGATGTCATTTGTTATTATATGGGCTGCCGTTTTGAATCCTTTAGTTTGGTATTTTGGTCATCACCAGAAGTGATTTGGAACAAACCCTGAACAAGACCCTTATAAGTGACCAGAATGGATTGCTCCCAGGATCCTCCAATACGCCTGTGGAAATGCCCTTGGGCAACTTACTGAACCCCAAATTTCTCCCAAAGGCATAGCCGTTGGTGTGTAAGAGTGTGTGAATGAGTATTACATTAAATGATGAGCACTTGACACTATGAATGTGCTTCTGAATTGAGTCAGCGGGGTGGGAGGACTAGAAAGACACAATAGAATTCATGTCCATTTAGTAAAAGGTGAAGCGTTTTAAAAATGATTATATAGTGGGTTTAAATTGTTCAGATGTTGACCGTGATCTAAGGGGATACATTGTTGAGGTATCCCGAGGTACTGTCTCTTAAACATTACAGACAGTGATTCAGTTTCTGTTGTTCCTTCCAGTTTCTCACCTTGTGTAATATGAGACCAGTGAGGCGTTGGTGGTTCCCGCCGGGCTGCAGCGCACCGTGTAGTTGATGATGCGTACGTTGCTGAACCGTGGCTTCTCCCAGCGCAGCCAGATGGAGGTGGAGCTGTTGGCCATGGCTTGGATGCTGCTTGGGGGCAATGGAGGGGGGCGCATGGGCGGCCACGATGCTTTAACACACATACACATTACTTGCCTTGATGTAATTTTGTCATTATTTATTATCCCATAAAAGTGATGGAGGGTATCTATCACTCATTCATTCATTTATAATGCGCAAATGCAGGCAGATAAATCTTACTTCTGTCAAGGGCTTTTTCTGTCCTTCCATTCCACATAGCAGCCGCTCCATCTATCTGCTTGTTGAATGCCCAAACTCTCACCTCATACTGCCGGTCAGGGACTGACATATACATACAGCAAGAGAAATACAAAAAAGTAAACACAAATGGCCAGCTGTATGCATATTGCATAAGCATCCTCCTACAAAGACAAGACCTTTAAGTGCAGCCAATTCGAAGTGCAGTTATTCAATTTATGGATTATAAACTGCAAATGGCAACTAAGACAGAATTTGCTATCAAATGCCTTTAAATGAGATGCTAGGCATCCATCTAGTTTTGGTCCTCATGTTTCAAAAGTAAGAGTGCTTATGAAAGCAGTTTTCAAATGATATAAGGACACCGGTAAAAAAGCATTTCAATCGCTCAGAGTTGAATAAAGCTGTCCAAAGGCTACTGTGTGAAAAAGGTGACAGATTCAACAACTTACCCAGCCCAGTGAGGAGATGATACCGGGCTTTCTTACGGAGCCTAATGGTGTGAGTCTGTGTTGTCCTTTCTCTGTTGGCTGCTTCGTCAACCTCCACCTCTCGACAGGACAGCTTATAACCGGAGACCAGTGTGTGATTGGGCGTCGGATGCCATGTCACATTCAGCGTGTTATCTCTGACTTTGACTTTCAGCTCAGTGGGAGCAAAGATCACTGAAAACATTTGGAAAAAGAAAATAAAAATGGCATGACCGAGAATTCCAAATGATTACAATATTACTGACGTCTGACTTACACTTTAGCTATATCTTAGTATTTAAATTCAGATCAGTGGTTCCCAAACTAAGAGTAGAGTCAATGAAGGCTAGGTTCAAATATTCAGTGGAAAAATGAAACTAAAATGTGTAAAATTTGACCAGTCAAGACAAGCAATCTAATAAAATTGCTTTGCTGCAATGCAATAAAATCAAGTGTGGTGAATAATTTATCAGTGCTGTAGAGTTTGTTACTCACATGGAATACAGTTCCCAAAGTCTCATCTCATTCAAAAAGTTATACTACAACACCTGAGTAAAATAAAAGAGGATTTTTCGGGAAATTAACAACTGGTGTTTCCCTTACCCATGCTGTGGTCGCTGTGGTTGTAGTGGGCTAATGTTTGGTGCTGGGCCCACTCAGAGCGGACCCCAAAGCCAACGACTGTCCCAGCTGCTATCCTCAGTCTGTAGGCCTGTTTGGGCTGCAGCTCTCTCAGTGTGAACTGAGTCTCATTACCCCCCACTTCCACTGAGAACACAGAGTCCACTGCGGGAGCACACAATACACACACTCACATATGTATCTACTAGACATAAGTCCACCATAAATTTTTTCATATTTTGTATTCTCTTTTTAGAAAAAGCATTAATATGTTCCGTTTTGAAATACCTAGTTCAACAAATAATGTAGAGTTCATATGCTTTTCTGTGTTGCGTCTGCATAATGTATGTCCTTCAGTTATCTACCTAACTCTTCCTCTGATCAACATCAAAGTCAACAGATGTACTGCTTAGGACTGAACAAAGTGCAATCTGAAGTGTGAGCTTTTGAGATCTGTTGGATGTATCTATTAGTAGTGCATAAGATGCATTATGAATTGAGAAAGGACTTCAACTATCAGCACTTCACAGCATTCTGAGTAAAGTATTGATATTCGCGTGAGCATTTGCCCCTGAATGATGTGTATTCTCCAGCACTGCAGCGGGATAGAAGTATGTTATATGAGGTGTATTTCTCAGGATTAAAGAAAGTGCAGTGTAAAGTGGGAAGTTGTTTGGATTGTAGGTTTCAGATAAAGCTGCAAAATGTATAAGAATAATAACACACCAAAAGTAAATTAGGCTGTCTGTTTGAATGAATAACAGTTAATGGCGAAAGCAGAATGTGTACATATCCTGAATTATACTCACTAAATTGTGCTTTCACTGGCAGTTTAGGTCAATTTGTTGTCCAGCAGGGGTTACTCACCCTGATCCACAGTGCTGTACTCGATGCGGTAGCGGGTAACAGCTCCTCGACTGTACTGGGAGGACAGTGGATGCCACATCAGCCTGATGTCTGTGGGGGAGGTGCTGGCTATAGACAGCTGAGGAGGTGCACTTGGCACTGCAGGGGGTAACAAAATGACATAATGAACTGTTAGATCATTTAAGGTATATCCTATAGACCCACAAAAAACACACTGTATCTACAACTAAACTCACCAAATAAGTATTTGAATTGGCTACGGAGTAGATTGGAACTCATTTGAGTCTCTAGTGATGGCTACTTTTGTAATAACTAAATAAAAATGACACTAAATTAAGGAGTTAAAAGGTTTCCATTCTGTTCTATTGATTTTTCCCTGTGAGTCTATGAAGCATCCAAGGCTGGTGTATGAGTTTAATTCCTCACCGTCCTCCAGCATCTCCACCGTAACAGGCAGGGATGGGCGACTAGCCCCCATGGGAGAGTAAGCCACCACAAAGAAAGTGTAGGCAGTGTGGGGCAGAAGCTCTTTGACGTGATACTCTGTGGTGTCGTTGTTCATTGCAAACTGGTACTCCACATTATCTGACCCTGAAAAGGATGACAATAATCAAATGCTTTATTTCAGGATTTTCGAGCATGCTTACTGTACAGTTACACATATGAATAAAGACACACCTGCGGCGCGTTGGCAGTGCACAGAGTAGCCAATGATTTGGTCTGCGTTGTACTCAGGTTTCTCCCAGGTGAGCAGAGCAGTTGTGCTGGAGTAGGGAGTAGCAGAGAGGTGGTGCGGAGGGCTTGGCAGACCTTCCCTCACAATGACCGTCAGCTTGGCAGTAGCGCAGGCTGTGCCGAGCCCGTTGTCTGCTATGCACTGGTAGTAGCCCTCATCCTCCAGGGCCAGCTGGTTGATGAGCAGGACCCCAGGGCTTTGGGTCTTCACCCGTCTGAACGACTTAATGGGATGACCGTCCTTAAGCCAGTGCAACACCGGAGGAGGTTCCCCAGAGCTGTTGCACACAAATCTGGCTGTGTTTCCCCTTGAGAGGGACACTGTCTCTGGTGGCTGGAGGATCACTGGAGGGGCTGTTAGAAGTACGAAACAAAGCTCTTACTTACAGGGGACACTGACAATGTTCATGTAATGTAAAAGGGACAACACAATGATTTAGCTTCACTTTTTATAAAATTAGACGACATACTAACAAAGTAATTATATTTAAATAACAATCAGACCTTCAATTACTCTGTTTCTTAAGGGGAAGCTAGGGTCAAAGAACCAGTTCACAGAAACCTCTACTTTGTCATTATATACAATAATAACAACATGTCTCCTACCATGCACATGCAGCTCTGCAGCAGCAATGACAAATTCTCTGGTCTTGGGCTTGTTGGCCCGGCAGACGTAGACGCCGGCATGGTGACGCCTCGTGTCCCTAATCACCAGGTTCGTTGCGAGGACAACCACATCAGTAGAAATGGGCTTTCCATCTGATCAGAGAAGAAAGTCACAAAGAACAACAGGACATTCTCAGATCATTACGATGAAAACAACAGGAATTCGACACAGAGGGAAGTGGAGATCAATTTCCAGGCTTTCAGTTGCCTGAGAAACAGCAGAAAAGAAAGAGAGGCAGCGCTTGAAGAGCAGATGATTTCACCTGTAATCCCACAAGTCGACCAACAGGTGGCTCTGTGACTTTTTACTCCGAGGTTCACTGAGGTGTCTGCACTGGCACACTCCCAGGCTGTGTGTAAACCGTTCACTATTCACTATATAGACCTCTATTTAGTTTGTCCGCCATTTTGTGCTGTTGTTGAACGCAATACAGAGAATGATATATAGTGAAATGTAAATGTCAATGAGGAAAGATTATGATGCAGTACTAAACTCAAAGCAAATTGCAGAAATGGGGCAAAATCACATCACAAAAGAGAATTCCTAGAGTTTTACTTGATATCATTCCAACCAAGACTGTGTGTGTGTTTGTGCGTGTTTGTGTGTGATGTAGAAGCAGCAGGTATGAATTAATTAACATGACAAATCACCTCCTGTAAAGCATGGCTCAGCGCACAATGCAGTAGAACAACACAGAACTAGTTTAGAAGGAGACAGCCTTCATCAATAAAACATCAACTTTGCAGCCACAGGATACACACATCTGTGTCCTGACGCCTTGATGTTTCTTCTTTGTGTGTGTGAGACGTATAGTCACAGAGCGAGACACAGATAATGGAAGTGGGACAGACGCCGTAAAATAACAAAAACAAACAGGATGGGAATCCCTGAGAGGAAGAAGTGAGTAAGAGCATTTGCCAGCGTTACCTTGTCTGCTCCAGGACACCAGAGGCTTCAGCTGGCCTTGTGCCATACACTCCATCACAGCGGGACGGCCCAGCACCACTGTTGCATTCTGAGGCGGGGCAACAATAGCGACTCCATTCAGGGCTTCAGCAAAGCCTAGAGCAAAAAATAAATGTATACTTGGGAATTATTTGCCAGTAAAAATTAAATTGACTGTATTTAAATAGCACTTTTCTGGTTTACAGAATTCACCCACTTTCTACACAGGCAAAGGCTGCCATCTCCTCAGGATAACCATTAACACACATTCACACTGTTGCTACTTCAGGGATCAGTATTTTGCCCAAACACATGCTTGCAGTACAGTAGCTGCAAATTAAACCACCAACTTTCCAATTGGTTGACGCCGCCCAACTAGCTATGCTTGTGATTCTACTTGGCAAGCCTGTTTGATTTCACTGATTGGATGAGATATGCCATCAGCCTGGTTCCAACTTCAGAATCTGTTTTTTTTTTAAATAATTGAATTCCTTATCCTTCACCAAGGAAGTGAACAAATAGAAATTCTGCCTTATTATGGGGCGACACTTGTATCCAACATCTCTGTAAAGGCCATTTTTGTTTCTCTAACTATTCCTTGTTTAACCCTAGCATGTAGACACTTCCAAGTCCTCTTAGATATGACAACTGTAATAAGAGACATGTGTTCTCAACAACACTCTGATGATTAATGATAATTTTAAGAAAGTTTAAGATTGTCACCCTTACAATACTGGCTCACAGTGTTCCTTGTACTCACTAACACAGGGGCTCTCCTTGCCCAGTGGATGGCAGTATGAATACGTGGTTGCTGTTAACAGCATGCATTTCCTATTATCATTGAGCAATGCACATGAGAAACGCAGTAATATTGAGCCTTCATTTTAGAGGATATAAATAAATGTTTGATACACAGCTGATTAAGCCACCAATGGAAATTCTGGCCTATAAAGGGAATTGCAGATGATAATCGAGATCAGCAGCTGGTGATTCACAGAGGCGGACGACAGAGGTGCTTTTGAAGATCAATTTGTAGGAGTTTACAGTGACTCCTTAGTGAGCATTTGCATGAGACAGATATCCTTTCACACACAGCAGGTCACTTCATTATAAAAAGAGTCTCAGCAGTTGTCTGATTGCTATCTGGTTGAAGCGTAATCCATTCTTAGTGGCTGTTAAAAATGGACCTGAATAGGAAATCTTGATAAGAGAGGTTTGATGTAAGAGAATAAAGCTCATTTTATTTACAGGTAGCAGTGCACATCTCAGACGGTAGACATATTTACAAAACTGATATTAAACCATGATAAAAGGGTAGACATCATTTGAGGACATTGTGATGATACTTAGCGGCCCCTGACACAAACCTGATAAAGCACAAAAAGGCTTGGGACATGAGGAGACGGAGAAAAGGACAATATACAGCCTGTTTCTATGAGAGAAAAGGTAGACCATTAAACCCAGTAAATAGAAGGACCTCAATTACGGAGCTGAGGCTCATCTCTTCAGTGAATAAGGATGCTAATAAAAGCGTATTGTTTATGGGATGAAGGAAAAGAGACACATTTTTTGAGTGTGTGTAAGCCCCCAAGGTATAGCTGGTTGGTAGAACCATACTTCTCTGCAACTCAGCTCAACCTCAGCAGCACATAATGCTAATGACCTCCAGAGCACGGCCGGGCATTCTGTAAACATGTTATAGATTACTCATTAAGATTACCCACAGCAATCCTTGGATATGCACAAGACTTTAAGTGGGTCAGGCTGCTTTTTTGCACTGCAGGGTGCACCTTCATATGGGTTTTATGTGGATATGATGGGTGAGGGTGCATTATAAGGCATGTAAAAACTGAGGAAGAGGCAGATGAAGCTATAAAGAATATATTTAAGGCAGCTGGAGTACATTATGTGAGAAGAACATGGACTTGAGCACCTCAGCAGCTTGCCATCAAAGCATGGCTATAGGTGTTGAGATGTCCTATTCATAGAACTCTGAAGTTCAAGCGAATTAAGAGGGAAATATGACATCTGTTACCTGAAATGTCTCTCAGGGGAGCTTTAAGTAGTCTCCGTCTTGTCTTTACAGGTGGGACAATTCCTTAAAATGTACTGTATGAATGTCTTAAGAGTAGGGCACCTGTTGTGCAGAAAAAAACCCAATATGGTCCCTTCTATTGCATATGTGTACTAAAAGAAGATACAGGCATGAGAAAAGTAATCCAAATGAAGAATGGGGGCTTTTAAGAACTGTGTAACAACTTTTCCTTATGTGGGATTTGATTCACTTCCTACTGCCTCATCAGTCCGTCTCACTCCTTTTTGTCTTTCTTTTAAAAGGACACAAAGACTTTGACTCAAAGTGTCCTGATGGTTCCAGCAGAGGAGCCAGTTGATTGATCTCTAGCTGCAGAGGCAGATAATATGACACGGCTTTAATGTGGGCTGCCTAATGGTAAAATCACACCTCACTATACTTCTCACTGATTCACTGCACTGTGTAATCCACTGATGCACGTCCTTGTATGACACAAGCAACGGAAGGAGGATTTAAACAGTCAATAAACATTACCTGAAAAATATTCCTTCAATCTGTAAACAGCAGCAATCATTTAATTTTGTTCGAGTGATTTTGGCATAATTACCTCACATTGTAACATTTATCTTCTATTTGTTGCCATATTATTTCAAATTGATGCGCATGACATTTTGAAGTTTTCATTTTTTTTTCAGTCATTTGTCAGAGATAAGCCAGACATCATTTGCTGTGACTGTTACAAAAGGATCCGAGATGCAGTTTAAGATGAACATTATTGGGTGGCATTTATATTTTCCCCTACAGTGCTTATTTAAAAAAAAACCTTTGTATTTGAAATGCATACTTGGGATGTGCAATGCTTCTATTTAGTCGCTGAATTTAAACATTGAAAACATTGTTATTATTTTTCCGTACAGGGAGAATGAGTCCTGTGGACGAAAAGATGCTTAATGAAACAGTGACAGGTGCTTAAGGGAGAATTCATTGAACGTTTCTACACCCTCACTACACAAAATGACTACTGTCTGTCAACATTGTTTTCCTGATGTCTTTGTGTTTCAGGGAAATTAAGTCTGGAAGACAGGCAAGAAAACAATGCACAACACTTACAAGACATCATCAAGTGCTCTGTAGAATAGAAATGCTTTTAATGAGAAATAAGAAGGACATGTGTAGAGAAAGCATGCAAAGAGCACCACTAGAAAAGGTCTGTAAATAATGAAAAAGGGTTGTTTTTCTTTACATCACACCTATTATATCTAGCTTTTTCCTGTTATATTATAAATAAATGAATAGAGGAATTGCTCCAGATACTTTCCCATACATTCCCTATTCACAGAGAGCATTTACTGTATGTGTGCAGCATCATCTATTCTGTTTCTATGGATGAAGTTTCTACAGACGTATACTACTCAGAGGACTCACGGTCCTCACAAAAGACTCAACGAGTACAAAGCCACTTTGTTCTACTGTAATGCAATCTATTATAATGTGTCCTTCGCTCACTAAAATGTGATCTGCTTATTGTTACTTATTTTCCATTCAGATCTGGAGAGAAAGATTAAGGTGTGCTTGCAGAGGCGTGAATTTATTTTGAACAATGGTTCAAAAAGCAAACAACAAAGTTTTATGTGGAACTTTCCTCGGCTTAATATTACCCAGAAAGCATTTTTTTCCCCAGATTTACATAATGTTCATCACCGAGGTTTCAAACAAACAATACAAACAGTGGATTGGACAAAACACATGGTGAGAAAGTGCCATTCATTTAGTACTGGACAGATACTTTTACAAGCATCTAGTCCTAAAAACTCACGGTAGATTATTTGAGGTTGGCCTGGCAGCTCCCAGCGGGGCCTGGCTACCTATTCAAACACAATAAAGCACTGCAACAGACCTCACCTGTGGGGACAGTGAGCCTGGCTTCATGACTGATGTCCTTCCTGGCAGAATTGGACGCGACACAGCGGTAGGCACCCTCATCCTCCTTGGTCACCTCCAGTATCTGAAGCACCCCGTTAAGAAGGGAAATGAACCTGTTGTTCACAGGGCATGACAGAGGAGAGGTGGCACAGTGAGAAAGAGTAAGAAGGCGAATGACAGAAAGAAAAACAACTGAACAAATGGCTCAGTGCCCTGAAGCATAAAACACATCCTGCTGATCAACCCTGCTGGGTCCTCACAGGACTCCATCCTTCTTTATTCAGGAGAGGCTTTTGTGTGCAAACACTACACAAGGGGTTGCGAGTACAAGTCATGCAACATGGAAAGTTTCTGAAAAAAAATGAAGAAACCACTTCAGCGTTATCCTTTTCTCTTGTTTTATTATTAATAGGTATATCTTTGATTTAAATGGCAATATGGTTTTGTTATTGTATTCTATGAACTACTGACAACATGTATATGTGTTGGAATTCAACAAACACTGGAATGGATGACATACATGTAAAGATAAATATTTGAGAAAAATGTGGAGTGTTTTTTTCTGAAGCTGTATATAAAAGAGGAATGCTGTTTCCTGGACAAAGATGACTCCCCAAAATATATTTTCATCTTCTTGGGAACAATAATGATACATGCTGCTCATAATTACTATTTCTAATTCAATAATACTCTCTACTCCACTTCTCACTTGTGGAGGTCATGTTCCAGACTACAGGCCCCCAGGGTACCCTTTATCGTCATCATCACAGCCTATTAATCCCACCAGAATGTGACCAGTGGTAGTCGGTTCAGAAACGAGGAAAGGGGAATGAAGTGTGGCGAGAAAAAAGAGAGGGAGAATAAAGAGGCAATGGATAGAAAAAACTAAAAATAAGAAAAGGTAGAGATTAAGACCTGAAGACAAGGAGCCATGAGACAATGGGGATGGAGGAGTGGCAGAAGAAGACATTTAAAGGGGCTGATAGCGAAGAAAAAAGCAAGAGATGGCAAAAGTGCAAGAAGAGAGAAAAATGCACATTAGAGCCAGAGAGAGAACAGAGAGAGAAAAGGCTGGTGATATATATCAGCCATTCCTTGTCTCATCTTTGTGAGAGGCCATTAACAGCGCCTGAGGTTGGAGAAGAACATCCCACCAATAAGACCTCATAAGCAGCAAGCTGTTTGCAGGTCATGCAGGGCTGCAGCAGCCATTAGCACTTAGTCCTGTGCAATAAGGCTGGAGACAAATTCCAAGGCGCTGTAGCCAGTACAGTCACACTGAAATGTCAATATGGTTAAGTGGCCCTGTAAATGAGACAATTCGTGAGAAAGAGCTGACGGAGCAGCAGGTGTACATTTTGAAAAAGTCTCTTTTCTAACTGTAAGAGTAGTGATATTGCAAGCTCAAGGCTGCTCTTCTGATATTAGTTGACATTTTTTAGACTTTTCTCTTTCACACATTTCTCTAAAGTCCTTGCAAAATTGTAAATCACATCACATTCTGTAGGCAAAAAAAAACAGAGAGTATGGAAACAGCATAGCTAAGAATCCGACAAATTTAGTATTACTAAAATACAAAGAGCTGCTGAAACACATTATTAAATGCTGCCGTTGTTTGAAACTGTCTTTGCACCAAGGGCAAAAGGTTCAGTTACAGTTCATGTTTTATCTACTTCAGTCAAACCCCACACAATTAGTCTTCAAGGATAATGAACTAGAGTTTGCTGCATCTACATCCACTGTTGCTATTATCCGTAACTTGCATTGAATGGCCAAGGCTAGATTAAAGTGGTTTTGTAATTGTTGAACTCTGACCCCTTCACTGACGCTTGTAATTGAATACAGCACAATCCAGGGGGGATAAGCAAAGGAATGATGAGGTGATGATGAACACAGTAATTCACTAAGATATCTGCATGTACATGTATGTTTCATTAGTCCACTTGGTATAGATGGAATATGTTTAGGTTTTCTGATTTTCTTGGTTTACTTTGTAACTGCAGCAAAGTCACATTCACAGCTGGGTATAGACAGCAAACATTTGATTCTAAAATATTGTCTGTATTATGTCTCGGAGGATAACATTTACAAAAAGGAATCACCACGTTGAGTGAGTGACAACTTCTAACTTCCACTAATATCAGTGTGGCATTAAGGGATGAAAGGAAATGATACACGGAGACTTTCCCCTTTTAACCTTGAAAATCCAAAGTAACATATTAGAGTGGAAAATCATATAGTATATGTAGCACATCTTTTGCATGGAACAAATACAAAATCTCAGAGCGATTTTCCAGATAAACAAAGACGCTTAAGTTTGTCATCTGCTTCCATTTCTAAACATTTGTGACAACAGCATGCACATTTATTTGCAAACACTTTGACCACGAATCACTTTTTCCTGCACTGGGGTTGAACCTTAAACCAAATGTTGAGGGCCACAGCAATCAAGAGGTTAATAGTACAGTATCCTTCACATAATACTGTCTGGGATCAGCTTGCAATAACTGAGCACTTTAGAATAGCATTTTAGTAAACTACAGTTTAATTAAACTTTATAGCAAGTAATTTAACTAGAAACTCATGTCCCGTGTGATTTATAATGTCAATCATTTAAATGGCTTAATTTCAGAATGTTATGGACAGCAGTAGGATATTGAAGAGGGAACAGACAAAGGGGAAAGTATCAGGGAAAACAAACAATCACAAAGCGAATATGCACTCAAATTAATTGATACAAAACTGAGTAATCACATCAGTTATTCATTGATATGTGGTCAGAAAATGAGATCACAGTAGAGAAGATGGAACAAAGAAGGTGAAGGACGAAAACAAATAAACAGGGTCACCTTGTCTCCTCAGGGACAGCCACTGTGTCTTTCTCCCAGGTAATAACAGGTGTGGGTACTCCCTCAATCTGGCACTCGAAGCGAGCAGCACCCCCAGCGGGCACTGTTTGGGGCGATGGCTCCTGATGAAACTTGGACAGACCTGGATGGTAGAGAGAAGATAGAGGTCATGGGGGTATCTATCAAAGCAGAGCTGTTGATTTCCCAAAAGACAGTCAGAATGAGCCCAACTCTAAATGACTGTTTCAGCAAATGACATCTTTTTAATGGTCTGACATGTGTGTGTGTCATGTCGTCTTCCTGTAGGACACACTGTACAGTATATAACGTAGATCACACACGATGAGACAGACTGTATTTTTCTGAATGTTTGGTCCATAGTTGTTCGACAGCTCCATTTCAGTATAACAATTGAAATGGGCTGCAAAACCAATGTGGTCATGGAGGGAAGGGGCTCTACATTAACTGTGTGTTCAACCAAATGAAGACCAATTATCCCATCCCCAATTTGGTTTATTCATTTTAATTGGTTTATTTTAAAACCAGCATAATGAGGTTAAGAATCAGTCCATATTCAGGCCATTTTAGGGATTTAAAAAATGTACCGTTTTCTATTTTGTAATTTAATTAAAGACTCGTTCAGACCTTTTAAATACCCTTGAATGTCCTGATTAGGAGAAATGTGGGGATTTAATCAGGCTTGGCTAGCTTATTTCTCTCTCCAGGTTGAGCCTTGGCAGCGCTCCAACTTTCACAGCATCAACACATTCACAGCATGGGAAACCCTCCTCCTGTAGATAATACCCAGCACCAGGGGGCAGCAGTGAGCACTGTCTGAGGGCCTCTAACCTCTGACCCCAACAGGCTGCTGGAGAACAGAACAAAACTGGTTGGCTGTCCCAGCCACTTCGCCTGCAGCTCTGACTGAAGAGTAGAGAGTGGGGGGTGGATGAAAGGAGAGCGCAGACAGAGAAAGCAACAAGAGGCTGGAAGAAAGCAAGGAGGTAACAGAAGGAGACTCCAAATCCCAGATGATATATAACTAGGCTCGAAAAGACAGTATATATGTATAAGTGGCAGCAAACTAGCATTAGGACTGACATAAAGACTGTACATCTCTTCATACATACATGTGCTCCGGGAAATGTACCAAAGAAAAGGCCAGGCTTTGGAATATATAAATGCATCTTTAAAATAAAGTGGTTTATTATCAGTCAGTCTTAGTGTTTTATTACTGTTTTTCTGTAACATATGGCCTCCATGTCGGGCTAACAACTGAACTGATTCACACATGTGCACAGCATGAAAACATGTAAAGATTATCCAGATGTGTTACATACAGAAACATAACTTGCAGGAAGGACAAATCTGATTTATGCATCTCAGAGATACTGTTGTGATACAGTTCAAATAAATTGCATAGGCTCTGCAAAAATGCCTTTTACCAAAACATTAGATCTTACATCTAGAGGTTACATGTAAATTGTTCACTGATCTGAATCCAAGTGATTCTGGAAGTGTTTCTATTTGCGACAGGACAGCCCTGCTCTTTCTTTTGTGTTACTCTAAGCCATGAAATATTCTTTTGCTTTGCAGTCCACTGAAATTCAAGTGAACAAAGCTTAAAGTCTGCAGAGTGCAGCTGTGAGACTGTACTTAGGCACAGTGGTGTAATGTGCTAAATGACTATGTAGACTCTCATTGACAATGCTAACTTGCAGATGTTAAGCAGTTATAACTACATGATTGTACCATTCTATTTTAGCAGGTTAGCATACTAACATTTGCTAATTAGCAATGAAGAAAACGCAGAGATGAGGCTGGGGTGAATTTCACCATCAGTCAAAGTAAAATTGTGACCTGACAATAGCACCGATAGAAAGGTTTAAAGGGTGGCATGAATGTCTGAACCAATTCTCATGGCAACACAGCCAATTGTTGAGATATTAAACTCCAGAAAAGTTCAACCTAGGTACTTCCAAACTTGCAACCAATAACAAGACTGTATCAAGTTTTCAAGCAAAAATGTTTTTTTCTCCACCACTGTAAGCTCGAGGAGACTTTGTGAGATTACCCTAACCCTTTCACACCAACTGTTAGTCATGGCAACAAACTGGCCATCTGTGTTTTCATACTGTGCTGAAAGGAAATTTCAGTACACAGAGGCTGGCCATAGTAGCAGAAAATCATTTGATTCATCTCAGAAACACTTGCAGTGATTGTTGCGTTGCGAGTTTTTGAAGGAACAGTTGATGATTAACCGCTGCCACATATAGCCATTACACAGCAGGATGCCCTCGTGTAAACACACCTCCTGTAACACTGCCATAGAGCCTGACAGGGTGCCAGCTGTGTGTGTGTGTGTGTGTGTGTGTGTGTGTGTGTGTGTGTGTGTGTGTGTGTGTGTGTGTGTGTGTGTGTGTGTGTGTGTGTGTGTGTGTGTGTGTGTGTGCGCACGTGTAAACTTGCGTACACATGTGCCAAGCTACTTGTACCTCAGTGTTTACTCAAGTGTGTTCTTTGATGCCTGTACAAGAACTGCATGTGATTACATTACTGGATGACGCTGAGCATATATGTGCATGATCGTCAGTGTGACGGTGTGTTTAGTGTGTGTGACTGTGAATGTGTGTTTGGTGTTTGGTTGTTTCATTTTAATTTAGTTTCTGATAGCGATTTTAAAATATGTGTTGGCTCCTTTTTACACCTTAATTCCTCTTATTGTGTTTGTGTACGCATTGACTCAGACTAATTGCTTCTATACGTAAACCTACTTGGCAATAAATGTGATTCTGATTCTGTGGTAAACAACATGTGATCAGCGAGAGTGCAGATGAGAAAACTTTACTGAAAGGGGGCGGGCAGTGTCCACAGAAGACACTGTGCCCATGCTTAGATGGAACAATGGCGACTGGCAGGACTTCCACCTCCTCTCTGTCAAAGCATAATCATAATAGTCTTTTAACAGGAATCTATGCAAGCCCCCCGCAATGACATTCCATGACAGAAGCGCCCGGGACCCTGCTGTTTTTCAAAGTCACACTCCCAACAAAAGGTGACATATCAAGCCAAAGGGTAAAAAAACATGTCCAATTATTTCCTAGCAACAAGGTCTTAAAAAAAACATTTTCAGGCAGCTCGCTGGGCACGGCTCTATGAAAAGTATCTAGCCCTTCGATGCACTGCATAAAAAGGTCTCCACATCTTTATTTACTCGCTCTCATTTGTCTTTTTCATTGCTTCTCCCTCTCCCCCCTGCCCTTGACTTTACCCCAGACTTTTTGTCTGTCTTTGTCTGTCCCTCTATCTATGCCCCACTCTTTGGCCCCACAGCTATCAGATTGCAGCGTTTTTCCCCTCCCCTTGTGCAAGCACATAATTCCACCCGTGACCCCTCTGCTACCCAGCTTTCAGCCTCAACAGATATTGGTAACAGCAACTGCGAAACATGTGTACTATGACATTTTAATTTCCTATTTACGGTAAGCTGCCCTTTTAAGCTTTATTATGGTGCTAAACTCTGACCATAAAATGTATTAATTATACATGAAAAATGAAAATGAAAGCTATTTCTAATAGACCTGTTGTATTGTTTGTGAAATGTTTCCGCCAGTACATTTTGTTATATTGTAAGATGTTCCTGAACTACCGTTTCTCATGTTGAGAAGTGATTCTCCTCTTCCCATTTCCATCTTTCCAAAGCCATGGCGTGCATAGATTTGAAATGACGATTGTATTTATTTACTAAAATCATGAGCCTCATGTTAGTTTAAAAAAACATGGACACACTGTTGAAGTAACCAAAATGCATAAACGTTTAAAGTACACACAGGATGTTTATCATGGAGGAGAGCGCACCCTTTTTTATAATTATGTCATCAGCTATTTGACTGTAATGACTTGCAAAAGCTGGTGTGAATTAGGAAATATTGACATTCACCTCGGCAGCCCCATAATGAGAAAGGTTAATTGGTCTAATTAACATTAAAAGCTGCTTTTTCTCCTGCATCATCGTTTGCCCGTCGATGTGTTTGGGAAATGTAATGTGCACACTGTGTGCCTCCTCTGGCATTTTGCCGAAAGAAGAGCGAGTTGGATTCTGAATTCCTGTTTGTCCGTATCTAATGAGTGAGCCAGTCTCTTTCACTGTGTCTTTCCTTTCCCTACACATTTACATGCTTTTATACAAGGCCACATGCATCATATACTGCGACAGGGAAACTGGAGCAGGTGGGTTTCGTGATGTGTTTTCACAGATGTGATCTCTGCTACATTCAGTCTTCGGTCTCATTTCTGCTGGCGAAGACGCAGTAGGAAATGAGAATGTCCGCTCAATGTCAATGTTGAAGCAGTTCAGCCTCGACCTCCTGCAGCCTGGTCACATCCATTTCATAGCTCCTCGCTGCTGATTTAATTCAAAAGCCACACATTCATACATGCGCATTTACACACACACACACACACACACACACACACACACACACACACACACACACACACACACACACACACACACACACACACACACACACACACACACACACACACACACACACACACACACACACACACACACACACACACACACACACACACACACACAGGCAATGACGAAGGTCATTCTTAATGGCGTCTGAAGCCTTTCCTTTCACCATCACCACAAACTCCCTTCAGTCTTTTCTGCCTTCTCACCATTCATCCCACACAACCCCCCCTTCCCCTCCCTCAAACAAGAGATCCTCATCAATAGGCATGTGACAGCTGACAAAAGCAGGGGCATCCACAAAGAGCACTGTCTCATTTTACACAAAGCTAATGACTTAATAAAGATGACCACTTAAGAGTGTGAGAGAAAGAGGCCTCCTTAGAGGGGCGATTAAAGAGCTGCAGTTTTTCTTCTCGTTCCTCTCTCCCGCATCTTCCTGTACATTTCTTTGTTTTCCACCCACTCTTTCTCCTTGTGCCTTTTAACAGACCGGTGTTTAAAAGTGTACTTACTCCCAGGACACTTTGTAGTGCTCCATCAGAGGATAAGTCTCCTATCTGAGGCACAGTAGAACCAAGTTCATCTCCATGCAAGATAATTCCCTTGACAAATCACATTGCTTTGTGTGTGTGTGTGTGTGTGTGTGTGTGTGTGTGTGTGTGTGTGTGTGTGTGTGTGTGTGTGTGTGTGTGTGTGTGTGTGTGTGTGTGTGTGTGTGTGTGTGTGTGTGTGTGTGTGTGTGTGTGTGTGTGATGGCATACTCAACTTTAAAGGGTTACATGAATCAAAGCAATATTCTTCCATCACATATTTCAAGCATTTTAATTGCCAAGAAAAACAGATAGCCCACAACAACAAAAATGAACCTCAAAAACACATTGTGTAGCTTCCACTTTAGGATAACTATCAATAAAGTGGCAGAAAATTGTGAAATATGTCCATCACATTTTCCTAGGGCCCAAGTTTACCTCCCCAAAAATCTTGTTTTGCCCAACCAGGGGGCCAATGAAACCAAATTCCAATGCAATTTACCATCATAGAGGTCTCCAAAGAGCAGACAACATCAAATCTGAGTCTGGAACCAGCAAAATTAGGGTATTTCTATTTAACGAATTGATTACATTATCAGATATGTGGGGTTATTTTGTGTTGATGAACTAATTAATTGATTACCTAATAGTTTCCGTTCTACGTCCAACGCAGCTGTGCCAATAAAGTTTGTTGAACTTTCTAAACTTTGGGATTGGAGCCTATCCAAGCAAGCATTGGGCCCAAACAGTAAGCTCTAGACACATCACTGTAGCTTTATCAGGGCTAGAACTCACCAAATAAACCTGTTCATGCAAGCTTGCAATTGCATTGATTTTGATACATTTTCATTGTCAAAACAACCAAAATACTGGGTCATACATGAGCATAAGAAAACCCTGCAGGACAAATATAACTGCTGGAGACTTACTGGCTAGGAGAACATTCACAGTCCGGCTGGTCAGGGCTCCAAGGGCGCTGGCAGTCACGCAGCTATAGCCCCCCTCAACTCCCTGGGGCGGAGACTGGCCATCCTTAGAAGTCGGCAGCAGGAGGAGGGATCCGTTGGCCAAACACTGCAGGAAGTCACCCCCCTCCAGAGGCAGAGGCTGGCCATCCTGAAACCAGGTGACATTGAAAGGTGTTTCACTGGCCCCAAGGTTGCAGTCCAGCAAGAGGGGCAAACCTGGCTCCAACACTACATGACTGGGACCCGCGCCGCAGCTCAGCTCCACCGAAACAGGCTTTTCTGTGAAGGACAAAGATAGAAACACAGGTTAACCGTGCTCTGTACATGCAACAATCTAAGGAAAAGCTAATAATAATCTACCAGACACTGCGTTGATGAATATATTGTTCAACACATAACAAGTGGAAGCACGTCTCCTCTACATCCCTCTCTGAAAAACATTGGCCCTGGCCTTGATACGTTTCTTTCGTGTTCTCTGTTCCCTCCTTTAGAAAAAAAATGTGAGACGACTGATGTGCATCCTAATCGGCAACTTTGAGACACATCAGAGCAGAAGGTTAAGTTGTATTTGTATCTGTTGTTTGTTTGTGTTACTGGTCAGGAAACATACAGTTATATCAAATGGGACTTTTGTGGTAGAGGGTTAGGATACTAAAGGGTCAGGTTTACCTTCAAAAACAGTTTCCTGTCAAATCTTTCACTATGTTAATGCAGACTCTGAGAGGTCCACGCTGCACTGAAGTTTTCAGGTTTCTTTGCTGGTGTGTGTCAAAGACTGCGGCTCTAAATGAGTAGCCAATTGTGCGTCAGACAATTAGCAATTTGCCTGTTTCATAGCTAAGTCAGTGCTCTTTAGGACAGACATTTTAGGCAACAGAAACAGAAGAGAAAATGTCTTTCTGAGTGTAGAGAATCTTTAGACTATATATTTATTCTATGTCCCTAAATGTTGTTTGTTTTGCACAAGCCTTGCAGGAACCCTCTGTAGGAACCTTTTTATTGCTCTGTGAACACTATCACAACTCCACTATGAATCCAATATTGCACATTCATTCTTCATTGATGCAATTATTCACACATCTTTGTTATTCGTCATTTTTGGCTATTTTTGTCCACTTTATCAATTCCAGCATGAGGCCATTTTTCATTTTACAGCACAAGTTCAATACAATCGATAGTGCTGGCAGCACAGATGGATAGGGGTGGTGCATTCCAGAGGCAGGGTGATTTGGGGACAGAGTAGCGGCCAGAGACAGAGGAGGAGGAGCTCTGAAAATGAAATGGGTGCAGCGGCATGAAGGGATTTGTGTGTCAGCAGCAGGACATTAAAGTCGGTGAGAGAGAGGGGAAGTCCTGGAGTGAGATAAGCAACAGAGTGCTAAATAAACCGTGGTCAAAGGAGATATTTCTCAGCCAATGATATTTTACCATGCTTAAACTTTATCATTCTTGTATTTGAAAGAAAGCCGTATGATTTAGAGTGTGAAAGAATGCCTCCATTGTCATGTTTGCCTATGTTTGAACACACTTAATGCAATTTATAGACTTTCTTTATTTCACTTCTTTGAAAAAATAGATGGAATGATAAAAGTGTAAAAAAGAAAAGCAGTAATAGATCTTGAGAAAAAGGGAATTATTAACAAAAGAAGTAGTGAAACACAAAGACTGGTTTTGTAGGTGGTAGATAAAAGGAATTGAAGAGTTCAAATCTTGACTGACACATTGGGGGTTCATAATGTTTTATGAACAGGCTGAATAGCATTAGACCTATGACTAGTAAGAGTCATTATTGCACTATTCTCGGAGACGACACATTTCATCCAATATTAATTGAATGAATTCATATATATATATATACATGTATATATATGGGCATCTTCGGAGCTTTGGAGCGAGTTGCACACCTCTACATTGTTATTGGCTGACCTCCTCTGTACAGGCCTGGTGGAATATGTACGTGTGGTATTTTTTCCAATGCAGCCGCACTTACTGAAATGTCTAAAACCACATTTGCACTGACAGTGAAAGCAGAGATGTTTGGAGCCAGTCAGTCTCTATCAGATCGAAGTAGTCGGTAGAGTGAATGTGAAGGTTTTCAAGTGTCAACATTATGTGGTTTGAAATTTGCTTCGACAAAGACTTTGGGGAAAAAGCAAAATCAACCTGTTGCCTCTGTCTGACCTCCACTGTCTAGATTTAAAGTGCAGTGCAGCAACTAAATCCACCATGATTTGAGGATTTAATTCTAATTAATTAGTCATTTAATTAAAACAGAAGAAACACTTTTCTAAAGTCTTAGTTTGTTGGTGATAGAAAGCTGAGAAAACAGGACAGTTGAACACCTAATTTGATTATATTTTCGACATTTAAAAGGTTCTAATGGATCTCTTGGAGAGATGTATTGGCATAAAAGTAATATCATTTGCATGAATTACATGACAGCGTTATACACAGGGTTCAGGGTTGTACAAGTGATGTGCCAGCAAGGTTATGGTTGATTGTTTACTTCGTCCTAGAGCTCGGATTCATCTATAGGTGAAACATTTTATAAATTAATTCCCTTTCAGAGTCTTTTCCATTAAGTCATACCTGCATTTGTGTAAGTAAATTCATTTAAAGTTCCCGTCTATAGTTCATTTGACAAATCCATTCATCAATATGGCTTACAGGGTTATTCTCTCACAGATGTGCTGTACATTAAAACACACACACACACACACACACACACACACACACACACACACACACACACACACACACACACACACACACACACACACACACACACACACACACACACACACACACACACACACACACACACACACACACACACACACACACAGGTTTCTTCCAGCTTCTCTTTCTCCAGCGTTGGATTAATTACGTTAATGGGAGTTGACATTTTTTCCTTGATTAAATGAGGCCTGACCCCCCCCACCATCACTTCCTGATGAGGAGGCTGGGTAATGCTGAGAAAGGGTGCAAAGTGCTCACACACACACACACACACACACACACACACACACACACACACACACACACACACACACACACACACACACACACACACACACACACACACACACACACACACACACACACACACACACACACACACACACACACACAAATATGAATAGGGAACAAAGAGAAATTGAATGTAAAGAACAGCAGAGCACACTATAGGAACAGAAACACAAAGTCGAAGTGCGCCATCACAAACACTGACACAGATCCCCTCCATGGCTACTCTTTTTCTTTGCCCCCATTTCAGCTAATTAGGTCTCATTAAGTCCTTAAAAGCCTTTTTCCAGCTCAATGCCAATGGTGTTACATGGCAAGAGGTGGGGATCATTTCATGTCGAAATGGAAGACTCACATATTTGGAGTGGAAGATAAGCAGGAAAACACACATTTTACTCTGGGTTTAGACACCTTTACACTTAAAAAACACAATTTGTAATATGATAAAACAAATGGTATTGTAACCATAAAGTAAGGTTACAGGAAAAGCATGATTTGCTATCCGTTTACAAAATGAGGCATCATAATCGTATCACATATTTCAAGTAGTAGCTATTTCATCGGGGAATAAATCACTTGAAAACTGAGACACACTTTCGCACCAGAAACCTCGACATGCCCGAGATTTGTGGCCAACACGCAGCACATACACACAAACACTTTAAACACATATATTCACACGCTGACATGTACCCACACAGCTGTTTTAACCCACAGAGACACACACAATCCCAAAAGAGGAACTGTCAATGTCTCATGAGGACACAATGTGGTGAAGAGGAGGGTATGGGGGTCTGTGAAGTGGACATCTTGCCATTTTTACTGTACAAATGGGAGATGCTTCAATGGACAGGGTGCACTTTGGGATATAGTAGCGGCTGTGCGGTTTCACTGAGCTGTAATGAATGGATTGCGATGGCACTGCGCCAAGAGGTTCATAGCTTACTCTAAGTAGAGAGAGGACAGCGGTTTACAAAAGGGAGAGAAGATGAGATAGAGCCCATCAAACAACTGCAGAAAATCAAAACAGAGAAAAAAGATAACAAAGAAGCCACACACAAATAACACAGTCCCCTAAAACACATTAAATAACCATTTTGACCTCATCTGGATTTGGAATAGTCTGTTTGTGCCAATAATATCAAATTTGATGTTGTATGAATAAAGTGGTGGTATATGTGTGGTGTATCTTCATACTACTGCCATATATAACTCTTCAGCTGGACAAATCAATGAAATAGACTAGATTTTCAGTGTTATTCACAATGCAATACACAAAGAAAGACTGTCCCACTCTGTCATTCAGACTGAGAATAACTGAGAAAAGTCAGGGGAAATGGAGAAGTTAGGAGGGCACTGCTCTCGATACCATCAACTAGTCCGCTGGTCCATTTCTGTTAATGGATCACTTATTCACAAAACGTTTAGGCGAACATAAGGAGAAAGAGGAGGAGTGGGAGGAGGAGAGTGACCCGACACAGTGAATATTTCACCTGGACCGGCTCACTGTCAACAGAGTGGACAACCCATGACTCGCAGGTCACAGCTCAGGTTTCCACAGTCTCTAAAGCGAAGCTATACAATACCTCTGGCCTTTCAGGAACCAGAGATATGCACAAAGGCTAAGAGAGACAAAAACTGGTGCTTTTTTAATGAATTGAATGTTCTTTTTACATGAGGCTGATACCCCAGTATAACATATAGCATGTTGTCATGTGTTTTGCTGAGTTACCTCGTGAACCCACAGAAGTACTTTGAGCTAATTGCTAACGCCGGCTTGTTAAGAAGCTCACATGCTTACATTAGCAAATTAGCACTTACTGTAACAAAAGGACAGCTGAAGCTGATTGGAGAGTCATTCGTTTACCAGTTATTTGGTCATAAATCAAAGCATTGGACAAATGTACATTTTGATCTCATGGTGACACTTGAAAAAATGTTTTGGGAACTCCAAAGCTGTACCAAATGTTTAAAGGACATCCATTCAATAATTGTTGAAAAAACTCAGTTCAGACCAAGTGGAGTTAAGCAAATGATTGACAATGCCAACCAAATAACTGAGCTTGGCTAAGAATTGGCACAAGAACTAGCTATAGTGTTGGATTAACGTGCCACATTGGCTGAAGGGGCTCACAAACAAGACATGGGAAGAGGGTAAATGAGAAAAAGCAAGGAACCCAGAGTAAAAGAATGAAATACAGGACTGAACAGTGCAGATAAGATTAAGGCAGCCTTGAGACTCGACTCAATTGAGGGAGAGCAATGAAATGTGATTACAGACGCTTTTGCGAAAAGGGACCACTAAAGCACTCAAAAGCAGGGAAAACCAGATTGCCTTGTGCCTCCTGCTAAATTGACACAGCAGTAGTAAGTAATTGCTATGAGTTGCTCCTGAACGATGTCAGAAAGGTATTGTATTGTACTGTAGGTAGCACTCTCTGTGAAACAGTGTTGTAGAATATCACTGTGTTGAAACCCAAATACAGACTGAGTGAACAGAGACAGATGGTCTGATTGATAGCACTGTGCCACGTTTACAGCAGGATAACTCCAGTGTGTGTGTGTGTGGGAGAGTGATCATGATCCTCTGGATGCCACAAACCAAACCACAAAATGAGCTCAACTTGCTTTACAACTGTTTTGAACATTTTTAATCCAGGCTGTTTGCTAACTCTATCATGTTGCATCGATAGCAGCAAGGTAAAATATAGCCTTATAGGGAACTTATACGTGCTTGTGGCCGACACACTATGCGACTTGAGAATAAATCGATATTTCAAAGCCACAGTTGTGATATTCTGAGCAGAAAAGCAGCTAGCGATAAACCCTGCTGAGAGACGGAGAGTCAGGTTTGGGTATGCAAGTGGAAAGACCTGTATAATAACAAGAAACAGACATCTTCACTGACAGACGCACCCCACTCCTGTCTAAATATTTAGGCTTTTATCAAGTAGGCTTCATCTCTGGCTTTCCATGTTATAATGTTACCTTGGGCAAAGCGCTGTCAGGAGTCTGAAGCACGCTACACATTAAACTGTCTTTTATGCATCTTAAATTGCTCTGATGGCAAATAAAACTTTCTGTTTACTAGTTTAGCAACGCTGCACACATAGCGCCCAGAGTTTCACTGAATCGAAAGCGCGGTTGTGAGTCACTCGACAATCTGAACAGCTGTCGTGTCAGGTGTTAACCGTTCAAGCTGTGTTTCCTCCCATGACGATACAGCAGGGTTCTTCTCACACCCCGTCATCTCTCAACACCACACACACACACACACAACACAGTCAGTCAGTCAGTCAGAAAGCTGATACGATGAATCAAAGTTTTTACTCTGACTTTTAGCATCTGAGAGGCCACTGAGATCACACATAATAAGAGTGGAAAAGCCAGAAGGTAAGGGAATATTGCAGACAATAAGCTCTGTGGCAAAGAAACATTTATGACAGGTCTTGTTTAGTAAGATTATATCATTTTTGAAGCGTAAATGCAATCAGGCACCAGTAGTCAATTGAAAATATAAGCTATAAACAAACCACATCATGGTCGCATGGCTTCACATCACCACCGCTAAGCTAAAGTTGGCTTATGTTTGGGGTGAGGACGTTCAGAAGTATTTTGTAGACACTTGTTAGCAACTGCCGTTTTTATGACTCATGGAAGCATCAGGAATTCAACATTGGGGTATTCACTGCCAAATAAATGTCAAAGAACAGAAGTCTGTGGTAAAGAAGGTTTACCACAGACTTTCTTGCAAGCATCTAAACAAAAACACATTGGAAATAACGTTTACTTTGAGACGAGCTAACAAGTTATAAACTGCTCATTCTTCTTTCAGTTGTTTAGGATCCATTCCTAAACAACTTCATGACAGGGCTGATATTCATAGATCTTGCTTCATTCACATTTTCCCAGATTTCAACACATTAAATCATCTTTCTAAATTAAGGATTATGTTGCTGCTCATTAGGACCCGCGGACTCCAGATCAGGTGGCATATTGGAAATCGTTACTTTAGCTTTAAAACAAACAAATCTAAAGTATTACCGTCTAATGAACTCCCAGAGGAACATTATTGACATTTCAAGATGAAAAATACATCAATATTTTTTCTGTCTAGGTCTATAAAATATCAGAAAATATTGAAAAAATGCTCATCACCATTTCCCTGAGACCGAGGTGACAAAGAAAAATTGATTTCTATGTACAACCGGTAATGAAAAACAAGGATGTTTTTTCTAACTATCATAGAAGAATAAAGAGAATAGCAAAGATATGGGTTTGAGTCAGAGGATTTTTGGCATCATTCTTTAACATGACTATACAGCCTCATCATTTTGTGTCATGATTTTTCAATTTGCATTTGCAACTGTCGAAGCACCAGGATGTACAAAAGCTCTACTGTCCAACATCTAATGTAAAAAATCTCCATGCTTCGGTCACAGTTACTCTTTTGTCAAAGCCAGTGGTACTATAAATGGCATTTAATTGTAGAATGAAACAAACACGGCGTGTCCCTCTTGTCCTACTGTGTGTACAAGAGGAAGAAAGGGAGCGAGAACGTGGGACAGAGAGCGGGAGAGAGGGGTGTCCCGGTGCAGTCCCTCATTCCTCCTGCTCTATGTACAGTGCTCATTCATCCCAGTCGGGCTTCCTCCAATCACAGAGCCCCGTTCCTGCATGCGGGGCCTCCCAGCAGCATGGGGCCTCCACATGGCCATGTCAAGTGCCAGGCCCACTTGCATGAGTCAACAAAGCGAGCAATAACACCAACATGGGAGTAACACGGGAGATCCAAATCAGAATGTGTTTGTTCACGCAGCGGCACAGTGAATGCACAGGAATTTGCGCTGGGGGTGACATGAGACAGTGGATTGGTAATGTAAAGGCTCCCAGTATGTAGAGTAGAGCAGGACAATGGTACACACTGGAAGCTATTACATGGAAAAATACTGTCCTCTTATTCAACTCTGCTGTGTGAAGTGCAGCACATGTACATTATAATGCATGTGTGCAAGGATCAGGGTTGAGCATCAAATACAAGGTCAGAATGATGAATGAGACTGCCATGTGACACTACCCAGTGCTGAGGAAGGGCATGCTGCACCGAGCGAGCTTCACATATTATTATGCTCACACCGGGGCTCTCGATAATCACATTGTCCATGTGAGACAGGAGTGCTTCTAATACTTGTGTACTGCTGCATCTGAATGAGAACTGCAGTGTTTGTGTTGATGCAAAAATGATTCTAGATATTCCTATATGTCTCTATAGCATGACGGTTTGAATATGAAAAGATGAGAGATCCATGAAGCACCATCAGGCATCTGCAAAATAACTTCCAATCTCCTTTCCTTTGGCTTCTCTGCATGTGCAGCTGCCTTTCCCTCTGCAGCACGTTCACATCAATATACCATAACTTTAAAGCTGGACTACAACTCTAGACCAACATTGAAATATGTATCTATATATATACACCGCATCTTTCCCGACTGCACGACCACCTTCAGAGTCACTCCTCTGCTCTCATGTGACCAAGCAGACAGCAGGGAGGAATGGAAGGAATGTGAATGCAAGTTAGTGGACCAAAGTGAGCGCCGCCGACTGCTGCTTCTCACAAAAAACTTCACACACAAACACACACACACACACATTTGCTGATATAAAGCACTGGCAGAATAAAAGCCATGCATTAAAAACAAATCTCAGTGGGGTATCATTCACTTGCACCAATTTCCAACACCATGTCCTGTTTCCTGTTGCACGCTTTTTATGTCTTTCTATTTCTTAATTGTATGTTGCATTGTTGGATGTACCTGGGACCTAAGCTTTGCAATGCCAAAATTATGGTAAAGCTACATAGCAATAACGCATATTCATCTTTGAATCATTGAATCATGAAAATCAATGCAAACAGATCTTACCATTATCGAGTTGACTCATAATTGACTGACCATTATCTTTGAAAATGCCTACGTGAATTTGTCAGAATAACAGCTCTTTGAGGCTCTGTAATCTCATTCCAAAAAATATTGCTGCAGCTTCAACATGAAGATAATGTTCAATAACGCCGCCCCTACAAGTGGAGTTGGGGCTACGGATAGAACAAGTGCTGGGATTCAAATCAGGATATTATTGCCTTTGCAGATAACATACTGTATACCTCTCAGTGCAGCTGTGACCCTACTCCAAGCATCAAATCCAATCACCTCATGTAATGTTTTAAATTACACTATGTGGTAAACCTCAATGACGTAGTAAGCCAACAGGAAGATACAGAACAATCCCTTCGAGTTGCATCACTGCAGCAGTGATATCTGTTTGTGCTCCTGGGATTAAAGAACTAACAGATAGCAGCACTACCAAACACTTAGGAACATTTGATCTCTGTACGCAACAGAGAGGCATCTCGCTGCAGAAACCGCCGTAGGAGACTATTAATATTGGTCCCATATGGGATTCTTTGTAATGTTAATGCTCTGTCAATGTTATCTGTTGCCATCTTTGGAAAACTACGTGGCTCAAGTGTGAAAAAAAGGAGGAATATTGCTGGTAGACCAACTCATTGAAATGCTCCTAAAAGTGCAAATATAACAATCTCTCACCTTGGCTCTTCTTGTGAGCCAAATTCTAAATACCATTGCTCCTGTCATGATAATATTTGTCATCCATCCTGACACCAACACGTTATAAGCAAAAAATGGCACTACTAACAGACAGAATTAAAAAAATCTCTCTAAAATCGATGAATAAATGAAAGAAAACTTACGGAAATTGAGTATTTATGATCTCTCAATCACAACCTTTGGCAAAGGTTTTAGAAGGAGATGGAGGGAGGGAATCTTTCTCTTCTTCACGAAAGATTCAACCGATAGTAGTAATAATTACGTAGATAAATGTGTATATGTGAGCAGAATTAAACACTCATTAGCTCACATTTTCACATATTACTGATAGGCTGATCTACTGGAAAGGAAGCACAAACAAAATAACTCCAACACAGTGCTTTGAACCTCCCAAGAGAGAAAGTCATTGAATTCATTGCAGAAAAAAAATCAAGCTCAAGACTTCCTCTCCTTTCATACAAGCACTTCTGTGCTTTAGATAGCCTCCCTGGCAGCATGAAAAGGTGCACACAGGGCACCATAAAAATCAACATATTCACTGCACAAATATACCCAGCTGAAACTCAGCCCAGGGCATCTTTAAATAATATGCATCCTAATTTAGCACGGGCTCTCTGGGGAGGGGATCAAGATGCACTCACAAATCGCAGCTGACACACCCTCGCTTACACACAAGCAAGCAGGCTGGCACACGGGGTGAATGTACCCCAGCAAACACACACACACACACACACACACACACACACACACACACACACACACACACACACACACACAGTTACTTAATTTTCTGCTAATGTGTAATGAGCTATTCTACACAGGCACTGCTGTCCAACTGCTTCTATGTCTCAAGAGATCTGTGTACGCATGTTCACAGAAACACTGGAAGTGTGCGACAAGTTTGGGCCCAAAGTTCAAACGGCTTACAACTAACAGAGTCATTAAAAGTACATTTCACACAAGGACATCATTTGTGCATCACATCATTTAGAAATGCAATTACATTAAGTCATTAAGGAGGCGGTGTCTTAATCTGCTACAGGACATGGCAGAATCGTAGCTTGGTATAATGTATTTTTCTACACAATTACATACTGCACTTACTTACCAGAATAAAAAGACACAAATACATCCTACACAGAAATATTTGTTGGTGATCTGAGAGACCTTACTCACTGATATGAGACACTTGAGCAGTAATAGCAGACACTGACACTGTAGTGGTTCTACAGATAGTATACATCCCTCTACCAATTTGATGTTTAATATTCTGTAGCTGCCACTATACGGGAGGTTGAACAGCTGGCCCTCCAGCGTAGACAAAACAAACTGGAGCTGAACACACTCTAAACATTACAGACGAGTTCAGGAGGTAACATGGACAGACCAACCAAAAGGTTGAGACAGACATTACTCCATCTTCTTATAGCGGATCAGTAAGTTTGACCCAGAGGGGTTGTTGTTCAGTTGTATTTTGGCTACTTCTACACTTATTTTGTCGAGTACATCACAGCTTTTTCTTTGTCAGTCTGTATATTGAGAGCCACTGACAACTCCTAGTATCTGCGTGATGAAATCTGACTTCTCGATTTGATACTACTTTGATACAATGTGTGAAACTGTAGAATGACGTCTAACCTCCAAAAACACCACATGGTGCACTGATGCCTCGTTGATTGGTGCAACAGAATCAGATTAGACAAAAGCAGTCGGCAGGGAGAAGACTACTGCCAAAAAAACAAAACCAAGTTTAAAAGGGAACTTTAAATTCCAAGCCAAAAACTTTTCTCGATATTTGGAAGGTCAACAGAGGCCAAAAGACAAGAGCATTGGACTTAATATAAAAAATGTGGTAGAGGTAAAACATGAGTTGCTGCTTTGTTTTCTGCAGTAAATGTAACAAAGCATGTTGCTACCCAAAGATCTCAATGCACTCCTACCCAATAAGGTTCTCAGCTCCTATGATGACAGATATGTAAGTCTTTATTATCTTGCAGGTTTGCGTCAGTATCTTGTGTGAATGTAGAACAATCGATTATTTATTAATACACACAGTTCAGCGTTTGGCCTATTTTTATTAACATTACTTGAGGTTTTACTACACCCTTTGCTTTGGAAGTAAACACAGAAGCAGAAGAATATTAAAAAGAAATGTTTGGTTGAGATTTGAGTGAAGAATTTAACTTTATAGCAGATGCAACTTTTTCTGAGAGGGATAGCCATGACTTTTCTCTAAAGGAAACCAAATCGTTTGCATAGAAAAAAAATCTGTCTTCACATTTCCTGAGAAATTACTTTGTTCAGGACTTCTTTTTATAAAAGATACAATATTCGCAAGACAACACCCTCACTATATCCAAAATATCTTGCTCTGCCAAGCTGAAAATGTAAGCCCTTGCGTAACGTTACATCGCCACAATATTTAAGTTAGGGAACGTACATTGCCCT
Source organism: Eleginops maclovinus (assembly GCF_036324505.1). Classification (NCBI taxonomy): domain Eukaryota; kingdom Metazoa; phylum Chordata; class Actinopteri; order Perciformes; family Eleginopidae; genus Eleginops; species Eleginops maclovinus. The sequence continues at coordinate 10,618,698 of NC_086352.1, read as the reverse complement.
ATAGTACCTTAGTGCAGTGTGTTGAATAAATGGTTGACTCAAAAAGCATTTCACTCCCACCACCATGCCTCACACTACATATCGTCTCAGCAGTATATTCCCTACAGCAAATGTTCAGTGGAACAATTTACTTTGTATGAAACATGCTGTAGAGATGACCACTTCTGGCCTGAGAATATTGGAAACATACTGTGTTTTTTTCTACGAAAACTATATGTTGAGTTGTAAAGTTATCCATCAGTTTCTACATAAAAAATACATAATTAGATTTCTCCAGGAACTGAAATAACAAGCAGGGAGTTTAAAGCCATTTCAAAGCAGGATAAAAAAGCAACAGTGTGGTAATAATATTGTGTTGGATCTTACAGTAATGACTGGTATGTCAAGAGCATGTGAGTAAATGCTGCTCATTTGGATGCCTTTAAGAAGGTCTAAGGACTCATTTAACCTGGTTACAGTTTATTTCAAATATGCACCTGTGGTTGGCCATTCGTTCCCTTGCCTATACTTGTATTTTTAGATTAAGGTACACGTTAGCTGTTCACTAGTCTACATTATTACTTCCGTCTGTACAGGGTGACATTACAAGTTAAAACAGAGAGTGGTATAAGCTGTGTTAAACTCATAATGTAATCAGAGACACATTCATGTGAATACACTTTAAACCAGTGGTTCCATGCTTTTCTACCCTTAGGGTCAACGCCATTAACTCACAATTCTTACAGGCTCTTCAATTTGCTTCAATTTAATTTCACAACATGACAATTAAACTAAACATGATTTAATTTGGTATCCAAACACAATAAACGTAATGCACAGCAAGAAGAATGTGCCATTGGGGCTTAGAAAACAAAGAGAGTAAAGGAGTTGCAACAGCAATTAGACCACGCTCATTCAGCCGTGTGTTTTTTTTACACTGTTACATGTTCATAATGAGGCTGTTAAAAAGAAAAGGATAAAGGGTATACAAATGTATTTGAACCATTCAGAATGGACCCATGGACTAGTTTTTGAACACCACTCACAAATAGGAGGACATCATTTAAGACCACAATTACCTGAAATAGACAGTATGACTGAGTATTTTTTTCTTGGTTGAAGGTCTCTAATATATTATACCACCAGCTATAGTTGAGAATTAATTTGCAAAAGGTCAGAAATGTTTCTTTCTTTGTGGAGTTTGAAAAGTCCCTCTGAATTTGCTTTCTACTTTCCTGCAGGCTCACAGGTTTCCTTCCAAAGACATGCAGAATAGGCAGTTTAACGAAATGGCACTTGGTAAAGGGAATTAAATTAATAGGGAGTACTTTCCCCCTAATCAAGGCCTATCACACTATGCTGCTTCAGTGGAATTACACAATACCGCTACTGCACTGCATCTCCCAACGGTGGACAAAACAGGAAAGCATGCAAGGTCAATCAACACCTGCTGGTACAAATCAAATAATAAGAGGACTGAGATTTAATGTGAGCTGTGAGAGTGTTAATACAAACAGTGAATACTCGTGCGGGGCATCAAGGGTAAATTATCTCATATGACATTCTCGGTCAGCGGAATGCCAATGCTTCATCATGCTGTGTTTACAATTTTCATGTGCATATAAAGAGGCCAAAGGCGTTATAATAATCAGATTTATTTGGTCATAAAGTCTTGCAGGAGTGCAGATGTGATCTTTTATTTTGTCCATTAAACACTGCATGGACTGTGAACACACAGGACACTCTGGCACTCTTGTTTCATTAATTTGCTTGTGGTATGTTAAGTGAAGTTGACATGGTTTCATTTGATCTCTAAAATGGATAAAACAAGCTCTTTGTTTGTGAATGTAGCAATGGCCCTTGCCCTCAAATTCGCCCCACCAGCGCCCGCTTATTCATCTCTGTCCCAGAATCACCCACAGCCCCCACCCAGCAGCCTCAGTTCCCACAACCACCGACACAAAAACATTCATGCTCCACTTTCAGAACCCAGCAAAATAAACACAGAGAGAAACATGCACACACTGTGTCACCCTAAGGGAATAATAATAATGCAAAATAATCATTTTGTAATAATGCATTCATGATGCTGCTGTCAGTGTTTGCAGAGAGATGCAAATGTGGCTCCTTCTTCTCTGAAGCAAAGTAGTTTAGAGGACCTTAATATTAAAACAAATGGTTTTTGGTTGTTTCCCAAATGGGATATGTAAATAACATCTCAGACTTTAACCTCTGTATTTCATAGATTTTTAGAAAGCGACCAAATGTCAAAAGTGCTTGGTACCAACTTTCAATGATAAATCTCTCAGTGCAAAAATAAATCAATTTCCACTTCACTCTTATCACAGACAACCTCCATCACAATCGCCATTTACCTGCAAGAGATTTCATCATCTAGATGTGATGGCCCCCAGTGTGGCACTCACTCTCCTGTCAGGAGGATCTCAAGGGGAGTAATTTCTTACTCTGTCTGTGCAGGAGTCTGCGGGCCATGGTAATCTTACTCTATATAAATTGTATCCTATGACCTTCTACCATTACATCAGATGGAAGTCAAGGAGGCATACTTCTAGTTGCCTCCCTCTTAAGGTCTTTATAGGCATAATTGAACAATGAATGATGGGACTTGTGACAAAATTACAGTATAGCTCAGAGGGAGATGATGTCTACATAGATGTGTTAAGCACGTTCTACTTTTTGAAGTATTGATTCCACAACATTTGACTTTTCAACAACTCCCTCTCAGCCTTTCGTCGGTAGCAATTACATCATGTCATAATAGAGTTGCAGCAGCAGCAAAACTATGTGCAAGCAATCTCCAGACACAAGAGAAGGAAAAAACCTTCACTGAAACGACTTTAATAATGCAGCTATACAGTATGCACAAGACCACTGAAAGATGGGTGAGACAAAAGGCGACAGTAAGCAACATTCTCTCATCTATTTGTAATAAAATCCGAGACACACATAAACAGCATTGCGATAAGACAGTGTAAATCTTTAAGCAGACATTTTTTGCCAGGAGATGTACTAAAATTGGACAACTGTCGATGTGAGATAAGACTAAAGGAAAGTAATAGCTTGTGAAGTATATGCGTGGGCAAATCAACCTGTCAACCATTTCAAGACGTCAGCAATAATACGTTACATAATGAGATTGTATGCATCAGAGGTAAAGGGGTGATTGTTCTTTCATCAGCAAATGTTACCATTTTAAGTCAAATCTAAACTGACCAACTTTCTTTGTGGCTCCACAATAATTGGATGGCACTTGAAACTAACAAGGATGTCTTAATTGAATAATCTGCTGACCGTGTTCTTAATTAATGTGGGTCATAAAATGTCAGAAACAAAAGTGGCCTCGTTTAATTCATGGTTTCATAACACAATCAGTGCAAAATTAAAACAATCACTTCAATACATGACTAATCAAAGCAGCTCACAGCAGACAAACATACAGTTCCACTTGTCTGGTCCTCAGGCACTTGACAGATAAACACAAAACCTTTTAACATGTAAATGCTTAGTCATTCAAACGTTATTCAGCTAGATAATGTAGATGAAATATCAATTTGACTATGTTCATTCTTGTTTTAGTTGTCTAATATCATACAGTCATGAAAGATGTGTGCATCCTTGGTATAAATGGTAAAAACAAAAAAAAAGTTCGAAAAAAAGAAAAGAAAAAGCAATGCATGGCAGGTTCACTTTTATCTTCTTTTCCTGACCCTGAAAAGCTTTTAGTTGTATAGCCTCCACTGATAGTCGGCACAGGTATTTGTCATGTAAATCCTGCAGTCGGTCTTTCACCCACTCGTCGCCGCCTGTGTAGGCAGACTTTCCTCTCAAACCAGCACGCTTCCACTTTCGGGAGCCACCGCAATGTCTGGGGAAACCAGCAGCTCTCAGACGCATTCTACTTCAAGTTTATCAAAAGCATAGATAACGAAGTCCTTTTGGTGCCATTATCCCACGCTTTCAAAATCCTCTCACTGAACTTTCTGAGCCATTGGCTGAAAACCAGGCATCTAATGCGTATAGTCGATTATTAAACGGTGAGAAAGAAAAACAAACTTTGGATTTTATTTGTCTGGCAAAGCAATTGAAACATTTAGGAAAGAGCTGCTTCCAGGGGGATCCACACTTATTAAACACCAAATCCGAGCCCAAATGTGTCCATAATAAGCCTCATCGCATGTTTGATCCGAAACTTCCCCGGTCGGTTCAAAGCCCCCCGGCCGCTCAGTGACACCGCTCCTCGGGCTGCAACTTCCAAACACCAAAGCCTCACTGCCCGTCCTGACAGAGACACTCATGGTGGAACAATACAACCCTACCTCGTACGAACCGGAGGGGCCGCGTGAGGTGAGCACCACAGAACACGGAGGGGATATTGCTCGTATACCGTGCAAGGTGCATATCACCCAAGTAGCTCTCCCCTATCTTTGATCACAGCCCACTTGTGTTCTGAGTAACTGCACTTCAGTGTAATTTGAGTGGCCCGCTGCCTCACACATGCACTCCACTGAAAAACATGCAGATGATTAAAGTGAGCGCTTTACCTTGCTTGGATGGACCACACAACAGCGAAAGAAGACAGAACAGCCAAATTGTACTCTCCACCGCCATGTACAGCCTTTGATTTCCTCCAGTGGGGTAGCAGTACGTCTATACAACCAGCTATACCGTTATAGCGACATGCATATGTTGGAATCCGCTTTTGTCTCCGCCGGTGCGTAAAGGACTCTCTGTGAATGTTTAGGTCTCTTTGGTGAGCAGTCCCCTGGCTTTACTAACAATAAGCTTGCTTTAGTCGGGGGAGAGCCGTCGTGTCTCTCGGCGCTTCAACGCCATGTTGCGAACGAATGTTAAGTGTGTGTTAGCTGCTGGTCTACACACACATGGAAGCACACATGCGCGCGCACATACGCGCACACGCACGTTCACCAGACACTGGCTGGCTGGCTGGTCGTAGCTGGAGTCTTGAAAAGCTATCGGTGATTCTAACACACCCCTTCTTCCTCTCTTTTTTTTGTTCAACTCCATGCTTCCCTCCAACACTTGGGGGATTCATTCAGAGCGAATAGATTGGAGAAACACTTGCAATACCAAATCTGTCAAAATATATTTTACCCCAGGCGCCCTCTCTCTGTGTCTGGAATGATGAATTCGTTAGGGATCTCTGCTTTAGCAATGCAAAGTGTAGAGAATGATCTGGCAAAACAGTAATCAGTAACGACTGCAAAATGTGTTGCCCTGGATGAACCCAATGTAGCCCACATGTTCATTTTAATGAGCACTCTCACATCCAGATGCACATGTTCCAGTGAAAACGTGTTCTAATAATCCGGCATCTACAATCATTCATTCACATCATTTAATCTAGATAAAGAGTGTTTTCCTAAAGGGGTACTTAAGTGTGTGAGCATGCACTGGGTATTGCATTGTAGACATTACTGCATGAATGCTTGTGTGTAATAAAGCAGGTCTGGGTAAAAATGGAGAGTAAGAAAGGCACATGTGCACAGGCAGGAGGAGGAGAAGGAGGAGGTGGTGGAAATGAAGGATGGGGGTGTGGTGGTGGTGGGGGGGGGGGGGGGGTGGTGTGCATCCCAATCAATCAACCAGCCCGCCTCCTGCACTGAGTGCTGAGGGACCCACTGACTTTTGCACATAGCGGGAGCCAGCTGGAGCCCAGCCCTCCCAGAGCAGACAAAGACTCGCCTCGTGCAGCACTCTCACCATCACTGATACCAGCAGCATCCCCACATTCACCAGCACACAAGCATACAGCAGGAGAGGAAACCACTAGCTTTAATAGGATCAGATATGGCTATACAGCAGTCTATGTGTGTATCAAAGCTGCTACTTGTAACGCTGTAATGAACAAATCATTGTTCCTCGAAGTTCCAAAGTGCGATGTGCACCTTGTGATACAACATCTTCTCATAAATTGCCTCTTTGAAATGAAAGAATGTCTATTATGGACTAGTTTTGCAGCATTAAACCAAAGTGAAAATTGTGTCCTTTAAAATACAGCCTATTTTTTTTTCAATATGGGTTTATAGGATCATTCTGCACCATAGAGAAGAAAGAGAGGCAATCATAAAAGTCAGTAATGAAGGAGTTCCCTTTGGTATTAATATCTTGTCCACACATTTCTTTTCTCTTCTCATCGTTTTCATTTAATGCTGATATGAGATTGATTTGAGCTGATGAAATGAAATGAGATGGATGCATTTCCCAGGTGTCTGATTAAAGCACATGTCCAGGCCATTGGATTATGTGATTGCATTGGAAAACTAATAGCATTTCTGTGTCCTCTGTGATTGTGGTCAAGCTGTAATTTCCCTGCTTCTCCTTTTTTTCCCCTTGCCAGCACCCATAAAATAATGAACACAAACTACCAGCTGCTCGCAAATCACTCACACAAGTGCTATGATCTGAAAGCACCAACCATCTACGAGAAATAGCTTTAGTTCAGTTTGGATATAAAATGTTGACACTATTTGATAGAGTTTTTGGCGGTGAGCCTTTATCAATCACAAGTTTTATGTGTGCGTGTTTGGGTGTTCTGCTTTACTGTATGTTTATTGTAGGAACTGTAAACAGCAACTTAAGTGTGCAATGCAATACATGACTACAACGTAAAGCTAAGTTTGTAATCTAGTGCCAGCAGTCCAGAAAACCAAAGTTAAAGTACTTGACTCCCGTCAGAACCACAGAAGCTGACCCGGTGGAGGGTACGACCTGCTCAGAGCTATGTTCTTAATTATGGGTAACATGATTCCCTTAAACCACAATCCCACAGAACATGCTGCAGCAACAGTTGAAACCCCATCTGCAATTCATTACCCCCAATAGATATTGCTGGCTCTTTGGTGATAAGATTGGTTGCACTGTGATTCAAGGGACGCCTCTCATTACCATATTTAAAGCTGTTTTGTACAAGATAAAAACAATGTGCTCTAGGAATTGCATGACTTCGTTCCAACAGGCACTGCTTTTTTTTCACAGTCAAAGAAGGCAAGCCATGATAGCCAAAGATGGAGCAGGCCAAGTGCTGAGAAAATTATTTACACAATTGATGCTCTGCCCACTGAGACCAATTAGGATAGTAAACTTGTCTGGCTTCAAACAGCAAGAGGTTTTAGTAGTTTCTCTTGGCAGTGAGCAGTAGATTGGTGTTGCTGTTTTTCTTTGAAATCAAATTACAGTTTCATACTTTAGAAAATATTGTAATTGGTTGGCGAGGAGCTGAGAAACTCCGCTACAGAACATGAGCATCTTAGTGAGTGTTGAATTTGCCGTGAGATAAAACAGTTTTTTTTTTTAAAATGTCTGCATTAGATTACATTAATCAAGACAATTGTTGAATCAAATGAAGATGTGCAATCTGCCACCATTGGGGATTTCAGGTCTTCCTCCAGGCCACCTAGCTGAGGCTGATCAGACCTCAGCCTGTGTCCAGATGGCTACTTCTTTCCCCATTGGATCTACTCTCTTGAGCCACAAAGGCGGTGAGCGGGTCGAATCGAGGGTCTAAGGACAGAGGGTGTTGTAGCTGTGCAGATTGTAAGACCATTGAGGCTGATTTGTCATGGTTATTCTTTGCTGTATCATGTTGCATCCAACTTCAATCTTGAAGCACCTCTAGGCACCTCCGCTTTATTCATAAATCAAAGCCTGGTCCAAGCAACCCTCCCAAGAGACTGAAAGTACAGCATGATGACTTGCCTAGAGGATTGGACACAGAATACTGTCTGCTTTCAAGGTGTTGACTGTGATATGCTTAGGGAACCTGAGCTGAAGTCTCCTGCAGAGGCCAATATTCATGCAGGCTGATGCAGATGGTTTCTTTGGGGGCGCAACTCAGGATAGCCTCTAGAGTTCAACGTTTCAGGCACAGCAGGCATTCCGGTGCCTAAGCTTTGCCTCGTGTGTAGATTCAAGGAACTGGGAAGCATGTTGGACCCTTTCTGGACATGGAAATTGATGAGTTGGGGCTCAGCTTTCGAAAGCTAAGCTAATCCCACCATTTCATCCAAGTCCTCATTTTCATTCCAGCTTTGGCCGCAGTCAAGTCAATGACCTCCCTAATTTTTGTCACCTTCAAGGTAACTTTCAAAGTACTGAGTGGCATTCAAAGCTTGTTATGCTCATAGAATGTCATTTTCTGTTCTAATAACCCTTTTCCTCTCTCCAGAAAAAGAGCACTGTAGACTGTAGCGACTGGCACACAATGAGTGGCCACAGTATTCTGGGCAGAAGAACGACATGTTGGTCCTCTGCTCTCAGCCATCTCTCCTAGTCAATGAAGGTGGATGGTAGGTTTGACACATCCTTGCCATGGCTCTTCAGGTGCTTTATCTGTGATTGCTTTTATGCTAAATCCAATGCAAAAAAAGAAAGGTTGTCTTTCACTTGTTCTCTCTTCGGCACAAGCTTTCCTGACGTGGCTGGTTTGAAATTCACCAGGATCCACTCCATCAGCTTTTCCAGTCACTGAAGTGTCCACCTGCAATCAATTCATGGTGTTACTTGAGATGGTGCACCCTGTGACTATCCTAAATTGTAACATGTGCCTGATGTAACTGCACCAGATGAGGCTCTTATTCTGAAGTTATCAGCATTGAGAATTCAAGTTTCTGCTGGGTGCATGTTGTGCAATCAGTACCAGCTAGATATGAGACCTGCATGTAAAAACTCACTTGCTTTTTTAACAGACATAAAACTATTTCCATTTAATTTGATTTCATTATTCCAAACAATCCAATCTTTGACACTAATAGCACATTAAGAGCTGTCTAATGATGATAACACACTTATTGGTCGTTCTTAAAGAACACATACTGTGTGCTTAGTGAAACATACGTGAAAGTGCCATTAGATCAGATGAGTGTATTTAACCCGAAGGAATAATGTTAAGAAACGTATACTGATGATGTCATTATGAGGTTCATTAGCCAGCCTGTGGTGCAAGGGTTATAAAGTGTTGTTCATATGCAAAATTGATAAATATAACGTACCCCCATTTATTGATACAGAATCCATATAAAATAATTTAAATGTAGTCTCAAGGCCTTATGTTTGATTTCCTACCATGTTAACTTCACACTGTATATTTTAAATGTACTTTTAATTAAATATTCCATTCCTTACACACTTAATGTAAATAATATCCTGCTTTATTTTGTGTATACTGTACATTCCCTTCAATAGTGTTTCATTTTATTGGTCAGATAGTTTTTAGATTTTTTTATCTTCACGGTCAAATTGTATATTCTCTAATCACGAATGCTGTTTTATTTCTATTTTCAGATGTTTAAAAAAAGAAAATCCCAATTTGGGATCAATGAAGTACATCTTATCTTATGTTAAAGAGCTGGAAAAGTAAATCCCACTGATTAAAACGTTCACTTTCAATACTGTCATCCTAACAGCGGGGGTGCTTCCATTTTGAGGTTAAGTGCTGGATGATAGAGGAATCATTGTGGGTGTGTAGCAGTCACTCACTGCCTCTAATTATGGCCCAGTGAAATATGTTAATGGTGGTTAGCTGACACTCAGTTTCTTTTTATTAATATTTGACGTATTAATTCATGAACCTTTCTATTTCAAGTGTTAAAGGGACTGAGAAAACAATCTGTTTCTGTTATTCTGTTCATTTACACATATGAGAGTTGTAAACAAATAGCCCCTGATTTAAAAAATGTATATAAAAATGACCAAATCCAAAGTTTATATTAAAACGAAAGCAGTGAGACCTTCACTAGAGTAAGAAATAATTGAAGTAATACATCGTCTTTTCTTCTTCCCCTCTTGTTTGTGTCTTTGATTGTGACACTTTTGTCTCTGACAGACTTGTATATTTCAATACTGAGTACATTAACCTCTGTGGTGGCTGTCTTTTCATCTCAAGGTCAGAAACACAGCTCAATCTGACAGCAAAGTGTCTCCTGAATAGGCAAGGAAACACCACAGACTGACAGACAGATAAACCAGTGCCCCCTGCTGGAGGTGTTGAGGAATTACCACATCAGGTCCACGCACAAGCATACATCACTCATGTCAATGGTACAAAGGGAGCAACTTGTGACCTGAATGCTGAGCAATCCCAGTGCACAATGGAATATATACATCATTGGGGAAATACAAAAAGCATTTCAGCGTACTTTTGTATTTTGAAGCTTTGGCAACATTGTTTGTTAAAGCTTTTATGCTAATAAAGTTCATTTGAATTTGAATCGAATTGAGGGGAATTGTATTTCAATGTAAATGTCTTTAATTAGTTTGATTCAGATTGCCTTTATTCGGACAATTTAAAAGTGAAATAAACCTTTCTGTAGATAACACTTTGTGGGTGCGATTTCCAGCTGGGAAAAATCAAGTACTGGGAAATGTTTAGTGAACAAACACTGTATGCTACGGTCCATGGTGCATGTTTGGATATGTAAATGAGGTGGGTGTATGATTGCCTTGCCACAATGTTATTCCACCTCCTTCCGCTGGAGGGGTGCCCTCCACATGCCTGGTCTGGAGGAAAGGGTTTCCATAGAAACCAAGACAACGGCGGCACATGGGCTCAGTGTGTGAGTGGGCAAATGTTTTTTCTTCAGGAGGACAATGGCAAGTAGGGCGTGTGTGTGTGTGTGTGTGTGTGTGTGTGTGTGTGTGTGTGTGTGTGTGTGTGTGTGTGTGTGAAGCACCTCTGCATTAAAGTGACAAACAGTTTTTAGAAATGTTTGCTTTATCACAATGTTATGTAATCAATCTTTAAAAAAAACTATTACAGCTTAAACCTGGAGGATAACAAATACTTTTAACAAAGAAATCTACTTTTAAACCAATTAAAATATGCAATACGTGAAAGATTTATTGATTTATGCATTTTTTGAGGGTTTATTGCCGAGTAAACAGAACAAGAATTACCACTTATCCAACTGAATACAATGCCCCCTAAATGAATAACCTACTATATCTGACTGTAATGTTGAATAAGCGTTGATCCTAACATGTCAGGCATGTATCTCACCCCTCATTTACGCTTTTCTTTTCTTTGTCTTCTTTATTTTTTCCTCTCATTCTCTCACTGTCTTACCAGACACTTAATATCCTGCCATCTGACTAAGCACGCTGCAAAGAGGACTCAGAAAAGATGCATTGTGTTGCATCAATAGCGTGTTGGAAAAGCTCATGAGAGAAATCTGATTTTCCCATTCTAATCTATGCAGATTGAAGCACTGTTGGTGAGCTGAAGAGGGAGGGAGACGGTGGGCTCTGTAAATACAGAGTAGGACCATTACTCTCTGAAAGAAGCAGCCCTTGTCCTAATTAGCTCAAAAAGTAGATCTGAATATCAGCTGGAAATTGTAAGGAGTTGAGGAAAGGATCTCGTCTCAATGGTCCTCTTAATGGTGGCTTTGTTTGGTGTAGAGATGAGGGCGACAGAATAAGAGACAGAGTGGAGAAAGACAAACAAAGACGCAAGAAAGCGAGACCACTTATAGCCAACTGTAGATTTCTGTATGGTGGCCTGCATAGAATAACCTGTCAAAAAGAAGTTGTTAGCCTGTCTAGACTGAAACTCTGCCTAATAAATATTAATGGAGAGAGGAGAGAAAAGATGACAGGCTGGCTGAAGTGACAGTTTGAAGCAAGGGTCAACTTCACTAGCTTGTCACATCCAGTGCCTTGATTTAACCGGTGATAACGATTTATTTTAAAAAGACATTAAACTAACTCTTCAGTTCCTGCCGACTTTAATCACATTGTGATAAGGATCAGACTTAGCACGTACATCGCACTGCTGAATCATGTATAGATGTGAATTGAAGTGACAGCCCAGATTAGACGATACAGTCTAATGAAAAGCCATACATTTAATAACGAAGCAATATTTATTCACAATATCAAAGTGATTTTTTTCTGTGTGAGTTTTACAAATCCATTCATTCATTTATGAGTATTTCCATTATTCATGGGGTAATCTCCTGTATTAGTCATGGTTTTTGCTTTGACATTGAGAACATCTAAATGCCTCCCCTGCTTGCTTATGTGGTAAGTAAAAATCAATGACTAATCATCTTGCTCCAATTTTCACAAAACAGCCGTAGAACATAAACGCTTTTTGTCAATTATTTTTATGTTCCTTACAAAAACTATTACTACTACCACAACCACCACTACAACAACAACTAGACTGTAGTGTATACTGTGTGCCCTGATATCTTCAAATGAATGAAGAATTGTATTACTAAACTGCATTGATAGGAAACTGGTTTTGTCCTACTCCTAGTAAAACAATGGTGCATGTCTTTGGAGACATTGAGTCACAAGATATGGAAGTGTTTTAAAACAAAATAGCATGTCAAATACAATATTTGTCTAAAATTGGAATAGCTTTGTATAATTATATAAACCGTGGGACGGGTTCAGCACCATGGACAGAGAGTTAAACAGTGATTGGGTAAACAAACAACGTCAAGGATTAGAGTAATCCGCCTATTGGTCTGAATCAAAGTGACAGCCAGTTCACGCACAGTGATTGGTCGAGAGTCAGGACATACTATGTATTGCTCTGTTCATACTGAGTAGAAGAAAGTCATATTATAGTGTTATAGTTTGGCTGCAGATATCGTCCGATTGGCAGTACAGCTCTCTTCAGCACGCAGTTGAAGCTTTTATCGGAGACTGCGCAATTTGAAGAGAGAAGCTCTGCTCTTTCGAGGAGGTAAGCAGATTACGTTTCCCGTGGAATCCGTAATTCCTTCCTGTGATGGCCAGCTCTGTCACACTATACAACGCACACATACAGCGAATACTGTCGCCTCATTTCATCCAGAGGAGTGGGGTTTAAGTGTGATAGCAACACGCGTGTCTCCCTTGGTGTGTGTGTGTGTGTGTGTGTGTGTGTGTGTGTGTGTGTGTGTGTGTGTGTGTGTGTGTGTGTGTGTGTGTGTGTGTTTCAGTGAACAATTCAGTCGTTGAAATCGTATCACCACTATGTGGACGTTGTCTGGAGGGCTCACACATTAAATCCCGCGGTGTAACGTCTGCTTGGCGACGCTTAGCTAACAGCACCCTCTGTCTTTTTAAAGTGGGTCTATGTATACTTCTGGTAAAAGTGTAATGGTCTACACCTATGATATGCATATGCAATTGTTTTCTACGGGCATACCAGTTCTGCAGATTTTAATCAACACAAATAACTAAATCCTAATCTCCAGTTTCTCTCTATTCAACAGGCTTTGACAGGACTGAGGAAAGAGTGACTCCAAACAACTCCACACTTTATCTTCATGGCTGGTCAGTAATTATACACATTGATTAACTGGCAAAGAATCAAGCTAATACTTTATGTCTAACTATTGCGCAATTATTTGTGTCAGAGCCCAACTTCCCCCCACTGCCGGGGTTTATTCCACTCAAGCCATGCTTCTACCAGGACTTTGATGAGATCCCAGAGCAGCACCGCAGCCTGTGCAAGAAAATGTACCACCTGTGGATGTGTGAGTGGCTTAAAGTGATGTCGTAGTGTTTAAAGAGTGGTGTGGGATTTCCTGATAGGAAAGTCAATTTCAACTATAATACATTAAAACTATTTTTTTAATACAGAGGCTACCTGACTCTTCAATATAAAAAAACAGAAACAAGGTTTATCCTCGAGGTATAGTAAACTGTCCTTTCCTCTGTGGTTAACTTATAATAAGAACTTTATAACAGAAGGGCAATGGTTTACTAGGGTCCCTTTGGTCCAAAAATATTTTTTTTTATTGCCGGTGGCTGTGTTATCCTGACTGGTTTATTTGTTAATGAGTCATGGCGCTGACCAGATGGCCTTGGTTTGAGAAGAGCAGTTAACATTGAAATTGTGTTAAACAATTTTTGCCAGAAGTACTTTCATCAAAGTTTATTACACCATAAAACAAGCCGTACAATGATGTTTGTGATATTGCTCTGCTCTGGAAGTTCCCTGTTGGTCCATGAAGGCAATGGAAGGGAGCAGAGTGCAGCGGGAGTAAAATATTTCAAAGCTGATGCAACTTTTACTCCGGTGCAATGTCACTGGCAGAAAGACAATATACAGTAGAGTAACAGGAAGATAATGAAAACAAAAGTAAACCTGGGGTGTCCATGAAGGTTGCACATGATGGTAACACTACTTGAATGGGTGTTCATAAGACTGACATAACATTGTCATAACCATGACATGACACCTGTCTTAAACATTAATGAATACTTATGACAGTTGTCGTTACGTGTCATTCGGTAAGTTATGTCACTTTTGATGCAAAGGTGACATTGTTTGAGATGTCCTTGTTATGACAACTTGACATAAATCAAGACAACAAAACCTGTCATAAACATGTCATAGCAGACCTAACTGTCAAACTTAAGAAAAACTTTTAGCTTGATATCTTAGCGCGACATTAAACCGTCATAGAAGGAGGGCAAGGACAACTCAAACAATGTCACCTTTGCATCAAAACTGACATAACTTACCGAATGACACTTAACGACAACTGTCATAAGTATTCATTAATGTTTATGACAGGTGTCATGTCATGGTTATGACAATGTTATGTCAGTCTTATGAACACCCATTCAAGTAAAGTGTTACCAAATGATTCTAGCCAAACATAGACAAGTGTGTTTCAATATGCATGATGCATCTCTGAACTATCCATCATTTACACTTAACTCTGTTCATCCTACAGGTGACCTCTTTTTTGGTAAACGATTAATATAAGCAGGTATTCAAACTCCCAATCTGCTTTTGGGTTTGCTTTTACTCTCTCTCCTTTTGAGGCGGATTTTCTGTATGCATGGCATGTTCATTGCTTGTCAAATTTGAGTGTTGTTCAGCTTAAGCCTTCTAATTTTTTCCTTCTAAGCATTTTCTTTCTGGTAACTAAATGATTTGAAGCCAACCGTATTTTTTCTGTTTTAACTTTGACAAACTTAACTGAGCTCCTGAATAGCTGTCATGTTGCAGCTGTGTTTGGCTTCATCATTCTCTTGTTAAGCACTCTCTTTTCTCTATCGACCAAAATTTGACACTGATTGGCCTTATTTGCTAGTTTAGATAAGAAAGATGGGACCAACGCACAGAGCTCCAATTAGAATTAAGTGTAACTTAAGCAGGGAGAACTGTAGCCTCATAACATTACTGAGAATTAATAGAAAAACGGCGCCTGCAAAAAGGCTATTCAGAGAACACAAGCCATTTTGTGGCAAGCATCGCAATTACATATTTCACAGTGTTAATGCAGGCTCCCTTCATATCCACACACTCTTCTGCATGTGCATGTCCGTGTACTCAATAGATGTTTTTTTCTTTGCTCCTAACACACATTTTGTTTGGTCTCACAGTGAACAGTCTTACTCTTGCGGTGAATCTCATTGGCTGCTTTGCATGGATGTTTGGCGGTGGTGGCGTGACTAACTTTGGGCTGGCTATCATCTGGCTAATCATGTTCACCCCGTGCTCCTATGTCTGTTGGTTCAGGCCCATCTACAAGGCCTTCAAGTAAGTGAATAAGGAAGTAATGATATTAAAAATATAGTTTAGTCCAAGCTGTATGTCATTATAGTTGTGTTTAGCTGTCATATACTGGCACAGTGGTTTAAAGAACAAGGCAACACGGTATTAACTCAATAAATAACACAAACATCAGTTAAGTTGGACAAATGTGTTCATTTTCAAGGTCTTTAGGATGAAAATAAAATGTTGCTTTTGTGTATTTTACTTTGCACATCAGACAATGTAATGTATACCAAGTAACCCTTAGGGACAGGAATATGTTTTTCTGGCTAACTACTTTTTGGTTTTCCTCCTACTTTACATGTTTTGGTTACTTAAAACATTCAATTTGGTGGATCAGAACACTACTACCTCCATTTGCCTCTTTGCGATTGAAGAAAAAAATGTCAGAAGATAAAAAAAAGTGTTTTCTCTCATTCATGCAAAGTCATTGTGTCTGCATAATGAATGCCCCTCTTGTGCAATGGTCCATTATGGATGGAAGCTTTAAGATAATTATTCCCTCCATTCTCTGAAAGTGTTGAGTGGCAGCAGAAATAAATGTTCCAATCATTCCCTCTAGAGACAGAAGTGCACCCAGAACATCTCTATCCTGTAACTGAAGGGCAGCGTAAAATAACTTTACCTTCCGAGCTTAGGTTTGCTTCCTGCTCTCTGATCAGTTATATGTGTGATGGAAACTTCTGGAGCAATGGAAACAAAACTCAGAGAGACACAGGAGAGCTGGAACTTTGATGACAAACACTGAAGGTTTATTATGAAGTTAACGGCCGGAGAATGGACAGGACATGTGCTGCAAGCACGAGTTGACAGAGCGGTTGCCTGACCAATTCTGAAGATCTCCACTACAGTCCGAGCTTTTAAGTAGTTCGGAATGGACAATCAACATTCTTCAGTCGCCAGACTAAACAAATATGCATCCTAAATCTAACTAAAGCTGTCGTACATGAGAACAAAATGTACATCAGGGAACCTACGTTCCAGATAAGAAGGGCTTCTAGATGTCCCTAAACAATACACTATCTCAGGTCAGCTTGTGCTCGGTCAGAAACAAAGAAACAACAAAGCGCTCAAGCTGCCCTCCTTAAGACAAAGAACTATGCCATGGGAATAGAGACAAAGGAAGGAGACAATTATGAACTACAGTAGGTCAAAGGTTAAACACCTAAGCAAAATATTCCCTAACAATACGAGTCAGGGGCCGACAATGCTCTGTCTAGTGACTTTAATGAAGTCCTGATACAAAATGTAAGTCTTACCTTGCACTTTGGTGGAGATTAAACCAGACCGTGAGAATACCAAGGCAGCAACAGTCTGTTGATGGCTTTGTGTCATCACTAAAGAAATGCAGATGATAATAGAGGCATGGGGTAGAGTAGTTCAATCATGACTTCCTGTGAATACACCTAAACATGATCAGCACATACAAATAAATGATAGCCTTGAGCTCTTTATGGAGGATGAGGCCTTTGTGAATGACTCTTCATGGCGCTGAGTGGCATTTATCACTCCGTGGGCTTGAATACCATCAAACTATCTAGCAGTGATACATTTATTTATACTTGTGTAAATATTTCTTGATCATTCTTGTTTTTTTTTCTTAGGACTGACAGCTCTTTCAACTACATGCAGTTCTTCTTTGTGTTCATGGCCCAAGTGGGCATCAGCACCATCCAAAGCATTGGCATCCCTGGATGGGGAGTATGGTATGGGACATTTTAGGAATAGTTCTAGGAATGATTTTGTTTAAGGACTTCCATGAGCAATCTTTCATTCAAGTGATTTCTTTGTATCTTGACTCGTTTTTTAAAAGAAACATGTAGACAACAGACAATACATTCTCAAGTAAGTGCTTTTTAGTATTTATAATTCATTTTAAAAAAACAGTCTAATGCAACTCAATTACCAGAGCTGTGATTCATTCACTGTTATGCATTAAAGAACAGAGAGAATGAGAGGTTGTTTTAATATCATTACAAAATCGACTTTTAAAGGACAGAATCTGAGCTGAAGCAATTAGTCTTGTCCGGAGGGTTTCTTTCTTTAAAGACTTTGTTCGTGCTTTCATTAAGATGACACTGATGGAACATCAGAGATGGCCCTAATATAACTTTAACGATACTCCTGTTATCAGATTTTGAGAGGCCGTTAAAGGGATCCCCAAAATGTCACCTCACTCACCATGATGATCAGAAATTAATATTATGACAGCCTCCATAAAGTTTATAAATGTCACCATGTGCAGATAGGTATTATCTCATATGAGCTATAAAACTTTGAAACGTTATATTGCAGTAGTTAAAGTCCACGAAAATTAGTAGCATTTAACATCCAGATGTTCAGCGGTGGTGTCATGATGAGAGAAACCAGACAACCCAATAACATAATTATGCCTGGTTGTATTCATAAAGAAAATGTTTCTTTCTAATGAAAATCTGTTAATGGTCATCCCTCTCTTTTTCAGCGGTTGGTTGGCTACCATCTCCTTCTTCTCCTATAATATTTTGATTGCTCTGGTCATGTTGGTCCCAACCATCATGTTCACTGCAGTCGCCTCACTGTCCTTCATTGCCCTCACCAGGGTAAGAATTCAAATTGTGCATTTATATTAAGGAGAATGGCAATTTATAAGAATATATTTGCTGTCCTTTGCTGCAAATTACACGATATATATGTTTTTTCCAGCTGTTACCAATTATGTATTATTACACAAATAATCCTAAAGTTCTTTGTCAGACCATGAATTACGTTTGATTAATATCTGTGGACAGAGTTTGCAGTGTTTAGGTTTAAAATGGTAAATGCCAGAGTCCCAATATATTTCCAAATACATTTTCCCTTAATGAAGGTGATGGGAAACATATTTTAAAGGGAAAGAGTTATGGATTAGGAGAAATAGAGTTGAATAGCTCTAATGCAAATGAGGTTATAAAACAGTTCATCTTCCACACGCGAAGTCGTGTTGATTATAACTTTTGCAACCCAATTTAAAAGTTATCATTACCACAGTTTTGAATTCCAGTATCTAATTTGCTGTACCAAAAAAACCCTGAAATAAAATGACTGAGTTGGAAATACAGATGCAGAAAAACCTTTTAAAAACCCACTTTCAAAAGTTATTATCATCCAACTTTGGGATTCTAGAATATTATTTGCTGTACCTAAAAAAGTTTCCCTTGAAAAAAGATCTGCTGAGTATTTAATGCAGTTGTATATCTCTAAATAAGCCCTGACATTAACTATGATTACTAAAACCTGAAACCATCCACACATGAAGCTGTGTAGATAATACACCATAAACTGTGGGATAATAACATGAACTTAAAATACCTAAAAACACTAACCTCCTGTGTTGATAATAACTCGTGAAACCCTAACCCTCCCTGCAGATCCATAACTTCTACCGTGGCAGTGGGGGCAGCATGTCCAAAGCTCAGGAGGAATGGACCACGGGGGCCTGGAAGAACCCCCACGTCCAGGCAGCAGCGCAGCAGGCGGTGGTGGGGGCCGTTTCAGGAGGCATGCAGGAACAGCAATCCAGCCCACAGTACAACGACAACCAGATGTAGAGGTGTCAAAAAAACATGTGACAGTTATGCCAACATTTAAACAACAGGGTTAGGAAGATTTGACCATCCCCCACACTGCTTTCTGTTATTAAGTGGAAAACAAATGCATATTTTGACATATCCAGTTTTTACATAAAGTATAAATCACAGATGATTTCAAGCAATTTCATCATTTTGCAAAACAAATATCTCTGTGGGAAGCTGTGCTGCACCTTCCTGTGTTAAAGGGCATGCTGATTGTTTTCTGATAGTGAGGTTGAAATGAAAGTAGTGTTGAATGTGTGTTACTTTAGAGGCTCCCTGAGAGCTGTGTGCTGATGTTCTCTTTGTGTTGACGTGTTGTTTTAGCTATTTTTACAAGAGAAAGCAAAATGATATGTTTTGATGTACGATGACTTTGTGATGATAAAGATCTTCATGTAGTTTTAACTTATTTACCAAAGTGAAAGATAAAGTGTTTAAGTTACTTGTGTTTTGATTCAAGGGCTTACCAAAGATCCAATGTAGCATTGTTGATTGACATCATTCTACTTTATGTGACCTCAGCATTGTTTGGTCACATTACTATAGAGCAAATGCATGTTTTTCACTGTTGTTTATGTTCAAAATAAGTGTATCTGTATCAAAGTAAGACTGTATTGTAATTCACCTAGACTTTAATAGAAACATAATATGTCAATTTACCTTTCGGTTGACTCTCTGATGTACTTCCTGTTGACATGGACACTGAAAACATCAGATTTAAATAACAGAAAAATAACATCCGTGTTAATATTTGTATGCAAATTCAGCAGTAAACCAATGATCTAACCTGTGTGCTGATCAGTCTGGCTTGAACTGAATGTAATCTTAAAACAGCTCTTTCTTTCCTGCAATTTGGCTGTTTGACCACTGAGAGGCGCTGATGGTTTGAGTATGAAATAAAAACTTGTACAGATTACCTTCATTCATCCTTCACGGATCATTGTCTGCATTTATGACGGTCCCTTCTCTTTCCTATTTCTTTATTTCACTCTGTTTCTCTTTTTGTCACTCTCTCCTCTGCCCTCACACTAAATTAGTTTTGTTTAAAACAAGGACAACACTATGCACATACCAACAAACATCAAGCTGGTTCTTACTTTGAGCTCTGTTTGTAGCATTCTGCTTCTAATTGACACAGCTGTACGTATGATATCTAAAGTGGCTGTCTTTTTAAAAGCTGGTAACAAGCTCTCAATGGCACCTCAAGGACAGCCTATAATGAATGGCAGATCGTCGCTCACTTTCTCCCAACACCAGACACATTTAATTTATGAGTAAGTATGGAGATATCTTTTAAAAGATAAAATGAATTGACAATTGCTTTTTTATCTTTTGTTTAGGGAAGGGTGCCTTGACAAGCTTACATCATGTTAAGTTAATGGATATCCCAAAATGTGTTATTCAATCATTTTGCCAACATAGGCTATGTGAGTTTTTTAATCTATGAAACTCTAGATAGATAGTGTTCTTCATTCATAGGCTGAGTTTGAGGATCTTATTGTTTTGAACACCCTACCTAAAATCTAGAGACAAGCTGCTAGGTTTAACGTCCACACCCTGCAAACGGCTCACTGTATTAATATTATTGTCTGCTGCAGATACTCGAGGGGGTTGCTTTGCATAGAGCCTCTTTGTCTGTAGTTTGAGTATTTCGTTCTGTTTGCCCCATTTAATCAAGACATTGCACTCCATCATTAAAATGTGTTTTTAAATAGTTTCCAATACATTACACACAATGCAAATGAATCTGCAGCCCCATTTAAACACTGTTAAAAAGAGAGATTATAAAAAAAGGAGGCTCATTCTTTGCCTTGAGGTGGTAGTATTGGTTCTCTATGATCTTCCAATAGTCTCAATTACTGGCCACCGGGGGCACTATATATTCTGTACTTGTGCATATGAGATCTGAGATAGGGTGAGCGATACAGATGAAAAACGGTGTTTTGTAACACTTACATGAGGGCAAACACAAATTCTACCTTGACATCCTGTGAGCAGATGACCATTATATAATACATTTAAAATACACTTTAAAAAGGATTTATCTGTGGATGTCCTCTCCCTTACTATCTGCTGCTCCCTGAGTGATAGAATTACTTTGAAGAGAGGAGGATGAAATTATACAGCGATACAGATACCCAGAGGACCCACCAGCAGCCACCAACAAACACTGTAATTGCCATAGACATGGAAATCTCTTGTGACAAGTGGTGACAGTAAAGACTTGCGCCTTCAGGTAAACAGGACAGGTTGTCAGCTACAGAATAAAGTCATTGATTCATAACAAATCAAGACTTCACAGATGCTTTTCCTTTTGAAATTCAATTCTGTTCACTTGTCAAATATGAATGGAAAAACATCCAGCTGCATATATCTTATCATCTCATTCTAGCTGGAAGAAAGAAATGCATATCCAGCCTGATTTAATCTGCCCATACAAGTAAAGAGTGTTTCTTGTTAGGCGAGGGGTGGTCAAAGAAAGCCTCCAAAAGGCCTCAACTTACTTTGACTTGTGTACCAAGGGCTTGTGTTTCAACATTTATGGGAGAGCGCTTCTTGCATTGGTGTTTCTATGTCTCATCGTTTTAGACAAACATACATTTACATAGGCACAAACATATTCATTAAAACCAGCTGTAAACACAACAACAAAGTATTATCACCCTTTAAGTTGCCGAATTCAAACAAATAACTGCTTATTTAAACATGCAGTAGATACAGAGCGACATTAGCATTTATTTGGATTTGGATTTATGACCACCTGAGGAATAATCAATATTTACTACAAACAAACCAACATACCCTCCATTTGGCTCGGCTTTTGTCTACACTAACTCCTGAGGGAAAAACATAGTTTTTGAGGTTTTCCCTTTTCTGTAGTGTGTTATTGTGCATGTAAATGGTCTGCAAAGTTCATGCCGGAGGGAGTTTCTCTCGCAGAAACTCCCCCCCTGCATCAAACGCCTCCTTTGTACTCATTTGTTTACTTCTGTAAGATAGTGACATAGCTATGTTATATTTGAACTTCAATTGGCTATTGCTCCAAAACATTGTACGTGATACATTAAGGGGCGGGACATCTCTAAGCAGTTGAAAAACTACAACAGAGAAGGCCAGCTAACCAATCAGAGCAGACTGGGCTCTGGTTTCAGACAGAGGGTGAAAAGAGGGGGTGCAGCTCAGGCAGTATGAGAAAAATAACGAGCTTTTTGAACATTTAAGCGTGTCAACATGTCACAGTAGAAGAACAAAATACAAATATGAAGCTGAAAATGAGCATTATAGGGCCTTTAAAGACATGTTGTTTTGGTCAAATAAAGAAATATCAATGGCACAACCAGAGGGCAAAAGGCAACAAACTGCTTGTGGGAATAAAGAAAGTAAATGACTCCACCTAATACTATATCCACACCAAGAAGAATGCTCTGATACACAACTCTATCTCATTATCAGTCAAACCAAGAGCAGAGAACAGAGGAAGGAAGGAGGAGGTGAGGTCCACATACATGGCACAGTGTGACCTAAAGTTGACATAGCACAGAGGGCCTTTTTGTTACATTTCTCAGGAAAGATGGAGATAGAGAGCCCTTTCATGCTGTTAAGCACACACACACTTTACCATCTGGACAAAGGTGTACAGATGTGGAGTCATGCACTCACACAGGCGTGCATTTATGCTTGTGTGAAACACACAGATGCACATGGAGGTGGGGTCCAACCACCCAACATGTATCCTATAAAACAGGACTCACTCCCACTTCCTGTGAGTGAATGTAACAGAGCTGAGACAACAAGAAGCATTGGAAATACAACCTACTCATTGGCCTTTTTCCCATTCAGTACATTTACCTGCATGGTCTGGGGGATACAAAGTTGACAAAGACTAATGATGAGCACATGACACGAATCTGAAACAAATGTTTGGATTGAGTTTCCCAAATGACCTAAAGGAACAAACTGCAGTCGATGTCTGGGAGTGAGTCATTTACCTCTGCCTCTGTGCATCTGCAGCCTGAGGTTTTTGCAAATAATGCAGTTAATGATCTTGCTGGTTTGAAATAGAACAAAAACTAAATGGGAGGAAAAATAATTATCCCGATAATTGTTTGCAAAATCTTTCATTTGCATCCCCCTAAAGTGATTTCTGTTATGGCCCTCAAAGCTGGTGACGCAAAGCAAGGGTCTCTTATTTTCTGGGATCTCTGATCACGCTGCAAGATGTAACAGAACAGCAACTAAAATCAAAGAATTTCACTTGGATCATCCATTATATGTTGTGACTTGTAATAGTTATACATGTCAGACTGTTGAAATGTAGGAATGTGGTAATGGTAGATGACAACATCATTCCTTCAGTAGCACCAATCGTATAAAATCACTCCATTAGGAAAGGGAATAAGAATATTTCCCACAATGTTTGACTTCTACTCTAAAAGTGATTTCTAGACTTGTCCAGTTTTGGAAGTACAACAATGGTGTGGTCCCAGCTGACTTTGAAATTTATGTTGACACAAACTCCAACTCAAACCAATCAGCAGCTCCCAAAAGCTTTTGGCATCGTACAACAACAAAAAATAATCTAACCCTAGATCATCTTTACATGTGCATGATGAGAGGAATGAGAGCATCCAGCCAGCTTCTAAGGAGGGGTCACCCAGCTGTCTGGTGCGGGGCCATGTTAGTCAGCTACAGCGAGGCAGAGATGCTGCCACCAGCCTGTGAAATCACCCATCTGATGATGGGAGTCGTCCTCCTGACAGCACAGGAAACAGTGACAGTGGAGGTTGGAGAATGAGTCTGGTGAAATATGGGCCTGTCAGAGGGGAGAGAGGCTGAGCACAGTGGTGCAGGGCCGCCGCTCCCTGTGACTGACTCCATCACTGAAACTCCCCGGGGAGCCAGTGGAGGAGTGGGTGGTTACAGTGGGATTTTTCGCAAGGATTCGATTAAGACTGGAAGCCTATCTTCCTTCCACAAGATATCCTCATTTGTTCCAATTGCCTGTGAATATAAACACGAATATCCCAACTTCAATTTCTGCCTTTCAAGGAAGGGAAGCCTTAATGAGAATTTATTGCCCTGTTGTTTTAACGGTGTGGACTCCTAGGGATGCTGGAGGAATTGACCATTTGCATACTCCTTAAAATTGATGAGTGGGGAAAGTGAGGCAACTAACTTGTAAGAGAAAGTGCACGTTTTGTAGCCGACATCAAATACAAGCCAGATGTTTCATTGATGAGGCAGGCGATATTTAAACTGTCAGGCAGCGCACTCGAGTGTGTCTTGTGCGTATGACACAAGCTGCTTCTTTGTCTCGTATAACGCCCATCGCTTTCCATGTGGAGTGTTAACATAGGGACTGGATGTTTGTTAACTCGGATATATGTGGTGGAGTCAGCTCTACATAAAGTGTGTGAAGGATGAGGTATTATCAAAACAAATGAGCCAGCAACTGCAGCTGCATGTAAATCAGAACAGTTTTTCCCCCCTCGCTATTCAAATTCTTCAGCCATTCAGTATCTCCCAGTCAGTGGTTCCTCATGTTTTCCCTGTACAAAGCAAGCCTTTCCTCGTACCTTTTCCCATGCAGCAATGTGTTTATCCCTACGGAAATGAACATTCTTCACATCTTTATTCATTTAATTAGGTCGCAAAGCAGAACTAGAGCCAGAAGATGAATTACCTGTGGCCTTGATACTGAGCCACAGAGTCTGAACACAGTAGAGGCTGTGCAGAAATTAGACCTAAAGTCTGGAAGTGGGCTTTTTGGCAATGTCAGCTCACAGACTAGTCCCTATTCTCTCTTTCTACTAAATTCAATTATCCTCACATAAACCTGCTGCAGTGAAGAATGGAGGTCTCAAGTCATGTCTTTTAGCTGTCTCATTGTAAGCCTTGTTAAAGAAGATGGAGCAGTTTGGTCAAAAGTGTGTCTTTTTATTAATATGGAGGAAAGTCACAAAACAAATGCATAAGCAAACTATGTAACCACAAAGAGTGTGTTATTAAGTTCAGCCCTCTGCTCCAGAAGGACTTATCTTTTATGATCACATGTATCATTCTTGCCAATTATCATTCAACATTGTGGGCCAGAGATAGCTCATACTGTTAAATAAAGATGTATGCATTTAGTCAAAGCTTAATTAGGCTCTCTCGCATGCTACATGCAGATTATCGAGGCAAAGCGCCCCGGACAAAAAAATAGTCTGTTAAACACAAATAACAATTATACTTTGAGCACAAACACTCCCTCATGATGCGACCTTGCCATGAACTAATGCACACACTGTGGCTAAAATGGGACAGAGGTGGGGAGGGTGAGCAAATTACTGAAGCTGAATGTTGTCACCTTGTCATCAGTGTCACCACAAACTTATGATTATGTGCTGCATGAGCGAAATAAATGTCAGATCAACTAAACTATGGTGCCGGTGCACAGGGAAGGAAAAAAGAAGGTGAGAAAATGAAAGCAGGAAAGTCATTTTGGAGTCACTGGGGGGAGGTTATGGGAGAAGTTTCTTTTATTTATTCACTTGATTTAATTGTATTCAATTAACTATATTGAGGGTATAATTATTATAACAGCATGCCTATGGTACCACTTAGACCAGCCACGACCAATGAGGAAAGCTTGTTCGAAAAAATAACAGATTTTTGGGTAATTTACAATGTTAATTATATAAAAATAAAGTTAATAATTGTATCAAATAGAACTTGCCAATCAGGAAACATCATCAGGAAGAAACAAGCATGTTTTCCCACTGTTGGAAAAGGTTTCACCCCCAAAAAAGTGCAATGGTAGCACCAGTAAGAAATCAAAAGCGTGTCCAGAGGAAATATGACCCTCAATACAGTACATTTAGATCAATAATGGCAGGGACTGATTGATAAGGGTCAGCATCATTATGCCTTTCCTTTTTCTTGCCAGGCTATCTTCCTTTACGTTGGAAATGCATGACTTAGATGACACTGTGATCGTGCCTCTGGAAAAATGTGATGGATGTTGGCGAGGGGACGGCACAGACTCAGTAGATGATGGCAGTTCAAAGTTGTCATGACGGAGATAACAACCTCCACAATCTGCCTGTCCTCATCGCAGATCCCAAAGGTCTGATCTGCTTTAGCCTCATCACTGTGCAGGCAGTGCAGCTGTAATGGCCCTCTATCATGCTGCTTTGCTATCGATGCCAGGAATTTAAGCCAAAGGCCATACTCGATACCCAGCCCTAATTTGATCGTGGCTGACAATTTCAAAGCCAGAAAAAGGTGTTTCCGCATGTTTTTCCATTTCGGCGCTACACCCATGGCTCCTGTTCCTGCGGGGGTTTTGTGTATTCAATGATGTCTCACCACTGAGAATGCTGGAAGATCTAATCAGTCCTGCTTCACTTCACTTGATCTGTTTCCTCAATTACGTAGCAAGCTTGCAGCTGCAAAACGGTTGTTGCTTTACATAGGTTTGCTGGTAAAGTAATCGCAGCTTGTTGTAAGGGGAAATATCTGTCCTGCGGTTCTTTATCGCCCTCCCTACAGATCTTCTGCTTATCCATAATCAGACATAACATTTTGCTGCCCAAAGCGGAGTATTTACACATGTAATGGATTTGCTCTTATCATGTTGCAACCTCATCTGTATGAGTCTTTCCCTTTTCTCCAGATACACTATCTTGCTACATGTTCCTTTGATCAGGTGCTAGCATGTTTGCAGAGCACACACACTGAAGGAGAAAGGGCCAGCAACATTCAGGGGGAATTACAACATGCCTGTTGCTTCAGATATAGTCAGAAAATGTTTTTTTTAAAGAACTTTTCAAGATATTTTCTGCTGCTTGAATTCCCCAAGTGCAGAAAGTTATACCCCACACCTTTCCATGGCTTGAACTCAAGGATCAGGAAGAGCGATGCCACCACACATCCTGTCAGCTGATCAGAGTCATCGTCTTACGATCACATCTTTATCTGACAAGCTTTCCTGACCATTCTTACACACATTTCCTCCTTCTACATGCAGCTATGGTACTTCTTCCTTCCACATGCAGCTATGGTAGTTGTGCTAATTGTACACCCCCCCTTAGTCTCCTCCTGTTCCAGTTTCCTACTCCCATGCATGCACTGGCATCTCTGGCATTGTGCATCATGTTTATTCCATATCTCAGCAATACAGTATGTTTGGGATTTTGTTCTGCACACCCCTCGGGTATTATTTTGTGCTCACTTAGAATCGCACACTGTTTGGATTCACTTGGGAAACACCCTCTAGCACATCTGTGATAAATACAATTGCATATTCATTTGTTACAAGAAGTGGTACTAAATCATTTAAGAAACTCAAAGGCTTTGACATCCATTGCAGACACTGCTGTTGGGATTGTGCTGCGGTACGCCCTTTTCATTACCGATAACAAGACCATGACGCCAGGACTGTAAGAGAGGCTCCTGGTGGACATTACTGCATACACCCCACATAGGAATAAAAACGGTTTCATATAAGCAGCTTAACCAGCAGCTGTATGGGAACCAATAGAAGCAAAACAGACGCCTGTTTTTGAAAAACAACTTAACAGGACAGACAAAGACTGTTTGTTCTTTTTAGAAATATAATACTCCTAAGTAAAACAATCATTTGGCTCCTCACGTCCTTACTGAAAGTTACCCATCTGTCTTTTTCTCGAACACAAGCAAAAATATACACCATTACAGGAAAATAAACACATACGGACAACGGCGAGTAAATGGCAGCATGTACTGCAGCAATTTCACAGAACAACATAATGTGACATAGAGAGCTGGAAAGGGGTGATTTTGTGCGAGCAGCCTGAACAAACAGCCCGTACAGAGAGGAAGTTTTGTTAGGACAAACCAAATATGAGAGCAGAGTATCAAAACAACCAGATAATGGATTCTCACTCTTCTGGGGAGGAAGGAAATACTTCTGCGAGGAATGTCGCTGTGTTTTCCAACTATTATATTTCTGGAATTAAATACACTGCTACCAGCTTTTAGGAACACTGCAGAATGTAATGCTATTAGATAGAAAAATAACAAATACATGTTACCTTTGTGAAGCTTTTTATCTCTAGGTTTGTCAGTATTCTGTCAGAGATGTTTTATTGTTCAATCTTTAGATTTTTAATCCTGAAGTCACTGTTTTGAAGCATGATCTTCCTCCCGGGAGGAAGTTATAGAAGTTTTAATCATAAGATGCTTGAATTTCTAATTTTGGATCTGGATTTCTCATTTGTTTTGGCTTTAAAGATCAGACTAAAAAATCAGTTATTCAATTCTTCGTATCTATTTATCCTTATCTTGTTAATTAAAAACAGGGTACAGTGTTGTTTTGTTTTGTGTTACTTCAAAACCATTAAATTAGCAGTCAAGATCTTCAGGGGAAAAATAATGACAACTTTAAACCTGCTTTTTCTGTGATCAGCTCTGTGCTCGTGTGTTTTTGTTAACGGTCTTACTTCTGTTTTTCTTTCCTTTGGTTCTTTCCAGCTTGTTTTCTTAGACTTAAACTACTTAAACATATTTTAAAGTACATGTTTTCTTAAGAGCTTGTGATTGATTTTCCCACTTGAACAGTTTTCTGTTTAAAAAAGACTATAAAATATCTTGACTTTAGTCATAAGTGTGATGAAGCTTGTAATCACTCCATAAGTACTGTTCCTTACACCATATTTCAAAGTGGCAATGCGGTAAAACCTTGACAATCAGTATCAGTAATTGTTATATGGCTATACCATGAAGAAAATAGTCAATGAATCCCTTCCCAAAGACTGTACTTGTATATTTAGTTTAAATAACACTATCAGTTCCTCTCTCACATGGTGGTGTGTTCCATGTAATGACTTTTCATGCATAACGTGATTGGTCTTTAATTGCAGCCGAAAGAACTCAGATGAAATGTCAGATGTTAATTAGCAACAAAAACTTTCAGAGGAGTTATCTGATTAGTTGACAGTGGTTATCTGGCTGTGTGGGGACAGTGTGTGATCTTAAAGTTATTCTTAAGGATGTATACCCAGAATATGGAACCATTTGCCTGCCTCTCGTATATGCATCAGTGCCACCACGCAGTTGTCATTGTTTTGTGTTTGCAGGAATCTTATATGCAGTGTTTTTTTCCAGTATTCTTAAATGTGAGACCTTTACCCGTGCTTGAAACATGCATGACAAACACACATACCGTTCCCAAGAAATTGACTTAATGAATTAAACATATAACACCTAATCTCTTTTGAAAGCAATGATTTCAGCAACTTGTCACACCTGTCACACAGCATTTCCTGAGACTCTACTGATAGGCATTCTGTGTGAATCTTATACGAGGGCTCCGGTGCTGTGAGAGTGATGCATATCATTCATATTACATTCAGTGTGCACAGCGGATGTGTAAATGTATTTATTGTATATGACAACTTTGACAGGTGTTCATTACAGAATCACAAATATCATCACAACATGTCAGAGACGCTGTATATGTGTTGCATACTCTGGTGCTGTTGTTCCACACGTCAATGTCAGAGTCACATGTTGTTGCATCCTGTCAGTGAGAGCACAGTATGATCATTTACCCTCCCATGTCGAAAAATGCAGATCAAATAATGACGCTCTTTTAGCTCCGGTAAAGAAAGAGGGGGCAACGTATTGCTTACCAAAGACCTATAGTAAACTGAAAATACTTTGCTTTAAAAAGTGATTAAACGTTAAAGGATTTAAAATGTAAATCCTTAAGATTTTTATGTTATTAAACACCTTTTTGATACTATTTAGGGTCAGCAATTATCCGCAATAGCAATTCAATGTATTTTAATACGTCAAGTCGTTTATATTGTTAGTGCATACAAGTGATCCAGCAATATGGTTTGTCATTTTATCTGTTTAGCCTCATTAAATTCTATTATTGCTGTATTAATACAAAGTAAATCATGAATGAGAACAACTTTTGTTGTAAACCAGCACCAGGATGTGGATCAATTTAAAATATAAGAAATAATAGAACATAAAGGCCCATTCACAGTGAGCTGTTGATGAAAAGTTACACAACTTTATGTTCTCACTCAGGATTTAACTCCTGATACTGTGCCCTGCTGCTGGAGGAGAACTTCTAGCCCCTCGCAAACTATGAAACCACATCACGGTTGATCCCGACATCATGAGGAAAGGTCAATTATTGACTGACTTTATTAAAACTTGAGTTTGTTTGGTTCCACTGTAAACAGATAAGCTGGTTGCCCCTTCTGCTGCAAAGAAGCTGCACCATGTGTTTGATTTAGTACTAAAACAGCACAACAAAACCAGCTTTGAAATCTTAAGAATTCTAACTGTAATTCTTGTAAGATTACTCTTAGTGATTGTCTGCATCCTGCCTAGTGTGATCTTTGATATAGTCAACATACTTGTGGGTTTTAGAAGATATTGTGCTGCAACAGTGTCAAGAGGACAAAGTGAACCATGTTAACAATTAACTAAAAAGAGCTCACTCAATTGGAGAGGTAGGTGGAGACAGCTTTCTCTGCATTATAATACTGAGTATGTAGCAGTAGTGCTTTTGAATATCTCTATCAAGAAAAAAATATATACGTTTATTTACTTTTACAAATAACAGTAACAGGTCAAACTGGATACAACAACAAAATAATCCCCATCATTGAAGTCATGCATCAGTGGAAAATTTGTATACACATTCTTCAAAAGGTAGAGCCATCTGACCAGTGTTGGTAGTAGAAGAAGAGACCCCAAGACAGTGTGAATATAAAGCGTACATACTGCGAGTCTAGTTTTCTGGAAAGCACCCTTTTCTGCCAGTTGAGTTTCTTGTTCCTGTTTTACTGAAATAAGAAAGAACGAATGGGGACACGACACAAATATGCATGGGTTTAGAGGAGAACAGCGGCCTGTACTGACAGCCTGTTTTTATGTTGAGTTAAAATTTGATGGAGTTGACAAATGCAAATATGACCTGCTGTCTTCCTCTTGCTGTCAACACAACATTAAACAGAATGTGCCGAGGGAATCACAGTATCCCAGGCTGACCCACGGAGGCAGTGAAGAAAAAAACTGAAACTAACACATTATAGTTCTTCTGAGTCAGTGGGCATCTCTTTCTGTCCCCGCACACCATGGGTGAATGCACCCAGGAAGACATTGTCCCGTAATTTTATTTGTTGGAACACGGCTGAACCCTGACTCGTCTGGGACCACTCATTTCATCACTGGCACTGTTTGACGCTTTATTTATAATTCAAACAGAGACACTGTGCCATCATGGGCATAGATGTTTGTTTGTAGAAACACCTGCCTTCAAAGTCAATGATGTGTCTGATTATAACCAAACCACACAACAACAACAAGTACAGGAAATATTTTATCCTATATTGCAGGGATTTAAACTGTTATGGTGGGATATCAACGTGCAATTAGCATTATCCAATAATCTGTGTGTGTGCATGTCTACCTTAAACTCCCACATGCTTTTCAGTGCCAGGTGAGCCATGTTTTTCAGGGGCCATGAGACAGCACAAAATAGTAAGACAAACAACATCAACAATGAACCAACAAAACATGGATCCCATTCACAATGGAATAGCAATCAGGGTCCCTCTAGTGTGGCAGACTTCCAGTGCCCGATCAAGACCTGTAAAGATAAAGATACTTTATTTTCATTGTACAAATATACAAGAAATTCACGTACACTCAAGGACCGGACTCCAAAATGAAACAGACAATAAAACACCTCAAAACTCCAAGTAAGTATAGTGTATAGTGAACAGTGAAAGATGTTCATTTTAAACCATTTCACTCACACTTTAATTTAGTTTTGTCTTATAAATTGACGATGGTAATTAACTAATCCAATTGTAAATGACCAACAACATTAAGTAAGGAGTTTGCTAAGATAATAACTTTCATTTATTAAAGCAATGATCATCAACCTTTATGTTTTCACAGCACACAACAGGAGGGAGATTTACCACTTATCTTTGCCACAATAGCTTATGTATTTCAGGCAGAGGCAGACAAAAGTCAGCTTTTCTTTCCTTTCTGGAGACCGACTGTTATGGAAGCTAAATATCTAAAAATGTAATTCTCACAGTCAACACTTTCAGGTGACCGAAGTTATCAACCTGACTTTTTTCGTAATTAGTATGTAATTAGGAATGTATGCAATTTATATATTTATGCAATGATGATAAAGGCAATTTGTTTTTCATTTGTATTAGATGACTACCGTCAAATTCAAATGTCATACCACATTGGGCAGAAAATGCCTGTTAAACTATTACTATAATAGTTTAGTCATTAACACATACATTAACATGATGGGGGATTTCTTTTAGATATATGAATAGTTCAAATATATGATTTTAATGATAGAAATATGGCTCACGGCATCTGTTAATGTAATTCTTTTATTGGCATCAGTACCTAACTATTATATTCAGCTGTCATTAACTCCAAAAATGCTTCGTCAAACATATTTTTAAGAGTGTGTTTCACTGTAACACTGGAACCAAGGGAGACCAACTCCAGCACTTGAACCTAATGACGCTTTCCTCACATATATCCACTCTCCACATAAAGTCTTTTCAAGAGGATATGAGAGTAATTCTGAGTGCAATGATACACTCCTTAATAGCGCTATTCAAAAGTTCAACACCACTACATCTCCCTTTGAGGGAGGATATGAAAGTTTCAGAGGCTATGAATCTTAACTGGAGAATGAGAAAGTTATTTATTATATCATCAAATATTTCAGCCAGGAACCTATTAAGTCCACTAAGTAATTCAAAACACTGTGAGGCACTTCATAAAACTGCATTTAGCTGCACCCCTCAGTAATGTGGTTCAGTGTAACTCAATTGGGTTTTCTATAAAAAGAAAACTAATTCCCAGATGTTACAAATTATGAGAACATTGCAAATAAACATTACACCCTTCGGGTAAATTATTACTAAACAATTACCAACTATGTGATGAAAGTGAGTATATTCTCTGTTACTTACTGTGCTATCTTGCAGTTGGATGTTTTGACAAACCGTCCTGTGTAGTGTATATTACACCTGACCACATTGTTGGTGAAGTCGATTCCAGCACCAAAAACTTTGGATTAACTGTGAGCTGTAAGAAAAAGGAAACAATTAAAACTCACCATAAACATTCAATTAAACAGTGATGGAGTGAAAAAAAAAAGGTATTTGGAATAGACCACTGTGTGATAAAGTGCCAGCATCCAGAGAAATAGAGCCAAATAATACTTCAGTAACTTTATGACTTTTTCATAACTCGGATCAATTTGTTTTGATGGCCCCGACCCTCACCGTCTTCCATGAAATGTGACCTTGTGCTCTCCACGAACTTGACTCCTACCTTTAGTATGTAGTTTCCAGCCTGGATGTCTGTGATATCGATCCACTGGCAGTCGATATCAGCATTGTATGTATCGTAGCAGCCCGGGCTCAGACCCTGAAGAGACAGGGGGGGAAAAGTTCAAGAGGAATACTGATCTCCTCTTACTGTGTCAAGAAGAGCAGGCAGGCGTTACAAAGTTATAATAAAATATGATATGTTGCAAAAACACATAAGGCTGGCCAATGTTAATGTAACCCCCATTATATATAATATATTTATTTACAGTATATACACTTGTATGTATATATGAACATACACAATGAAAAATAACACCAATTTTGCTCTTTTTTAATCGATGGATTTTTACAGGACTCAAAGACAATTTACACAAGATAAAAAATATCTATCCTACAGAGTTTTCACCATCACAATGGGTACAATATTGCCTTAGAGCTGCAGCTAGACTAATTGATTAGGTAATCAAGACAAAAATAATGACACAGTACTTTGATAATTAAATATTGATATGTATTTATGTTTCTCTGGTGTTTTAAATAATACAAATGAAAATATTTGGACTTGGATGGACATTTTTCTGGCATTTTATAGACCAAAAGATTAATGGATTAATCTAGAAAATGACTGGAAAATGTAAATAATGTAGCACGTTTTTGGAGTTTTGCTGCTTTATAATTGAATAACTGCTGTGGATGTAAACTGGCCTAGGGGGTTGCGAAAGCATGTGATGAAAAGAAGTCTACCAAGAGTATAGCAGGTGACCTCCAAATCAAGGTGAAAATCATAACTCCACATATATTATTTTGCTGTGTTACCTGAGTGTGAGAGGTGCAGGCATAGCGCTTCAGGTGACCGAAGTCACAAGTGGTGTCCTCCAGACAGAAACTAGCCTTGTGTCCCTCCGCCACTTTACGTCCTGTGCTGACCTCCAGTAGATCATAGTGGCTGAACTCATCCATACTGTGGTAGTGCCTGTCAGAGAAAGCAGATTGTGCATGCAGTCAAAAGTCTCAATCTTAGTGCGTTCTGGTGTCATCTGTTATGCATTGTGTGCTTTAGAAACAGTCTCCAAGCATAACTGATTCTGTTTTTATTAGATTTTTATTATATGTTTAATTACATTGCCATTTTGCCTTCATTTAGCTTGTTGACTTTTAAGACAAACAGTGAATTTATAGACCCGTTGACCTTATCCACTAACAAGTGATGTTGCACCTTGGCTGAACACATCATGAAGTATCAAAGGACACTAATTAATGGCAACAATAAAGTATTTCCGAGGCACGACATTAACACCCCTATGATGTATGAATGTTGTTAATTAGCTTGTATCACTCGGCAAGATCAGAGGTGTGTGAGCGTGTGCACATTTAGTTGTGGCTATTTTAATGTGTGTGTCACCCAGTGCGTGTTTTTATTTGTGTGTTGGTTTTGGTGTGTGTTTGTTTGCACAGCTTTAGCAGCTTAGGAAAGCGTGGGTGCACATGGGTACTGATCAACTCAACTGAACCGAAAATGAGCTAAAGTGACTCTGTGAAAGAGCCGGTCCCTTTAAAATCATCTGCAATATTAACTGCTGTATGGTTTGGACCGCTCCCAAATTTCAAAGTGACCCGGGATGCTTTTCACTTTTTACAAGCCTGCTTAATGTAGTCACAACAAAATAAGAATGCATTAAGAGGATTTATCCCTTGTGTCTGAAAGGTGAAACTTGTTGTGCAAATGTCTGAATACTATGGGTACTTTGGTATTAGCAAACACACTTTTCTATAGCTCATTGAAAGCACTCTCAATAAATGTCAGGATAACTGGCTCGCTGTTGGTGCTGCATACACAAGCAGAATAGTTATGGATGGCAGTGGCTGTGAAGCACTGCTGAACATGAAGCAAGGCTGTCAGGTTTCCAGACATGACATCATTTGTCACAGGCACAACACATACAGTAGCATAGCAACCAACATTCTGGTCTGCATAACTCAGATGTCAAAGGTCCTGCTGTGTGTATAATTTTCTTTTACAAGTAGCTCAATATATAGCAGTCAAATGCAGCAACTTATAAAGCAACCTGAATGAGGCTCACAGAAGGTGTTCATCTATCCTTCTAATCTATGCTGTGAGTGTTACATAATACCACCACACATTATAGTTCAACCTCCAAATGAACAGAGTTGAATCAATTGTGATTCAATGTTATCAAAAGCTGAGATTGACAAGTGTACCAAATTACAAGTCATTGAAAAAGCAACGTTTAGTATGGCAGAAGTAGGAATAGGCATATTATCAACAGGCCATTTTTGTCATATGGAATACGTCAACACATTTTTACCACAGAAATGTATTCCTTGTTGAGTGGAGGCAAGCTGGGACATATGTAGGTTTTGTTGAACCTGTTTTCAAACAGTGTTAAGTGGCTGCGCGTGCCCTTTTTGTTAAATACGTTGACATGTATTATTTGGAGAAAAAAAAGGGGTCTAACTTCATGCTGTCAAAATGTCTTATCAATAAATAACACAAAGTTTAGCAATACAACTTTTAGCAAGGAAAAAATGATTCCACACCATCACACTTTACAACAACCTTGCACTCCTTGCACATTCAATGTAAATAATATCCAGCTTTGTGTTGTTTTTACTGAACATTTGACATTCAATAGTGTTTTATTTGTCAAATTGCATATTTTATACTCTTGGGTGCTGTTTTATTTCTATTTTGAGATGTCATAAATGTTAGAATTGTTTATTTCTACTCTTTTATTTCTATGTGCAATGCCTTGTTTTTTATGCTGCTGCAACGAAAACATTTCCCAATTTTGTATCTATAAAGTACACCTTAGCTTATCTTTCTAATACTTAATTGATCCCAATAGCTAAACATTTAATATTTTAGATCAATAGGACTTATTCCTAAAAGAGGCCCGAAATTGTTCCATTATTTCCAACTTTTTTGCAGGTATTGAAAGTATTTATTTCCATTATCCTTTGATGTTTATTTCTAAGTGCTGTTCCCTTACGTTGTTGCAGTAGGTGATATAAGCACTGAATGTTACAGTCAGACAAACTCAGACTATATAAATACTGCCCTTTCGCCTTGCTTCATGGCTAATGACTCCACGTAGCAACAGCTTTTACTGGAACACTCATTAAAGATTGAAGGAAACATAGGTACTTTCCCCTAATGGAGCCAGTGACCACTCAAGGACTCATTCTTTCCAAAGGAGAGGCAACCAATTATGAGCAGCTCTCAGGTAGAAACCTGTCAGTTGCTATCTGATGCCGAACACTACATGTATTGAGACTAGAGCATACATTACTGTTCTGTCTCTGTTAACATGCACATGAACATGACAGAGTGTGTTGACAGGCTTATTTTATGTGGAGCACGAAAGCACATTTTTCAATATGTGTGAATGTATATTTTATCACATGTATATAAAGGAGTGCAGGAGGGCCTCGGAGGTTCAATAACAGTCTTTGTTTGTGTTCTCAGAACTGGCATTCAATTCAGTGGCTTGAGATGATTATCAACAGTATGATGATTATCAACAGTATGTGTGTGTGTGTGTGTGTGTGTGTGTGTGTGTGTGTGTGTGTGTGTGTGTGTGTGTGTGTGTGTGTGTGTGTGTGTGTGTGTGTGTGTGTGTGTGTAATAGAAAGAAAGAGAGCAGGGAGCAGAGAAAAGAGAGTGGAGTGGGAGGTGCTGGATTACGAGGTGCCTGGAAGGGACCCTTGCTTCCTCGGATTTCTGGATCACCTCGCCGACTATGTCAACTACAGAGAATGCAGTGTTGCAAGAACACGTAGAGGATTTAACTAGAATAATTTGCAATCGTAATATACAAAACATTCCATTCCTTCGTCGAAGCCATGAGTCATTTTCCACTAGTGTTGCCACAAGCATGACTTTTTCTCAGATCACAGCCTGGGTTGTTGTAAATTACTTAAGTCTTTGAGAAGTATTTAGCAGTGGCCTGACATACCAATGTCACAATGTGCAAGCAGGATATGAATACAAATGTCCAAGCACCTGCACAAATAGCAGCCATGATCTCTGACCACAGAGGTCACATACTTTCATACATTTGTGCCGTAAGGGGACCGAGAAGAACTTTATAATTAACTTATGCACAAATAAGCGCAGCATTATAATGACTTCCACTTGTTTCCTGCACTGATTGGCATAAAACAATATGTTCTACATGGCTTTCGTTGTCCTCATTTGTGCAAAAAACATACAGAATTCCAACATTTTCGAGGCACCATGATACTCAAGAGGATGCTGTTCCCTTCCCTTCTTCTATTACTCCAGTGAGAAAGATAAGGGTGACTGTAATGAAAAGAAAGTCTGTCAACTACACCGCTTCTTTTACAGAAATGTAGGGCAGGAAAGTTTATTGTGAGAATCTGGGATAGAGATTTTCTTCCCCTAAAGAGATTTCTTTGTTAACAAACACTCTGTCCCAGTAACCCATATCCATGCCATCATACTTTAGCAACTGTCTGATTCGGCGCCACAGATTGACGGGGAAAAATGGATTGATTTGTCATTCCGATCACACAGTCAGTCGAATGATTGTCTTGGCTTTCTGCCTCCTGGGAACCACTGTGCGAATGCAGACTGATGTCAAACAGCAACAACACTGCCAATCTCCTAACGGCCAGTCAACATTCCTCTAAGATGAGGGTAGTAAAGCAGAGCCTGGCACTATCGTCAGTGGGCAGACTTGCTGAAATTTAGATAAAATGCAGTCTATGGAGTATAATGTCATAAAACACTGACGATAACCCCAAATTCACCTCATCAGCAGTCCCCCAGAGCCATGACTGGCTAAATCAACTAAAATATGTGCACTCCGAAAGGCACAATGAGCTAAATTGATCAAACCCACATGTCTATACACCATTATTCTTCATGTAATATGGACTATTTTAGCGTTTTTATAATATTTCACACATGGTTGGCTCTCTAATCAACTCCATAGGTTCTTTTTAAGACCAGGAAACAGAAACATGTGTGTACTTTCTCGGCTAACCAGTGCAAGGCTTGTCTTTTCACGCTGCATATCCCTGTAGGGCACAGTATGGATCCTATAGGGCACTATGACAGCTAATCTGCATTTATGTCTGGCCAAATGACATTGACATGTGCCACATCAACTTACTAGACATGAACTCAGTGCTCTGTTGATCCATTCTTTACCCACAACATCTAATGCAAGTATGTCCGCACTGGGAGGGATGATGAACAGCTAGATTGCGTTTCAGCAGTCAAAAGAAAACGATCCCTCATAAGTCGTAGAGGCTTCCTTCATTTTTTCCCTTTTAAGGCAGTTTTTCCCTAACCAATTCAATGGTCTTAGGACATTGGGTATGATATGCTGTAGAGATTGTCAAGCCTCTTGAGGTCCATTTATAATTTCTCATAGAGGGCTATTTAAATAAAACTTACTTGGATGTACTCCATGTCTATGGTCATCCAGGTCAGCCCAGAATTGCAAATTGACATTCATCATAATTCAATACATCCATTATTCATGGAAGGTATGTAACAAATTCAGCAACATCAAGTCTGTTAAACTATTAGATCTTACTAAACATTACAACCAGATCTGTTTCTTTTGTAATAGTTATTTCATGGGAAAGATGATCAACATAAAACAGTCTACAGACATTGGTTATGCCAAATAGCTGGATACGGCCACAGCTAATACTACAGCCTTATTATCTGATTGGGTAAAATCTGTTTTATATTAGGTACTTACTGATGACAGCTATGCCACTCCCAGGTATGACGTGGCCTGTTAGGCATGAAGTCGGCAGTCCCCTTGTTCTTCACCCTCTGTGGGAATCGCAGCAGGACCCTTACATCATAGTCGGTGGTCTCAGGTTCATAGGCGGAGCTGGATAACGGACACATACATCAGGACCAAATCAGTGAGGGAAACAGCACAAGACGCTTGAAAAAGAATGTCGTCATGCCTGTTTCTCATTACTAATACAAGGAAAGAAAACACAAGTGTGACAGGATAGGATTGAAAGCAGAATCATATCTACTTAATCATTTATTCTACTGTAAAGATTAACTCCATCTCTCCCAATACACTGATTCAACATGAGGAGATTCTGTTGCACAATTCACTTTTAGCGTGAAAAAGGAGGAACAACCTCGAGTTCACAATACCACTGAAGATCTAAGCCATTCATCTTGCGGCTGTTGTTGACATTGGAGTGTATGGCAAATTACAACAGCCCATCTGTCGGTGATTGCTGCAAACTCAGACAGGATATGAAAGGGCTTTGAGCGATGGCTGTGCTTGTGGATGGGAAGAGGGCAAATAGAGCAGCCATGGGGACAGCACACTTTCATCATTTCAATAGTGTCTTTAGTGCAAAGGGCCCAGGTTTGAGGCTCAGGGGATGCCATCCAGCAACACAGAGAAATGAAAGTAACAACAGTCTGTTTCCCCAAAGGTGGCCAGGATTCAGTTCTTATGCTGTGCAGTTTGGTGCATTTTTGTAACCGTATATTCCTGTGGCTACGTTACAATGCTACCCAAAGGTAAAACAGCTCATAAAGAATGTTATTCTTTCATAATAAAAAGCATTTTTTCTGTAAATGCATGGTCTCAAGCAGGGTTAAACATGGACAGAACACAGGGGGCTACATTATGTTGTTTAATATACCTCAATTTCATATATGTGTGTGTGCTTACCTC
This sequence comes from Eleginops maclovinus, assembly GCF_036324505.1. Taxonomy (NCBI): domain Eukaryota; kingdom Metazoa; phylum Chordata; class Actinopteri; order Perciformes; family Eleginopidae; genus Eleginops; species Eleginops maclovinus. Next base: position 10,578,497 of record NC_086352.1, on the reverse strand, counting down.
TGAGCCATTAAAGGGGCATTCAAATACAAACTTTATGACATTAGATGGAACCCACTAAGAAAGTAAAGACATTAATAAATAGATCAACACAAAGGACATGTCGAATTGTGTTTACCTTGAGAGACATTTTTCTTCAGCAGCACAGCGGAGAGAATACATGTGGGCTCTCTGGATATATGTGGAGGCCTGGACATAGTTTGGATCGGGAACAAGGTCAGGCAAACCTGTAATGATAGACAGAATGCTCACCATATATTGCCTTACACTCAAATTTACTCCAAAAAGCACACACCATTTTCTCAGGATTTAAACAAACCTGCTACAAATGGTGGAAATAAAAGAGTGATTACTTATTGGATTAGACAGTTTTAGACAAACAAATAAAGCATTGTTAAGATTTACTTAAGTGATCCAATGAATAGCAATGTGTGGTAAAGCACCTCTACATTTAGTGTATATTTAGTAGTTTAGTTATATTGAGTGTATATTTCTCCTTCCTTCTTTGTATTGAACTGTTGCACCTCAATTTCCCTCGGGATAAATAAAGCTTCTTGAATCTTGAATCTACATCTCTTTGAATTCCAGCCATTCCTGTCATTGCCATTGCAAACCCTCGAAACAGAGGAACTCTTTCACATATTTTTCATCATCTTTTTATTAGCGTGGTCAAAATTGCAGTCACATGGCCCACATATTAAGAATGGGGCATTATAAAGAGTGCCTTTCGCCACTAACTACTGTTCCTTTCAGATTATTATCATGGTTCTCTAATAACACTTTTGCTTAATAGGCTTGCCAGACAGGGATGAGAGAGCATAAGAGTTGCAAAAGGGAAACACTTGTATACCAATAATGTTTTTTCTAATGTGATTTGTTCTTCCATGTGCCCGGATCTTTATGCAAACATGTCACTTCATCGTACCCTTTAATGTAGGATGACTAGGATTTCACATTTCTTTTGTGGAAAAAAAGCTAAACTTGGAGCGATCTGATCAAAAGTATCACAGGAGAGGTTGTTGCAATGCAGTCTGTGTTTTTCAGACTTTGGATTTTGCAAGTCTGTCACTTGTGACAGAGATGAAGAGATGAAGGCATAGAGATACAGTTAGAGAGCCAGACAGAGACCCAGAAAGGGAGAACGTACGTGCCAGGGCAAAAACAACAGGGATTTCAAAACACTGTTTTGTAAAGTGGACCACTGACCAGGTCTGTCACAAACCTGAGGAACAACTAAAAACTCCAGGCCTGACTTGTCACAGTGAATGTCTTTCTCTCCCTTTCCCACTAAAGGCCAAACCAGCAAGGGTCTCTGGCAATTGCACACCACCCCTCCCTGTTGAGCTCACAGGCCAGACACACTTTAATTTGAGCTTGTTAAAGTCACACACCTGACCTCCATGTCAAGAAGTGATAATACAATCCTACAAATAAACCAATAGGAAATCATGGAATAATGCATCTTTTCGATCTTGGATCAACATGAAAGGCTTTAGGTACATTGTTTATGGCAACCAGATAGGAAGTAGCCAACCTCCCCAGCTGCAAGTTGAAATAAAGGCTTTGCCTTTGCGGGTATTGTGTAAACATCCTATATGACAGCTCTCTCGAAGGCAGAAGTCAAAGACAGGAGGAAGCTTCCTGTGGTCGACCATATAAATCCTGTAAGTCCAGTGTATAACGCAGAGGTTTTCTGAGAGCACTCACAGCCTCGTTTTTTTCTCCTCACCCTAGGAAGGCTTTGTTCTCTGCCTCCTAATCTTTTGAAATGTGGAAATTGGGTCTTTTTCAGAGGGATAACGTGTATTGAGAAGCCAAAGCTGATCAGCTCTCGACAGCATGTGACAAAGCCACACATTACACTCTAAGTGGGGCACGGAGAAAGGAAACTGAATCTTCCAGTGCTTTTTATACCATCTAATAAAGCATAATAAAAGACATGAGGGCTCCCTCTCCAGACACTCCTGCTTTAAGCTATTGGCCGTTAGCTGCAGGGGACTGATGGATTAGAGTACTTGAAATTCATTGAGGTCATTTTAAAATGAAAATCACAACAGCGTTCAATAATTAAATATAGAGTATATCACAGACATTTTTGCCTGGTAGTTTCTGTCTTGCAATTACATCTTATCTATGTTGATGATTATTACCTTTGGTGGATAGTTGACATATTACAGATTAATGTCAGCAACAGTAACATGATAAAACTTGTATACTGTAATATACTGTATACTTGTAACTTATTTGAAGATATCATGGTAAAGATAATGTGTGAAATAACCTACAGCTCTGCCGTATTGAACCAATCGTATGTCTAAACCCTCTCACCTATGCCTGTGTGTGGCTTTGTCAGGGAATATGAGAGCATGGGAGTGGGGGATGAAAAGACACTTGGTGTTGACAATATGCTACGTTTTTCATCCCATATTTAGGATCATATCTTTTTACAAAACCAAAGCAATATCTCAGCTTTTAAAACTTCACTCAAGGTGTGCAAACAGTCAGATTCCCTCCAGCAGCGACTGGGCTAAAGTACAACTAACCCTGAGTAAACTATTCTTGTGAATTGATCGGATTCATCCCCTTGAATATGTTCTAAAACTTCATCAGTTTGCCTGATAGGAATGGTGGACAATGTCTGACACATAGTATAGTGTTTCTGTGTCCTTCACTTCCCAAGTTACGACACAACAGTGGCTTTAAAAAGGCTTTGAATACATTTTAAAATAAATGAATACATTTGGTTAATATATGCCTGTGTGTAGGGACTCTAGGGAATTTTAAACTTGTATATCACAGAAGTCAATGATTCAACTGTAAAAGCCCAAATCACATTCCATAAAGCAGTGCCATATAAAGGTGAGCTATTCAACAGCTATCAATAGCTGCATATTTCTCACAATGATTACTGTCTCATTAAGGTGTCTGCACACATGCTTTCTGTACTGTAGAAATTGCTACAAGCTTTATAGTGGCTCATAGAAACTGCTGCACAGTAAAGCAGAATATTGAGTAGTATAATGTAAAGTAAAGTAAATCTGCATCATCAAGAGTTGGAGCCTTTTGGAGGTACTTATTTCTCCCAGCTGTGACCATACATAACTTCTGGCAGTCAGAACATAGACACACTTCACATGTTGTTTGCATTTAGCTGAGCAATTCATTCCTCAGCATTAACAATGAGCTTAAGAGAAACGTTCTTCTCCATAGCTCCTCAAAAGTTAATGTAAATATATGCTTTATAAGTGAAAGCACTATCGTCACTCACTCTTGCCCTAAGAATTATGACTAAGTATTTCTTGGATTATGATGAAGCAATGGACCCAATTACAGGGACTTTCCATGTTCCCCCTCCCCCTCAGGGAGTGGTGAAGTACTGTATCCCCCTCCCTAGTTTTCCCTCTCATGTCCTCAAGCCCAGGATGCAGCCAGGGCCCACCAACACCCCCTGTCACCAGACCCCCAATGAGGTCACCACCACCGTTACCCAACTCCAACGAGTCAACTTTTGTGAAGCACAGTACTCTCCACAGAAAAACACAGTGGTTCTTGTGTGTGCTCTTTGTACACTGGCAGGGCTTGCTCAACACCTGGTTTCAATAACCATACAAGTGGGAAAAGATGAACCTTGTGTCCAATTTGCTGTGTTTGTAAACTGAAAAGCAGGCAGAATTTTAAGCAGCTGTTTCGTTCTGATTGCTCGAGATATCTGTTTAAATGTAAGAAGAATACTGGAAAAAAACTGGATTGTTTGCTTGAGGGAAATGTAAGGTTTTTATTCCCCTCAGTTGGGGTTAGGGTTACCCTTTCCACATTTCAGATTCATGTGTCAGCAACAGACATTCATCTGATAAAAAAAATCCAGAAATACCTTTGGGAGAGACTTTACTTCAAACACATTGTTCAAAATCTGCCTTCCATATTTCACAGCCTCTAGTGATATCTGCAACATTTTGAAAAAAATAAATACATGGTGTTAGTTCACAAAACCCTAACCATAAAGCTTACCATACCTCTCTGTTCTGGCCGGTACACACTCCCGACATTTACGTTGGGGTTCTCGATGCCAGAGTTGGGAGAACTTCTGGCTCGGGGAATGGGCTGTGGGACAGGAGGCTGGGGTCTTCCAAATGGAGGAAACTGCTCATACTGAGGGCTTCTGATTTGTGGTTGACCAGCTGCTCCTGTCCTGTCCACTATCACAGGAACTGCCTGGTTGATTTCAGGGACAGGGACAGCAGGAACGGCAGGGACAGCCTGACCAGTCTCCCCATTGAAGATACTGTGGGTGTATCTGTGGTCCAGACCATCTGCAAACGGTGGTTGGGCTGCACGTGCAGGCACCACAGGAGCCACAGGAGCCACAGGAGCCACGGGAGCCAAAGGATTTGGCCCATAACCATAAGGCTGGTAGTAGCGGTAGCCATCGTCAGAAAAATCAGAAGGAGAGCCTGGGAGCACTGGCGGCTGACCACCAGCATACCCTCCTCCAGTGTACCCGGGACCAGGACCATACCCTCCAGCACCATACGCTCCACCGACATATCCTCCCCCGCCATATCCTCCACCGGCATATCCACCACCGGCATATCCACCACCGGCAACGGGCTGAAAAGGTGGCTCGTAGCTCCTGACTGGCGCTTCTACAAAACTAGGGTCATAAGGTACTTGTTGGAAAGGAGGTTGTTGAGGAAACGGGTTCTGTGGGTAGGATGGTACATTATAAGAAGATGAAGAAAAGGTTGATGATGATGATGACGATGAAGAGCCTGTGGATGGCCTGAAGCGAGTGCCAGTGGAACCTTGGAACTGGCCACCCCCTGTGCTGCCTGCAGTTTGTCTCCAGTTATCAGGAACTTGCCCAAAGCCAAATGGATGCCTTGCCTGGCCACGGATGGTCTCAGAAGATCCTCTTGATGGAGCTTGTCGGCGGACATTGCCTCCCTGAGGTCTACGTGAAGAGCGTGGCTGAGTGTCTGCAACAACCACCCTGGGACCTCTTTCCTGGGCCCCTGCAGGTACATATTCGGCTCCACTGTTCAGCAGGCTAAACAGTCGTCCATTGTTCTCCCACTGAATCACCTGCCTCCAAGGGTTGGCAGAGCTATCCTGCCCCTGGCCACGACTCTGGCTCTCCCCCTGAGTCTGTGTGGCAACCTGAGCATGACTCAAGCCCAACAGGATGAATACCAAACATGCCACAACAATAGGCAACATACTGGCTCTAAAGACGCCTCAGCTCTCCACACAGGAAAAAAACCCAACAGCTCAAACTCAAACCACCTGTAGCTCTGTCAATAAAACATGTGTATCCTCTTCCCGCAGGTACAGCTTTTGTGGGAGTCTTGAGACAGAGGCAGGGTTGAATAGTAAACTTGTGTTTGAGTGCATCTGCAGGTCTTCAGTGCCAGCAGTAGAAGAGTTTGAATGTGCATTCAGGAGCAATCACACCCAGGAGAGCAAAAGTGGGCTTCAGAAAACCCACTGCTGGTGTTACCGTCTGTTTCTGCTATGAGAATATGTCCTGACTTCTTGTCGGTCTGCTGGCTCTCCTGTCAGTAGACTGAGCATTGCTCTCTGCCTCCTAGAAAGAAGTGACTGTGCACCGCACGACTGCAAGCTTCTATTTGCCTGATTGCTTACAATGGGCTGTGAAAAAAATCTCAAACTTTTTTAAGGAGAGGTCCCACATGGCCCTAGTGCTAGTGATGTTTCCTGGCCTGCAGCAGCCGGGGCTCCATGAAGCTTCCAGAGTAAACATTACCGCCTGCAAAGGCATTCAGACATGTAACACATCTCACTTACAAGGGCTTTGCTCTCTCTTCTCATTATGTACAGTGTGCACATAGGTAGGGACAACATGACATATATTTGAAAAGGTGTTTCAAAGTCTTATTATGTTCATTCTTTGCATTAAGACCTTTAAAAAGTATAATAACCATGCGCAGATGGGAACACGGGCATGCATTATGTCACAGAGAACCAAAGTAGCAGTTTCTTACAATAGAAAAGAGATATTTTAGACTTCATTAAACTGTTAAACATTCTATAAAGCGATATTACTCTACAGTAATGTGACATTTGCACCAAATGAGCAGTTACAGTGGACATGTTTTCTGTTTATACTTATTTATGGAATATCAAAGTGGAGTCAATTACATCACCACCACCTCTTTCCACCCGTCGTTCCCCTTGCTGATCGTAGTACACCGAATGAACAAAAGACAAGCATACATGCAAACACTACAAACAACTGTGCTTTAGTGTGTGAATCAAAGCACTTCTCCAATTGGAGAACCTCATTTACACAAATGTTCTGAGAGAAAAGTCATTAGAAAACACAATTATTGGGAATTTGAAACAGCTTGCTTACTGCCTGCCTCGATAGAGTGGGGGTAAGCAGACAGAATCAGATTACCCCCTGTTATCAAAGTCAGCAGTTTGCAAGGTATTTTCCTTGGCATAGGCTCACATGTGCAATGGCCACGATGTGCCATGGACCAAAGAAAGAACAACATTCCTGCATGGCTGTAGCAGTCAACATTCAAATTGCCTCTCTGAAACAGGATCCAGAAAAACAACATGATGCACACATGCTGATTTCAGTTTGCGCCCTCTCCCACAAACAGGCAAATTCCACAAGAGAAGCTACATCATGATCGTTCCTGCACAATGGAATGTAGTGAGGAGTCTTCAGGGAAAGTGGCTGGCTGTGAGAGTGTAGCAGAGTGCATCAAAATGGATATGACATCATTACTATACGTATATCACATATATGGGTCTACAGATGTGACCTGTCTTCTCTGCAATGGAATGACTCATTTGTGGACCTGTTTACAATAGACTAAAGATCATTTTTACCTCACACTGTAAAACACAAGTAGCCATCATCATAGAAGTATCAGTACACCACAATCTGTAATATTTCAAAGAAACAGGGCTTTGAAGAACATCTTTCCAAGTGGTGTTTAACTTTTAACAGTGATACCTTATGAGAAAGTGACACTAAATGGAGAAATTCCTTGAGAAACGACAGTGTGAAATTCTTCTGAGTTTGTCTCACTTTGTTTAGTGCTTTTAAAAGCACGATTCTTCCTGTGTTTCAGATCAGTCTTGCTTTTCACCCCGTACTCCTGCATTTGTTTTACATCCCTTTAAACCTTTTTTTTTTCTCCCCGCTGTATTAAGCTTGAGGTTTTCGCTCTTAATTACAGATTGATCCCAGGGGATTCCCCTCGAAAGGGCAGAAATTGCTATTTTAAAGAGGCAGACCAACAGAGAGCCTCAAAATGCCTTGAAATACTTTCACTGAAACATTCCACAGAGATTAGTCTAAGTTGTGAGGCAAGGTTGGTTGTTTTTGTGAGACTGCTGTGTGTGTCTCCTTTCTGCTGGAAACACCTTGTACTCTGTGAAGTTTGGTGAAAGAACACATTGATCTGAGTGACTATGCAGCACAGAAGGAAAGCCCAGGGAGTAGGTATCCTGCTGAGAGCAACCTTTAGCTGCAGAATCAAAGATAGGGAGGCTCTTATATTCTTAGAACTACATTCATCTTTTTAGTCAATGTAGGTAGAGATAGAAGTTCTCCTGTGTGATGTTAAAACCAATTTATCTGGGTTTTCAACTGTAGAATCTTTTTGGATTCAATATAAGGGACAAAAAGTAGAAACCATCATAATATGTTTGCAAAAAACAATTGTATGAGTCTTGCCTGAAAACAAAGACCAAACATAATCTTGTGATCACACTGACACGTTTTTTTTTTTAAACTCGTGTTAAAAATGTTTTTAATAAGGCAAGATGCATCTCTAATCCGTCAAAAGAGATGCCTGTTCTCTATGGAAACAGGTTTTGCACAGTGCAGACTTCATTGTAATCTTTGACAGCTGACAACACAAAATCAAATAAAGAGACAAGATATCATAATTACTGAGAAAAAGCTTCTTTTTTTTAATAGAAAAACATCTTGAACTTCGCAGCTGTCAGATGATGCAATAGTTGCATTTTGCAATATATATTTATAAAGCTTATTTGATCCCTCCTCCTTCCAAAAGGGAATTGTCTTGTAATAAAAGATAGAGGAAGATCTAACAGAAAAAACTGCAGGATTTAAGTTGGTTGCCCTAGAACAGAATAGCTCATACCCTGTACAAACTCAATACATCCTGCATTTGGGTTTAAGTATGGAGAACAACGAAGCAGCAAATATTGTTAAAAACTGAGACTTCAGTAATGGCCGGGTTTGTGTATTCAATGTCAGACATGATGATAAACCGCTTCCTGAAGTCGGTTTGGAATTTGACACGTTCAGTGGTTTGTTGTCCTAAAGCTTTCCTTCCCATCTGTAATCTGCTGGAGAAACATTAAAAGACTGCTTCGGCTGCATTTTCTGTGTAACATTTCCAGCTATTTTGCAAAGATTTTTTGGGTCATGTAAGGGATTTTAAAAAAATATTATTAAATCCAAACATAAGGTATAATTGCCTTTGTTGTTTAAGAGCATTCACTTGTTCGGCGATGTAAGTGTTAAGTTAAATTATTCAAACATGGCTGCAGTAAAAGGAGTTTATGAGTGCAGTAAAGCCGACAGTGACAATGACTTACACCAATATAAATACATATGAAAAAAATAAACATGGTAGCAAAAGACTAAACCTCAAACCGTGTCTGTAGTTTGACACTACGATAACTCTTAACACCAGAGGAACACATCATATCTCGTCTTTCTGCTGTGTTACTCTGCCCTGTCTCTAATGTGAAGTAATTACTTCCATTCACAATGCTAACTTCCACTTCGCCATGGAAGAGACAACAGCTGATGTTGGCGATGAGAGCAACATTTGGCCATACCGCTGGAGCAGTGAGTCTTTGAAGTGCCCACCTGCTTTCCATTAATTTCATTTTCATTCAAGGAGAGTCATCAGGCACCTGCACTCTGTTCTTGGCTCAGTATCAGATCCCAGGAGGCAGAACCGATAAAAATGCCTTCAATCATGAAATTATTTCAAAATTTCTTCCTTCTTAGCACACAACATCAAAATGAACCTTGTGATCTTCCTTCTAAAAGAGACACTAAAGGAAGGATTATTTTGTTCACCCTAAGTGCACTGCGGCAGAGTTTACTTCATCTTGGAATTTCTCTTTTTCTTGGAGCATATTTGTAATGTCAGTTTTGGGCTCAGTTATGAGGTCTTGACTGATTGCTGTGAATTTATGTAATGGCTAAAGCTCAATCTTACGAGTCACAGCCTGCAGCTAAATAGATCTTGTTGGATGATACCACTTCATTCATAGTACACATTACAGCAACATATGTTTGCAGGGGAAGGATAAAAGCCCTTATGTTTTATATGGTATTCTCCCGTCATATCAATTAAAACAGGCCTCCAATTCCCTCCCTACATATTACTGTCAAGATGTAAGTGCCAAGGTTTTCTTGATTGTTCCCAGTGGGATTGTTTTGGACAGAGTAACGCTGCTTCAATTAGTTTCTTCTGGTAATCAATTGGATCATCAAAGAGGAGTAAATGTACGACGTAATGTAATACTTGGAAGATCAAATAACAAGTCTTAAGTCTCTCCTATTTGCTTTGAATAGGCAACATATTAGCCTGAAGAAAGACACATTACCTATTGCAGCTGTAATTATGTCATCCCTTTCACATGCATTCTATAAGACAATGTGCCAAGAGGAAGGATTATTTAGTATCAGGATGATTTTGACCTAATAGTCGCAATCCTGTTGTAAGGATGGAGGCGGGAGGACACAAAGAGATAATTGCCTAAAAGGTACATCTCTTTGACAAAAGCTGCACTCCCCACAGCGTTGAAACGTTGGGGGGTGGGGGGGTGATGTGATTGATGTTAAACCCTGAATTTAGCCAAGGGAACCAAGAGCTGTGGGAGATATATCTGCACTTGTTTGATACTGATGGGTATGTTACACTGAGGAAAAATCAACCAGAGTGTAGCAGGCTAATTAAAACAACATGCCATTGTGCAAAGCCCAGATGTGCATTCACATACACATAGCTGGCTCAGGAATCTATACACAGATACTTCAGTATGCATTTGTACATCCCAAAGCTTTGTCATTCCTCTCATGCTCCCTCCATAAATAGGCCTGATTTGAAGAGCACTTTCCTCTCTTTATTATACAAATGTCCTGATGGACCTTACGGTGGTGGTGTGCACTCCCTCACACATTGTGACAGAACTCAGGGGGGTTATTAATCTGCTCATCTGATCTGCCTGTTAAAGTGTGAGTTCACGACCTGTCACCCTCGCCTCGACTGCAAACTTCAGAGGCGGGGGCTAATTTGAGCTCGGATCCCCTACGACGGTGGCCTTTTGCACACACAGCTCAACCTCGAGGGAAGGACACAGAGGCAACACACAATCTAAATCAGAGATTATAATGCAAACAGCCCTGTGGGGCTCACTAATGACTAAGGTGAGCCTGAGATGCAGCTTCAACTCCGCTTTGGAATATCAATTAGGTCTCTCAGGGACATGGAGATGGAAGGAAGTGACTGGCATAGTAAGCGCCTACTGCTAGTCTGTGGGCACCTCTTTCACACGCTATGCACCATGATGACTGCTGGGAGATATCGAGCAAAGAGGAAACGATGGAAAACAAAGTCAGAATGGGTAAGCTGGTGTGTGTGGGGGAAAATGATGCAAGAGGGAGAATTCCATTGTCATGTGTTTTCCAAAGAAAGAGGAGCCTGCAAATTTGTTAGAGCAGCCTATTCAATTAGCTCCAGATATCCACAGCTGGTCCCCTGAGTGCCGTCTCCACAGATGTGTTGTGTGCTGGTGTCTCCACATCCCAGAGAACTACCATTCGTCTGTTCTCTCTCTCTTTCTATCAATTCAACTCCTTCCGTCTTTGTTACTTTTTCTAGACAAAACAACAAGGAACTGGTAATCAGATGCTGGCTGAGCTGGTATACAGAGCAAAGAGACAGACATCAGGCTACATTTGAAATCATCTCACACCTCCGTTTGATATTGTTCAAGGAGAAAGAGTCATCAAAGCCCCTCCTCTGTACAGATACAAAGGCAGGCACACTCTAACACACCAACAGTCACAATAATTAACAAAATAATGGAAACGCCTGCATTCAATGGATTTGTGAAGGGGTGGAGTGAATGTTCTCTTAGAGGGCAATGCTACCATGCCATTACTGTGATGCAACACCTCTGCTAAGAGCAGATGAACCACTGGAAAATCTATGTCATTTTTTTTTAATTGGTGTGTGATTTCAGATAGTGATAGACCTATCTCAAGCTTCTAATTTCTAGCAGCAATTGTTAATTTAGCTGGCTGAAGTTAATGTTTCTGTCAGATTTGATCAGCTACAGCTAGCTAACTATAAGAAAACAGCATGGTGAACACATTGTATCGTGGTGATTTTTTTTCTAGTTTTACCCAAGGTATTAGTTTTTATCTGAATGTAACTCGTTAATAAACATTACAGGAAAGCAGGTTTTTTTATCCAGTAACCATTTTCTATGAACCATCATCAAAATCATACAAGATCTCAACTGAATACTGAAATTAGCCTTAACTCTGATTTAATCTAGTATAAGCTTAAGCACAGGGGGAAATACTACACAGAACCCATAAAATTGCTTGCAAGTGTGTGTGATATAAATGCAAGTCCATTTACAATACTTTAGTATGTACAATTCCTTCAACGTTCTAAGGATAACGTAGGTATTTGTATTTTGTTGATTACCACTAGTCTTGCAAACATCCCAATTGTATTAATTCCATACAAAGCTACTTGAAACCATGCATGAACGTTTCAAGTGCATAAGTTTAATCGCTAGGTTTTATGTGTCTCATGTCAAATGGCATATATATTGGTCTAAAAAAAAAAAAAAACCTTGGAAGTATGTTGTTGCTTCAACAAACAAGAGTTTAGTTTTCCTACATGTGTAAAATCTCTCCACCCCTTTCTCTCTCTCCCCCTCCCTCCTCACCCGGACAGTGATTGATCCGATACGCCATTGAGTCAGATTACATTATGCAGTTCTCAGTGATAAGAGAAGAGCGAAACAACTATTTTCTTTGCCCTTATCTCCTCTGAGAGGCTGTGTTTCTAAAAGAAGAACTAGCCTCCTTGCCCAGATATCATTATTCATTTTGAGCCGAAGCCTTCAGTACTGATTGCACTTTATACACTCGAACATTTCACACCAATGGTCAGCTTTGAGGCTAGGGCTGTCTCTCTTTTCTCCTGAAAGATAAAATCCAAGATATCACAAGTAAAAAAAACTAGAGAATATTCTCAGAAATGTGGAGCATCTTCATCATTTCGGTAAGGTGTTGAATGTGGAGCATCTTCCTGAAATTCCCCTTTTAAAACCTCTTCTGGCTTAAAGACAGGGGTTTAGTGTGGGAATTCTCATCACACCTTTTGGAAAAAAAACTGATTCTTACACTGCCACTCCCCAGAGGGGCTGATGGAGCCTTTGGTTTATTATTCAGAATTATACGACAAAAAAATAAACTTAACCACAAACACAGGTCACAACTTATCTACTGTGTGCAGGGAAATGACTACTGGATAAAGCAAATCTAATTTCAAATTGATTTAAAACTGAAAAACACTAACATATGGAATCAATTTGAACTTAATAGATGCTGGGAAGTCTCAAAAAAAACATCTCTGTTTCATACACTGCACTCAGAGGCCAATGTGTAAGTGTGTTTTTATTTAAAACCTTTATTTACCCTGGGAGGGCTCTTGCTGTGGCTGTGCTCTGTTGCAATAACGCCCTGCTTCACAGTCACATGCAGTCATACCTAAGAGCTGCAGTCCAAAGACACTCTTATACCGTTGGCCCCTGTGCGGCTCCACTGAAAGGGCTGGTGCCTTGCTCTAGAGCACTATAGTTGCAAGCGAGCTGAGGTGTGTGATAAATATTTCACAAACACAGGCAGAGTATTTCAGTAATGTATGCTGGTATGCGGGGTCAATACCAAAGTGCCTCAGAGGAAAGAAAGAGTGCTGTGCAAACCCACTGCGGAGGCCAAGCCAAAAAACAACAGGAATATTTGCTCTGGGCTGTCTGATTTAGTGTTCTGGCATTTGGGATTAAGATGGGCAGGTTAAAACACTTCCCAGGCATTTCCTGATGATCACATTGTAGGCGGATGGATGTTGGCAGACAAACCTAAGCACATGACCTGATAGAGATGAAGACGTGGGGTCATGTTTCCTCTTTCTATTCTTGTTTTCCACTGTGTAGAATCCCTCTACATTTTCACTAACTGAAATTCAACTGTATTCCTGTTTCAGTGAAAATGCTTGCAGAAGGATATCAGTAAGGTAGTCTAAAAAGTGTATGAGAAGTTACAAATTGCAATAAAGTAAACAAGTATGATGTTCACGTATGATTTTTCCAATATGTGACAAGTCGTATTATTACAGCACTTTGCAAAAAGCCTCCATCCATGGAGAAAGGACATGTTTTATGTGTTGCTTCTACCCATTTCTTGTTTAGTGAAATGCACCTCAACTTTTTGTCTTACAGCCACATCTAAACTGACAAGGATATCAACAGGTGACTGCCCCCTTGTGGGTCACTTTCCGGGAATATTAATGTTAAAACCCAATTGCTCACCTCACATCTTCCAGAGATGACATGGAAAATACGTTTGAAAAACAATCATTTCAATGATGAGCAGAATGACATCTAGCAGCTTTAACAGGTTCCCAGGATGATAACCTGAGACCTGCCAAAGCACATCCCCTCATAATCCTTTCACACATTTATTCATCTTGTTTGAGTCAACTGTTGTCACGGACAGGAAAATCGGCTTTGTTATCAACAAGATAATCTCAAATAAGCGATAGAATAACTAGCATTATTCTCACTCTAAAATCACAAAAATGCAACAGTCTTATCTATTGTTGACACAATAAATTGCACTGTGTGTGAGAATAATACACTCACATTTAGCTTTTGTTGGTGAAAGATAAGCACATCGCTGAGATGGGCTGATAGCATCGGGCCTAATGTGGCTCTTTAGGGTGTTGGGGTGACTGTACACACTGAGGCTTTTTACAGTCACCGCACCCTCTGATTTTATGTGTAAGCTACTAAATATAGTTTACAGCATATTACTGTATGTAAACTCTTCAGCATGGGGACAGCGGACGACTTTAGCACTTGTCAACACCTTTCTGTTGTAGTTTTTATCGTGTATGAGCTACCCTTGGCAGGCATAATAGCCCTGGAATGCTGACTTGGGATCTGCTTTGCCAGACCTTTCTTCTCTTGTTATGGGGCTGAATTAAAAAGCTGTTTCAGTAGTTTTTCTCTTCCTTTTTTTCAAGCAATGCCAACTTTTTCAAAGTAACTCGAACAGCTCCTTTGATTCGCATCAGGATTAATTATTTGGTGTTTATTCAATGCCCAATTCAGAGCTTCTATTTAAGCACAGACAGCTCCAGAACTGCAAGGCAGGGCCTGATGGCTTGATGATACATATCGGTACAAACTGTGGACCTGATTTCCAAAAGATTTCCATTTTAAAAGTAAATAAACTGCAAGTGTTAGGTGCAATGTTAGATTTAGTTTGCATTGCCATTGTGCGCTGCATCAGGTGGGAATCCTTAACCAGATTCAAAAATACATACAAAGCTATCAATGGTAGGAAAGACTTATTATTCTTGTCATGGTGCACTTCTTGGGTCTTTATCAAGCTGCAACCTCCCACCCCTGTTTTCCAATACCGTACCTCTCCCTCCTTTCAGCTGAAGCGTCTGGGTTCTCCTCATCTCAGCAGATAAGCAGACTGCCCTTTCTTCAGAGGGGAAATGCGAGAATAAGAATGCAAGTTTGTCCTCTGCATTAAAAAAAAAAAAAAAAAACACCACAAAGAACAGCACCCTGGCTTCTTGTCCTGCAGCTGAAAATGTCATCCCGGCCCGGCAATAAATCACATGGGGTTGTGATGTGTTTACTTATTACAGTGAGGTGCATCGCTGTCATCCACTCTTATTTACTCCCCTGGCCCTCTGCACCCCCCCCCCCCATACACACTTTCATTTCTGCTTTATCGTCTTCCCCCTATTCTACCTCACCTTCCCTCTCTTCGTCTCTCTGTCATTCATTTCAACAGTACGTGTGTAATGTATGAATCCCTACATATAATCCGCAGCATTTGTTTGAAATCACACACAGCACAATGTTCTGTCTGGAAAAGTCTAATCTAGCAAAGACTATCAGACAACCGACAATACAATTGAAAGCCCGTACCTACAATACCCCGAGGGGGATTGGCTGCCATTAAGAATGGTGCTGTCACTGTGTAAGTGTCTTAACAAATTGGCACCAGACAGCAAAACCAATTCACTGTAGAGAAAGAATCAGACAGACTCCCTTTATCTTCCAATGGAAGCTCGTGTAAGAGGAACAAAAAAAACCAAATTGGTAGTAATAAGCACAAAGCAACATTTCCAAATGAGCAAACGTCACTTTGTTTCACAGATCACTGTTAATTAGAAGTGATTATATCAAAAAGGCTCAGATAACATCAATTGCAAATACATTTTCCTCAGTCTCTCATTAGTCTAACTGTATGACTCACTGCATGATTTGAAATAATACCTAATGCTACCCTACTCTTGCATCACTGAAGGTGCTCGCTGGGCAATACTAAGAAAAGCATCGTTGCACCAAGCAGCATTCAGACATGAAGTGTGTGTGCCTAGCAGACTCCTTCCTAGGGTAAGAAAAGACAAAAAGACATTGTTTGTGTAATTTCTGTTTACTCTAAAACAGGTTCCAAGGGGTTGGAGTAGGGCAACGAAAGGATGCGTGACATGAAAGTGGCTGGAGTTTGATAAGAGCAACAGCAGGCAATTACAGTTCAGCAGCACTCCAGAGAATTGGAGGCTGTAACCTGTAGTTGGGACAGAGCCATCACTAAATCTGTGGCAACCGACAATGCTGCCCGATCTGTGATTTGTCGTGTCTTGCTTTTACGTTAACATTTTCACACCTCAAAATACAGGTTTTGGTTTTTCTCAAGTGTCTCCAAACAACATAGCAACCCAAGAACTGGAGACCAGCTGGGAGATATTTTTCATCTGGCTTTTTTTACCTTGCTACTACATCTTCAATTTATTCAATCAAAATATTCATAGATTAATATTGAAGTGCAATTTAATGGAATTGAATCTTCCTCTCTCATAGAGTGATTTTTGGACCTTAGTGGATATTTGTGTTAAAATTACTTTTGCACTCGTCGCTTACATTAAATCTTACATTAGTCGAAGCAGATTTTGCTGAAAGATGCTGCAATATGAAATGAACATAACATATAATTCTCATATATGTATTTGTTGTTTTACATGTCGTAAAATACCTAGAAAGAGGCTGTTCTTTCTGTTCCATATTGGTCAATATGTGCATACAAGCTCAGCTGTAAAACCTAAATCCATGGGGAATTAGCTTTATCTCACCAACCTTTTGCTGCAAAGTTTTGAAACCCTTTGGTTGACGACGACAGAAGAATCTGCAAAGCCTTTCCTGTTTTTAGAAAAGGTCAGGGTGCCATACCTGACAGCAGGCTAGGCCATCAAACGCAAATATAACTCTATGAAGCTCAGCTCAAGTTCCTTCAGGGAGACTGGACATGCATTCATTCACTGTTCAAATCTGCTCATTGGCGCTGTCTTTTAACCAATCACATTTCACCACAATCTCCAGCAGCCACTCATCGTGCTGCAGTTAAGCTTTACAATTGTTCTCCTATCTCTTGCAGTCAGCTGAGATTTCAGGTGTTCATGCTGCTGCTCGCCTCTACCCCAACCACCTGCAGTCATCACATCCAGTGCCCAGGAGAGCTAATCCAAAGACCACACCTCATCTTCATCCCCTGTCCTCATCAAATCCAAATCGTCAGCATCCTCTTCATCCCATCTTCTCATCAAATCCAGATCTTCAACATCACTGCCAGTGTCCCGGGATGAACTGTCTTCTTTAGGGAGTTTTGATTTATCCGATACACAACAACAAATTAGGGGATGGTTGTGCACAGAGCGTTGTCAGAAATGTCTAAACAAAACCATAGTTTAATTAGTATTATAGGTTTTTGGGCATTAGGGTAATGGTTCAAATCAAATACGTTGATGATAAAGAAAAAGAAAACTAAAATGATGAACTATTTAGGTTCCTGTTGACCTAATTTGGTAAATACCGCAGTGCTTGAATTCGTATGGTTAGTGCAGTTCTTTAGGTGATTTAAATCCTAAACACAAAATATATATATAGTCCTTGTTTGCAGAACGTTTATCTAAAGCAGGTTGTACAGAATGAGTGGACTCATGAAATAATAAGATGCTTAACTCAGTGAGGCGCGAAAACCTCAATATGTGCAATTAAAGCAAGGCAACACTCATTTTTCAATCCAGTCAGGCCTATCAAATTCATCATGCCTTTTCCCACTCTGTGTATAATTCAAAATTCTGGTCTTTTTTTACTCATATATAAAACCGATGGTTCAGCGGTTTCTATTTGTGTACCTTTCCTGCCTTATGCTTGGTGTTCACAGATTATGATGTAGTACTGCCAGCAGATGAGAGATTGGAGAAGTGGAACAGGGACTTTGGCACTGCTTGATGGTTACATTGTGTGTGTCAGCAAGATACCACAAATTCCCAGCACACACAAACCTGTCTTTTAGACGATGCCCTGTCAAGAGGAAGGTCAGATGAATGCAGAAGGTAGACAAATTGCACATCACCGCAGACAAAGGATCAGGAGAGCGAGAGAACAGCACTGCGATTCCCAGAGCCTGGATTTGTCTCACATGACTAATGATACCGGCTGAGGGTGGATCATACATGTCATCAGCGTTCAAAAGCTTCGAATCCAGTCCCTGAAAGGGCTGTTAGTGTTCTTCGGCCCCTGGCCTTTTCCCTTGGGTGTTCATTAAGGGTGGTTAAAAAAATCCTCCACCTATCCTCCAGTAGATGGCGTGGGCGATCTGACTGTTCTGGTAGTGGCTAAAGATGGAGGCTCTCTGCCGTCTCTGACTGTCTTCATAATGATGTTGCTGAGTTACATAAGAGTGCAGTATCTCTCAGCAGGCTCTCCATAAGAAATTAGGCGTTAGATCTCAACCCAAACTCCCTGTTTTTTTTTGCTTTTTGTTACTGCACAGAGCTGTAGCAGAGTGCCACCATTTTTTCCTTCCCCTCCCGAGTGATAGAGAAACGCTTCTTTGATCACTGACCTAATTAATGAAGCAATTGATGAATGTAAATACCAGATTAGTTATGCAAATGATCACACCACTGAAAAAAAAACAAAACATTACCCCCGTTAGGAAGTTCTGAGGGTGCAGAAATTATGAATGCATGAGACAAGATCTTGTTCATGATAAATAAATAAAAATACAGATAAACAACAAAATAAAGCTGTGGATTAGAAACGGAGGCAGAAGGGTGTTAGGGTAAGAGTGCTCTGAATGAAAATGCAGGATCAGGAGTTTTGCCCTTGCTCTCCTTTTTCCTTTTCCAAGTTGTGTCATGTACAGGGGTGTCACGATTCTAATTCAAAATCGAATGAGCTTTCGATTTCGATCATCGGATTCAGAAGCAGGATTAGTGATTCTCCCAGTGTTTTTTTTTGTCTTTCAGCCCCTGCCTACTTGTGCGCGTCCTAAGAAAAAACAGATACAATACTCACAACAAGACAAAGCAGCTTACCGAAAGCCTGAAGCTAAAAGACGCTGTGTTGTCTTTTTGTGAAAGACTTTGACCATATGGCCATAGTGTACATTCCCAACAACATAAGGGGGTGTTGGTCTTTACAAACCTAGTCTATAACAATGGCATAACCGTCAACCGCATATAATTATGACCTTAAAATCTAAATCAAATTGAATCTTGGATCTGGATAGCGATGACATGCCTAGTGATGCATCTACTTTGTTAAAACAATCTGTGACATATTGAGTGTGAATATAGTTTGGTATAATAGCCAGCACATCTGATGTTGCCATCTAAGTGAAACGATTGCTAGACACACCATTTAGTCATTTATAGTACTTTACGTTGCATGCCCCTATTAGACGCTTTTATCGAAAGTGACTTGCACACATTCCATACTATATCCACGTGGATAGAAGACAAATTGAACTAATTTAAGTATTGTCTTGAGTGTATTGATGCATCTGTGTTTGTTTTAAGATAAGGTTTATGGCAGGCAAGGGAAGAAGCCTCACAGTGCTCGAGGGGAACTTAGAAACGGTTGTGCTTTGAGTTTAATGCTAACACCAACAGGCCAACATGCGCACACTGACAATACTGTTGCAGTTTAGGTATGGAACATGATGGCCATCTTACTTTAACATGATAGCAAGTTCACAATTGCTCCTAAGTAATCTTGTGAATATTTTGTCCAAAAGTTCAGGACACAGTATGTTTGCCCCGACAATAGCACTATATATCAGGAGATCACCTGTGTTCATGCTGAGGGGTACATTAATGTTGGTACCAAATGTTGTAGTAATCTTATGGTTCTTGAACTATTAGTTAAATCCCCATGGTTGTAAGTCTCCGCCAGTCTGTCAAGTTGCAGTTTAAATGTCTGTTCAAAATGTAATCATTAATCAATTTGTCCTGTAAGTCATTTGTGTCAAATTGTCATAATTAATGTATGAATTCTTGGCTGATGTCTGAACCATGTTCGGTAACATCACCTGGTCAGTGACGTTGACATTTGACCAAATCTAATCTTTTCGTCTTTGATTACAAGCCTATTTATGTGCTCAATTTGAGCTCAATTCGAGGCGATCGTGACATATCTCGTTCATGAGAATGGGACGGACGGATGGACAGATCTCCGGACGAACAACCCAAAAACATACTGCCTCTGACCATGGATGTCCTGCTGATGGCTTCAAAAAAAAGGAAACAAACTGACAAACGAAAAACCATGCCCACTGACTGTGATCATTGCAAACAGATTAACAGTACTATGGTCCTTTGTAGATATTCAGTCAATGATAAGTACAGGGGCTTTTAGCCAGAACAGTAAATCATTTTTCATTATTTTGAGCAGTGAGGTGAAGTTAAGGTTGAACCACTTTTGGTACAAATGTAACATTAATAGCTAAATATTTGACGTTGCCAGTACATGGAAAATTAGATGGTGTTTGGGCTGCTGCATCACATCCACTCAGACAAAGTGGAATAACTTTTATTCCAGATGACGGAGTAATTTTTGAGAACGCTTCACAAACCCGTATGGTCTTTTGTTTGAGATTTCTGGAGTTATATGCCAGAGGAAGTCAAATCACGGCCCAAACGGTTGGCAGTAAATGTGCGACTAGTGGGTTGCTGGGTCAAAAATCTGCTCCAGCACTAAGATCTTGGCTTTCAATGTGAATGAATAATCCCCTCTTCCTAGCCCAAACAGCTTAAGCGGAGCTATTTAGAGACCTGCAGTTGAAGACTGTGGTCTTAGTGGGCAACTCCAACACAAGAATGAGCAGTGAGCGTAAAGTAGGGCATTTTTGCACGAGAAACTACACACCAAACCTTTCTCTGAAAAAATGACGGTTAAATCTTAACTTTAAGAAATGGAAATGTGAGGTACACATATTGTTATAGCACTGTTACCCCTTGACAAGTTGTTCAACGAAGGAAGATTTTACCCAAAAAGGAAAGAAGGCTTTATGGGCCATGATGTGAGCAGAGAAAAATACTTTAAAAAAGTCCAGCATTCTAAAATTAGCTGATTTTTTTCAGCAGTGTGTGCCATGTACTAATAAGGATCAGAGCCCCTCCATATGCTCTTCATGTCCTTTTCTACACTGGAGGCTGCGGGGATTAAGAGGCTTGTGCTGCAAATGAAGCCAAACTGGCCTTGGCTTTAACAGAGCATATAGGCTGAGTGAGATTGAGGGAGCATGTGAGAAAAACAAGAAAAGAATAATGCTCGTTCCCACCAATGTACTTCTCTATTTGTTTGAATGCGCAGAGACTTATGGCTGCCTGATCGCTCCACAGTAACTGTATTAAAGACATACCAAGGTATCCAGACACTGTTACCTACAGGATACAATGTCATGGCCTCTTTGTGTCTCAACTGGTTTTAACAAGGACATTTATCTTAAACCTTTACTAAATATCTCATCACCACCGCTATGTTGGTGCTCACAGATTTCAGGGTTATCATAGTGGTACAGAAACTGCAGAGCCTGTCGGTGCACCATTAATACCATTATCTAGGCAGATTTGCATGAGTAAGCGTGGTGGCTTTCTTGTGTAGCTAAGGAGCTGTGCAGGAGGTTCTGACCCGGGGCCAAGAAACTGAGACACAAGTGGTCTATCCGTCTGCCTAAAGGCTTTACTTCCCTATTTGCCCTGTTCCGGTCCTGAAGAGGCAGCTATCATCTTGGGCTATAAGAGAGCCAGAGAGGAGGAAATTAATATTCAGTGCTACCGATTTGATAA
Source organism: Eleginops maclovinus (assembly GCF_036324505.1). NCBI lineage: Eukaryota > Metazoa > Chordata > Actinopteri > Perciformes > Eleginopidae > Eleginops > Eleginops maclovinus. Next base: position 10,557,006 of record NC_086352.1, on the reverse strand, counting down.
TTGATGCCATGATGTCAATGGGTATACCTGTGAAAAACAAAACATATATTGTCTTTAGAAAATGTAGAAATGATCATGCAAGAAAGAACAAACTCTAAAAATGTCGCTGCTTATTTACACATTGGGACCTTATGTTATCTTAATACCCTATCTAAAATATTTTTAAAAAATCCAAACCAAAAACAATGTAATAATGATCATGCAAAACTGATTTGTGTCCTACCTCATATTCATTTGTTACAAAATGTAAGGTACGTTTCATTTATTTGGAATTTTATTTAGTATCATTTTTAATTGTTTTAAGAATATTTTAAATGTCCGGAATAATATAGTACAAGGCCCTGAAAGTTGTGATATGAAAATGTTATGTCATCCCCTGACCAGAGACAAACTAATGGTCAAGGCTCGATAAAATGCTTACTTCTTTTGCAAAAAAATATTGGTTTGTTCAGCTTGGGAGGGTGTTGAAATGCTGAGGAGCTCAGGAAATACAAACCTCACTGACACTAAAACTTAGATAATTCACATTTGATGTAAAATACTGTATGTAATACTTTTTAACCCCTGAAAATGTTTTGCTGCACACAAAGCTGAGCTAGGACCTAGCGTCCATTAATACAGCAGATTCAACCCTCCTGTTTGGATGCAGTGGAATGGCCTGTACCCTTTTCGTTAAACTTCTCAAGGGTCCTGATCTTTTAATGACCAAAAACAATCAAAGCAACAACACAAATGTGCTTTACTCAGCCATTCCAAAGTCAACAGGGGCTCATGACTTTAAGTAACTCCATCAAGAAGGGCTGTGACTTAATTAAACCTAGCAAACAATGTCACGGACCACAGGGGCCGGCAGTGCTGCCTTGCCAGGACTCAAAATGCCATTAGCTCTAGGTACTTCACGCATTTTCTTTTTTCTCACATTGCTTCTGGCAAAGATCCTTGAGCAGACAATCGTCATTATTAACTGTCCACTAATTGTTTACTTCTAACTCATTTAGTAACCTAAACTTTAGAAAATGTCATGCAATCGACATTAAAGTTATTCCAAAGTATCTCCCTTATGTATCAAAGCAACGGCACACCAATGTAGAATTGAATATAGAAGCATACTTTATTATATAACTTTTGAAGTCGAATAACAAAGTTTGCCGGTACAATTTGGATTAACCCCGTTGACTGCTGGCTTCAACACCTCAGGACTTGGTTATATGGTTATAGGCCATTATCGGCTGATCATTAGAACCAGTTCAGCAACGTGGAAAATAGGATGTTCAGCGTTTGTAGTTACAGGTTTGTGAAGCAGATGCATTAGCACCCTTAGAAGTATGAAAACTCAGAGGTTGCTTAATTAAAAGAAGCCGGCATCTGTTCAGTGAGCATTAAATACGAGAGGTATTAACATGTGGTATTTAAACTGAATATTGGCACTAAGGTTTCCTCAACAGATGATTTTGCAAACAGCTGTTGGTTTTTGTGATATGAGCAAGATTTTCAACGCTCTGCCAAGCTAGAGACGCTATTTTGTACGCTTCAGGTTCTTGTAAGCCATAAGTCTTGCTTGGCAGTGATGGGTAGTTATGGAGTTGCTTCTCAGGTCAGGTTGGACGACTTGAGAAGCAATCGTCAGGCTCTGTACTGCAACATAATTTTATAATCCGTCACAATCTCATAGTGATGTGCACAGCAAATCTGTTTCAAAGTTTGCCAAGATTTTAGCACAAAAAAAAAAGGTTAAGCGGCCCACATACACTAGAGTGCAGATTCAAAGAAGTAAAGTTGAGGAAAGAAATAATTTCAATGAGCTCTTCCGTTAAGCGAAAGGCCTGAGTTTATTAGAAGTGGAATGTCAATCAGTGACTTTTGACCACTTTAGAAATGGGCAATATTAAAGTTCACGTACCATGAACTACGTACCAAAAAATTCAAATGGTCTATGAGCAAAGAAAGAGCTGCAGGTAAGAGCATGTACACATACATTTCTATAGACTGGAGACGCATGTTGCAAAAACCATATTGATCCACAAATTGGCAGTAAGAACTATTTTCCACAAGGGCATGCTGAGATAAATTGACTGGATAAACCAACAGGTAAAGCCATTTTTATTTAATAACCCATTTATTAACATCGATGTAGGGAAAGAGTTTAACAAAGATATACCGAATGTAGGACTACATTTTGTGCACCACCTATACATGTGCACCAGTGGATATACATCCACACCAGTACACTAGTGAAGCATTAAGAAAGCAAGTGATGAAGAGAATATACTGCAAAATCATAATAGGTATTGTATCATTTAATATTGTTCTGTTATCGTGAAACATGAGAACCATTACCGTGGCCAATTGTAATGAGTTGAATACTAATGTCGTCATATTGCCCATTCCAAGGCTTATACTTTTAAGATACAATGGCCACACTTCATCAACTCATAGCACCACAAAGCAGTAAAGCAACCTTTTCAAGAACTAAATCCATAAGTGTAACATGACAATTGGTCAAATATGCAGCACCTCAGAAACAAAGAGTGTTTGGGCAGCCTCCATGTGCTTTCTCCATACAACAATGCTAATTCCAACAGAAAACCTCGAGACTCTGAACTTGTGAACCACAATGGTCACAGTTATTCAAGCAGATAATGTATTCAGGAGCTATGATGAACAGTCTCTGTTTCATAGTCTTATAAATGTATGTAAATGGAATTTGCCAACTTCTGTCCTCAAATAGAGCCTGGGATGTGAGCTTTTGGACAAGAGCAGCACATACTTATCTGATGTACCATGACTAACTTATTACCACAGTACAGAACAGTCACCAACGAGCCTGCTGGCTATGCTCCAAAATGTCAGAGAGAACAGAGGACGGGATGAATAGGTGGGATGCTGTGACAGATGGTGACTGGGGGTCAGAATCAGGACAGCAGTGGTGTGCTGAGTCCCACAGATATCATTCATAGAAGCACACACAGAGAAACCAAATGCTGTATGCCACCACATTTAGACAGGGATAAAATAAAAGACTAAACTCAAAAGCTGTGGTTTAAAAATATCTTAGAGTAAACTGGTGTATGTCTTGCTGTAATCTCTTCTCGTTAATTTAACAACTTTGCAGTTTTTCACATACAGTAATACCATAGACGTTACTAAAGTAGCTAAATATTAAAGGTGGATGTGAGTGACACAGCATCAGCCTCTATTTAGACACATGTTTCTCTCCTGATGATTTTTAGTCCAGTATGCATAACTATTTTTGCTCTTTTTTTGGTCCCCACCATGTTCAGAGAATGGCTCTTAACATAATTAACTCTCTTCACCAGCTTGCTGCTAGTTTTGTTTTCTTTCTGCTTGCGAAATTATGAACAGTGGATTTATACAAACAGTTTTGCTGTCTGCTGTGGAAACAGGGTTAATCTAACTTAATGATATTGAACCAAGGAGTAAATGTGAGCAGTACAGCAAAACAATGAGCTAAACGAGGCAAAAGTTTTGCTGATAATTCCCCTGCTGAATTTGACACAACATAACAAATCTTAGACAATAAACTTTTTTATATATATATAATTGTTAATGGAAACAATATGAACAGCTTTAACCATTCTTAATACCAGTTAGTATTATAAAAAGCCTACTGTAACTTCCAGGGAGTGATGACAGTTTAAAAGGAAAATAATTCATATACAAACTAAAAATCAAAGAGTACTTGTCTTTATTATTTACCATAAAGGTTCCAATCCAATTGACCAACTTTCAAGGACATAGAAGTGGGAGTATAAAGCAAAAGACAGCAAGTGTCTGCATAAAGCATCCACCTGTTCTGAAGCACCTCTCAGTGAGAGTCTGTCTGATGTTGTATGCAGACTCCTGTTTTTATAAATTGGCTCATCCCGCTCACCATCCAGTTGCAACTAGACAATGTAGAGTTTTGTCACCTGCCCCTTACCAGTCACTGAGCTGTCTGTTGGTTATGCAAGGTTGCCCTTGACTGCATTAAGAACGCACTAGTCCTGATTACTTTTTCAAACACACCATCAAATATTCTCATTTGTATGTGCTTTAGCAGAATGAGAAAGACTTGTCTGTTCACTTCATTTTACATTTCCTGTATATGATGCTGTTTTAAGTAACGCTCTTATGCAGTGTGATGTCTTTTAACAAAGATTGTTCTCTCACCTTAACAACGGGATATCATTGTAATCGTGATAACACAGCTCCCCTTGAATGATACACCATTTTCATCCAACTGTTTTACTGTGAACCACTTCAAGACAGACAGAAAGACACTCTCTCCTTTCTCTCTGTCTCTATCGATGTAGATTCACAGAGTCATGGAGCTCCAAATCTTTTTTAATCTAGTTAAAACCTAGTCAATGTTGGTTTTAGGCTAAATCCTCGGCACATACACTAACTCTGCTTTTGTTCATCTTTGGTTGCATTCCTCCTTTAAATACAGCATCACATTTAAGATGCATCTGAATGACAGTATTTACCTTATTTGCTTTAGAAACTGGATTCAAGGAATTTGGGCCAATTTAAGCCCCGTGTTGAACAACGTGCAACATTAGTGCATGCGGTTTATTTGTACGTATAAAGATCTGTTTTTGTTATGTAGTTAATTTATTATTTGCAATATGGCCTGACATCTAGAAAGAAAACATGATATTTCATACCGCCAGTGAATTTTAAAAGAAAAGAACACTGTTATGCACGCAGTATGCATACATAGAAACAACAATGTATTTTAATCCATGTTTGTCACCTTACTAGTCAGTCTTTATATCAGCTGCTGAATGATAATACCATGATTGATTATGATTCAGTTGTAAGAGATATATAAGTTTCATGTACAGTTATACAAAAAACGATCCAGTTAATTATTATGTTGGCCACAGAGAAGACGTGATGCAGAAAAACATGCGGATACCCTTTGTAAAATGTCTTCAAAGGGCGCTCCCCTCAGATTACAAATGAACACAGTTCACTCAGGACTTGGTTGACATAGACGTATGTTAGAAGTTATTGAAATATTCATTTTGAGACCCTGACGAGATGCACTATAATACTGTGGTATGTATAACGGATAGTAAGGTATGTTTTTTCCATCATGGATCTATAAAACATACACACATTATACCAACCATGAAATATTAAAAAAGTTCTCCAAAGTGTAATAAGTGCAACCACCTGTGAAAGCATAGAACATTGATCTAAATCCTATGTAGCAGTGGATGTTTTGAATGCACTCTGTATGCAGTGAAACACTGCACACACATTGCAATGATCACCTCTTGCCTCAGGGATGTGTCCACTTACTGTATATGTGCTCAGACTTACACAGTGTCTGTGAGTGTGTGTATGTGTGTTTGCTTGTGTCCATGTGTCTTGCTGTATCAAGCAGCAAACAGTATTTCTAAGTGCTCAAGTTAATGCTTACGTGCCTTGAGGTGTATTCAGCATAAACACATTGCGAATGTTTGCTCTGATTAATTCATGTGAATTTGGCTGCTGTGTGTTCTAGCTAACAAGTATTTATTTCTACTGGACATATTTTATCCAGTTGGTGGAAGTGGAAATTCAGGACTAGAAGCTGATAGTGTGTTTGCAGGCATGCATGTTTAAACTTAACTGGATCTATCCAACACAAAATATATGTGTTTTTTACACAAGACATTTGGATGTGACAGCATAGATAGCACAGGTACCTAAATTAATTAATTTGTCCCGGCTTATTGAGACACTTGAATTGAACATAGCCATCTCTAAGGTTATTGGTAACACCTGTGATATTTCTTCTATCACCAAGATAAGAGATTAAATCTTTCCCTTAAGTTTCTTTGAATTCACACAACTTCTAAATGAGACATTGCAGTCCATTTGAGCTTTGGCCCATCAGTGCTCGCTTGACAGATGCCTCTGTCACTGTCATGCAAGGTGGATGCCCCTCACTTGACCCTCCTGAGCTTTAGCTACTTTTCGCCTTTGAAAAAGTTGGACTTTCTTGTTCTGAGATGGCAATTTAAAGCAAAAACACCTTATAAGGTCACTGTACAACCGTAGGAAGGTTCTGGCAAGCAGTAATGGTCTCACTGCTCTGTTCAATCAGTCCGTTAGTATTGGTTGTAACACCATCACAAATCAATTTGTCATCGTCATCGCCCTGAAACCTACATTGGACATTCAGGATGACTGATCCTGCATCAGTTACTAAGTGAAGCCATCAGCCTGTATGGCCTGAATACAGCAATTAGTGTAATATGATAAATAGGACACAGATTAAGAAATACAATTTCCCTCTTTTACTATGACTGGAGGTCTCATTTGGAGATATGGCTAATCTTTACATGGCTCTCCATCTCCATCATGGTGCCTCTTCTGAAGCCCAGTGAGACAGATTCTCTCCTCCTCCAATGACATCTCCATTAGAGCAATCCTGCTGATAAATGCGAGGCAGATCACAGAAAGGGTGGTTTCATTTCAACACGCTCCTTAGGCTGCACTCCAAGACAGGCCAAGCTTCTGTTCCCCGCCCTTTAAATTACACCCTGTTTCTTCACACGGTCAACCAATACGCACTGACTATGAATAATGCATTGGGGTAATCAGGGCCCCTCAATGGACGCACAGAGCATGGAGGAGACTGATAAATATGGCACCGATTTGGCTACCACATACAGTATGCTTAAAACATAATCTAAACACCATTGTAAACCATCTTGAGTGCAGCACAGCTCCAATGTATTGATGAGGACACTTATAGACCTCCCTGTGATAGATATTATACAGTTTTCTGGCTTTGAATGATCTACTACACAGCAGGATGCAGATTTTCAAGAACATAGCTGAGCTTTTAATGTACACTAAATCTACACCTCACCATGACTACTGGAAGTTACCGCGCTGAAGAGAATGTGTTGTTATCATTGGGGTGTGATCAATCAGGAGCATTCAAGGGTTGCCAATGTCCCGTCGGAGGTCTCCATACAGTGGAGATCAATCTTTGACAAAGTCCAAGCTCCTGCCAGTGGGACAGTCTCTTATCAGTACAACTAGCACTTTAATTATAACAGTTGCAAGGTTTGAATCCAAGATACTGGCAGAAACAAGAAGGGGCTTTTACACGGAGCAACAGTGATTCTCTCAGGTTCTTTAAGCAAGTTAAGCCACTGATACCTGATGTGTCCATCACAAAAACTGGCTGTGTAGCATATTCCATATATTGTCAACTTGGACTATGTGTGCATATGTCTCTCTGCTAATGCCTTTCACTTGTTAACCTTCAATTGCACATAGATGTCTGTGCTATTAATGATTCTTACATGCTGTTTTCTGTGCTCTTTTATATTTTCCTTGAATGCATTCAACCTGCCAGGGAGTGCAGATTAATATTAGCCTGGCTTAAATCTGGCACATTCATATGATGGTGACAGTGCTCATGGTAATTATGCAATTGTCTCTACTTGGATACAAGAAAATAAACATCAGAAATGTGTAAACACTTTGTTGTACAAGGACAAGGTTAAGTAATGGTCATATTCCCCACTGCTTGAATAACTTGTGCAGTGTTAAAATAGTGTTTTAAACGAGATGCAGCGCGTCCATTGGTTTTGAATGTTCTTGTAGCAACAACAGTAGCATAGCCATTCAATTCATATTCACACCATTGATAGCTGATAGCTTGAAGTAACAAAAATGTCAACATATAAGGCTGGTCAGCAAAGATAAAAAGACCTATTCTGACCAAACCTGATGACCTAACAGGAAAGAAACAAAAGCCAAAAAGCCCTGTTTCATATTTTGGGTTTTTGATGGAATTTGTTGTTGTTGTTGTTGTTGTTGCAATGGCATTGACAGGATGCAAACTGTATATTTTGTAATATTACATTGTCGTGACTTCAATCAGAGGTTTTCATTTGAACTTTTTACATTGCTAGGATGTCAAAACATCTGGTCAAATGTTTATAAAATGATGCAGGACATTTTTTGAAAACACAGCAATCAATTTCAATTTGAGATCAAGGAAATTGTCACTTTAAAGTTTGCATATTTTCCTTTTAGTGTTGTTGACATTGTCATCATTTATAGTTTTTAGTTGGGAAATTAAATAGTTCAATCTCTTGACAGATAGTGCACTCAAATGAGGCGAGCAGTAAACACAGATCACACATCTTGCTTGCAGGCCACGACAGTGTGTCTCCATGGCTACAGACATTACTTCCTCATTGGTGGAGGGGCCTTTATTCGGACACACCAAAGATAAAAGCTGGTAAACAAAACAATGATTGGTCACATTGTGTTATGTTTATAATTTCGGTATCAGAGCCTTAGTTATTCTGATGTGTCAAAACTAATATAAGTTTGATTCTGATTTTCGTCACGTTGAGCAGTGCTCCACCAGAGTGAGAGCATGGCGTGTGTACAAAGTTACCTTTTCAGAATAGGAAGCGTAAGGTAAGGAAAATGATAACTCTTATACCCACAGTATACATTTAGTGAGTCAGACTAATGTCACAGAGTCAGAGTGCCACAGCAGAGGCAGATAGAGCTAGCTCAGTTTATAATAAATACTGTTGGTGCATATTGAATTTAACTGTCACCATGTTCAATGTGAAGCTCCCCTGTGATATTATTTAGTTGCATTTGTAATGAGCCGTTTGGGCGCATATGTTTCCAGAATTAGTTTTTTTTTATTGGCATATAAAGTGTTTTGTTAGCGTTATGCTAACTCCTGGTACCTGTCATACTTGTTCAATTGAATTTCCCATTTTATTGATATCAGCATTATGTTAAGCAGGCTAGCCGGCCTGATTGCACTTCAGCCATACAGCAAAAAATATACTGTACGTTAATCATATTGAAAATATTAACTACAAGTTAATTTGATAATCAGGCTCTTTTTTGGACCTTTACATTCAATAAATAGTGTGGCTTTTAATTCGCTAATTAAAGAGGACAGTGTTTTTAAGCCTTTTCAGGAAGATTCTGTAAATAAAAACAGCTTATTTCTTTTGTTCACCCCAAAATGCAGAGGAATGTGAGGACTTTTTTTCCAGCTGTGACTGTCTGCAGGCAAGCTGTATTCAGCCCCAACAACCTCGACCAATAAATTAGTGAACCTTCTTTGTTGCCTTAGAGACACAATCTTGCTACTGTGTGAAACTCAAATGCTTAGAGTACAGATGAATAGCATCTCAGACAAACATTTTAACATTTTCATTTACACAAGGATTCTCCCATCTCATTTTTGGACGTTGGACAATGAGAGGACACAATCTAGTGGTCTTTTTTACGCTTTGGATAATCTGTCTAAGGGACTTGGACCCTGAGCCTATAACACCTGCATAATTAAAACAGAGATTAAACACATAAAACAAATAACTGTGGGATGCTGTGTTTGGGAAATTAGTGACGTAGGTCCAAAAAGTCTGACTGAGACAAGTTCAGTTGACTCTGCTGACATTTTCAAATTCATTGTTGTGGTGGAATGGCTCTCCAGCCAGCCCAGATGTTGTTTAGCTGGCCAGTGTTCCCAGCAGTCAGCATTTGCTACTAACCCTGAGGAAATCATAGGAGCTCAGTGTAGCACACAGTGTGAGGAATTATTAGGTTTGCTTGGACTTTTTAGTCACCAAGGAAACTCAGTTGTGCAGGCACTGAGACCAACCAGCGTGTGTTTTCTCTCTCTCTCTCTCTCTCTCTCTCTCTCTCTCAACAATGGAGATGTTCCTGTTACTTACCTTTTTATTTTAAAATGTAGACCCTAGAACGGTGGAATACACTTATATCACATTACAAGTATTGTAATAGTGACCGGTAGAACGAGAGGCTGCATTATGATAAATATATCTAATTCATTACCATAGGTGCACATTTCCTTTCTCCATATTTTGCTTTGCAACTATTCCTTTGAAGCTAAGCTCCTTCTCTAACATTCAACTATTGCCGTTAAAGTATTACATGACATGACGTACAAGAAAGACCTTGCAAAGTACGATTTCTTCTTCAAATGACAGCGTTTCATCACTCACTGCTCGGCAATGTTTTTTCCAATGTAATGCACGGGGCGCACTTGGTAAAACTTTAACGGTCCATGTGAGAAAAAACAGATCACATCTGCAACCCAGAGCGTGATTCTCTGCAGTGTTGAGATTACAACTCCGATAATAGACCCCCGTACCCACCACATACACACAAATACACAACAGAGCATGGGAGCAAAATGCAATTTCCATGCAAATTTTTTGCACACTTACAAAAAGATTTCCATATTCAGTGTGATTGTGACCCAAACTCTCTGTTTATTCTGCTTAACCTTTTGATTTATTTATACATTTACACCTTTTCTTTCACCCCTTCGCCCCATCTCTCCGTCTCATCCTCATCTGTTGGCTTAATGCAGGTTTTGTGCATTGACCAGAATGTACGGGCACGGCGCTGTTTTACCCTCCTGTTTTTGTCGCTTTATTTATTCATGTGACATCTTGTCCTTTTGCCTCATCCAGCTCAGTGCTTCGCAGGGATACAGATGCTTTAGATAGCAGACACATTTGGGTTGCTCAAGCACTGATCGTACGCCAGCCACTCAGACAACACCATTAATCTCTCTTATCAGCATCTCAGTGGGTGCTCTGGCCCCAGAATGGTATGTTCTGCATTGGGCTACTATTACTCAACGGATGCTAAATAAACCACGTTGCTCCCTCTGATTTACCCTCAGTACTGATGTACAGCCTTTAGCTGAAGAGGCGAAAAGGGCCATCGCTCTCCCAGTGGCATTGACCGCTTTGTTATTGTTAGTTCCTTGAAAGTGTTACTGGCCTCTTACACCAACGGCTTGACAATTTTGTAATTGCATTGTGTGATAAAAAGCTAATTAAGTTATGGAAGATCTGTTATCTGTTTTATTTTCCTTGGCGCTATCTTGGGGATGACCTTGATAAGATCAGTTGGAGGCTGCTGGCTTTTTTCACTGGTGCTCTGTGTTAATAGGGACAGTGATAACTACTGTGGATGGAGATGAGAAAGGGCTCCTTGATGACAGTAAGCTTAACACAAGATACAGAGATACAGGCCCAGATAAAAGGCAGGGAGTGCCAGAGGGAATCACCCACCAATAAAGTTCTGTTTCTTGTGATCCCATAAACAACTGATAAGGCTTGGAAGCCTAATGAGTTGAATTATTTTACTGACACTTGGAAAATGCGGGTTGACTGCTGTCTTATGAAGCAAGACAATATGCAAGACATTGCAAATTTGTACCATAAATGACTTTTGGAACCCCTGGTGTTTTACAGCAGGCGTTGAAGACGTGGTTACACTGGGAGCAGGCGTTCAGCGGAGACAACACTGAGCGCACACACAGGGTAGGCTGTACTTCTACATGAAAGGCCTAAATGCAAAAAGCATCGAAAGCAAACGTATCTCCGCTGGGCAACAGTGTCCACTGTCACTCAAAAACCAACAGGGACACCGCTCAAGCCGACACACATACACGCGCCTATCTGTTTCATTCACACTGCATCTTTACTTGGTACTGTACAGGGTGGTGATTCACTGGGAACAGCACAAAGCTGATATCCCGTGATTGCGTATTAGGATAGATTAGGATTCTGCTGTCTGTGCAGGAAATACATCTTAGTCTTGGATTTATTGCGCCTGGTGGCTTGTTTACGGTGCAAAGCATGGCTAGCTGAGCAAGCGTAGCACAAGGAGTAAAACATAATTTATTTCAGTTAGGGATGCCCTGCTAGATGTAAATGGCACAGGAATAGTACTAAATAGCTTTTTCAGCAAGTCACACATACATGAGGGATCCTGTATTCCACCTGAGGCTGTATGCGAGGTACACCTTTCCATAAACAGCCCTTTCTTCCATCTAGAAGGCCAAAGAAATATAAGTTATTTGCATCATTCATCATGATGTTGCTGTTCAAATTAACCCCCATTCATTGAAACATGTGACCATCAGGGAAACGTTGAAGGTCTGATATGGCTACATTTAAATAAATACCTCTTTCTTACACTTGGTATTGGCAGGAGTAGACAATGTGGCTTTTTCTTTTCATCCTTTGGTTGTGGTAAAAATGTATCCAGGGGAAAATTTGACAGTGCACTCACCATGCATTACCTAAATGAACTGTTATCCTCAGTGCACACCCAGACCTTGTTTGGTATTAAATAATTCAAGACATTCTCTGTTGCAAACTTCCACTGCATGCACATCACGTCTGCGCTTGCTGTCTCCCCTGTGTTTCAGAGGCGTAATATATTACATCGACCCATGATGCAGTGGAGGCTGTTGCACATACTGTTCACCTGGCCAAGGGTGTGGTTTTGTGGATGTGGGGAAACTAATATATCATTATCTGCACTATTGTAGTATACTTTCCTAGTTTTATTGAAAGAAACAAATGATAAAGAAAGTGAATTGGTTCAAAGGACAGCATGTGATACTTACTTAGCGTTAAGGGAGGTAGTGGACTGTTCTGTCAAATAATGCAAGTGGGAAATTTCTTCAAGCTATTTAAGTATTTTTGTCTTCATGCAGCAGGAGGTTAGGACTCACACAACGCCTCCATCAGCAGGACTTGTCTTGAACACATTCCCTTCGTAAATTTAACTGTCAAACAGGCTAATTACTTCTTTGGCATGTGGCCTTTCCATTACACAGAGAGAAAAACGAAGCTGTGTTATCACTGCTACAGGATGACCTGCTGACAGACAGTGTCAGAGACCCTGCTGGGATCGGTGTATTGATCAGGTGAGGTAGAAACCCATCACAGTGCAAATTGACTGTTTACATGTGAGTAGACCTGGGGGGGGGGTCAATTAAAAATGTACAACTTGTAACTGGAGTGAGGGAAAAAAGGAAAAGCATCAGCTAGCAAGAACAAGAACTGCAGTAAGAATACAAGTGAAACAACTGGGAATTGCTTTATTGCATAAATCTACTTTTACTAACACTATATGCAAATATCATGCAACATTTTTAATTTTAGGTAATACTCTTCAGGGTGAGCGATATTAGATTTTCTTTTTTTAGAGTATTGGATGTACAGAGCTGCATATTGACGCCTCATGGAAAATGTGCCCTTCAATGACTTCCCAAAGCACCCTGGCATTTGTACTTGACAAACAGGCTCATAATTGGATGACTTAATGAAAGCCTTCTATTGAGAATGGATTTCTGTCGAAGACAAATGATGTACATGTGGCACCAAGAAATTACAAGTCTGGAAAGGCAAAGCCTGGCTCTGTCAGCAACCACTCAATTGGACAAATTCCCGCATCCAGAAGGGGGTAATGAGCCCAGATCACCACAATTATTGTAATTAGAACAATGTTTTGATCAATTAGTCCTTCATATTAGACTGGTTTCAATGTGATAGATTTCCCACTCCTTTTTGATTGTACTAAACCAAACATCTGGGTTAAACATAGATTATAGACTGCTTCTAAATACACTGACTCCTTTTTAACTGTAACTTAGAAAGGACTTAAATAAATAAGTGAAAATGAGAAAGAAAAGAGACAAAAGTCAACCTTTTTGCTAAATGTGTGAAGGAAACACATTATTTATGCAATAAGTGGAATATAATCTGGAATATAAATCATCTTATTTAGGACAGAGTGACCTTAACCTGATTCCAATGTATTTAAATAAGGAGGTATCTTGTGTTGCAGCATCTAAACCTATGAAATTATGTTGAAATGATTTACAATTCGATATAAAACAAGATTCCCAAGTTGTTCTTCCAAGATCAGAATCAGCAAACATCAAAACCAAAACAAAGCACAGACAAAATAAAGAAATTGTCATAGCTTATGAGTTAAACCAGCCATATTTGCCCCTTGCTGTATGCAAGGCAAGATACTACAGCCAGCAGAAACCGCCGTTGACCATGAATTTGAACTTAAGTTTGATTGACTATTCAATTTCAAACGATCCAGTTCTGAGGAATGCTTCGTCAGTGTCTCCAATGTATCATTTCTACTTAATAATCATTGTGTTTGAGAGCATTCTCTTGATTCATACCTTGACATCTAGACAGCATACATATTACAGTCAGCCTATTCATTCCCGATTACAAACAAATAACAGAATCCTCTTTGTTGTATTCACCAGGTCAATCACAAAAAGCGTTAAGAAAGAGATTTCTCATGCAATGACAGCCCACTCATCCACAGCAGCCTAAAATAAGCTGTGGCTTAATTCAAAATAAAAATAAAAAACAACCACCACAACAATTCTTGTATTAGCCGAAGAGGGGGATTTCATATATTGCTGTTTCCACATGTTGCCAAATATTGTAGGATGCTTTGGCTCTACATTCACATTCCTTTTAGCTCCGTTTTCAGTCTCTAGATTCTGAAAGAAATACCCGGCTCTTTAGCATTAGCTGCTGGTTGCTCCACTGTTGTCCCCAGCTTGCTATCTCTGTTTGTTAAAGGGAAACCACTGTCATTATACATGTGATCTATATTGTTTTCAAATATACTGATTATAGCCACTTTAAATGTAACTAGTGGTGTAGCGGTAGCTGTTCACAACACCGCAACAGATTATAAAATGAGTTTATTAAAAAGTACGCAATGTGGCTCAGGGCTTTACAGTTTTTCACACATTTGATATTAATTTAATTCCAGCAAAGAAAGTATAGCTTCTGCTAATCCTAAGTAAATACTGTAAGAGTTTAATTGTTCTTACCGTTAACATGTTGATAATGCTACAAAGAATTGCCATAAGCCCAGGTTTTATGGCTATAAACCTAACATTTGGGTACTTGCTAAATTAGCTTATATTTTTCTTCTATTTGTAGTATGCCCTCTTACATGTAATTTTTGGCCCTTACGAGGCAATAACACACTCTTATATTGCTGCAGCCCGAGGAAGTAAAAATAAAAAACTAATTTCTTTATGAATAAAATTGCTTTTATGCCTAGAAGGTACCATAGTTCTACTTTTCCTTAAATTATATTTCAATATTTCAGTAGGCACTCCATCTTTAAAATATTAAAGGTTCAAATTCAATGAGACATGGTTTACATGTATCCACACTGATGTTTCTCGGCACGCACTATGTGCTTGATGTAAAGCACATGAACATACATAATCTTTGCCTTGAGGCACACATGCCTGTGAGAAGACTCATGATGTTAAATGCACCCACACCATTGTCAGAGAAAATCAGAATAAGTAAAAAAAAAGAACTGCTGTGCTCCTAGGGCATCTAGAATATGAATAATGTATTTATGTAAGAATCTGGCAACTATAAAAGATATCTCCTGAATTATTATTATTTGATTGTTATCTTGTTCGATTTCTTCTTCAGGTAAAATTACTCATTCATAACTGATGCGATCCATAGCTTCAAAGTGAAGGTCAGGCCGTAAAGGAAAATCCACACGGGTTTGCAATGATTTATTTTCCATTGTTCTATAATGTTAATTCATGTGTCCAAGCCCTGTATGATCACAGATCCATTTAGAAGATGCAATAGATCATGTTACCGAAATCACAACTTACAAACAATCTGCTGCCTTTAAGTTCACCTGAATTCCACCAACAAGCCATGTCATTGTTTAACTGTTCATGCCAGAAACACTTGGAGGAAATAAAATGCACATGGGAACATATACCATCATTACGTAACAGTAAAATAGTTAGAAAAGGTGAAAGCAAAAGTAAATCACCTGGCCCACTAACAGCAGTGAGGAACAGGCTGTTAAAAACAAAGCCCAACCAGCAGCGGTGGCACAAGAGTGAGAGTTTGAGTGAGACACTTGGTGAAAATCTGAATATTAACATTAACTTTAGGTGTCCGCTCACACGTGTAATGTTTGATGTGTGCAATGTTTCAATGTTCAATAAAAAATGATGCATGTCAATTCTAGGTCTTAACAGGTTCTAATAGTCAGCTGATTCAGTTTATCAATTCAATGCTCTGTCTGACAAATGATGCATCTGCTTTACGGATGTGACTGGCTTGTGATGCACACAAACTTTATGTCACACCTTTTAAAACAAAACATGGAGGCATTCTCATGAAATAATGTAATGTTGTGATGCCAAAAGTACACTTTTAAACATTTTAAATTAGCACAGTTAGTTTGGCCTGATTTTAATTAGTGTGTCCAGTGACAGAATTAGGACGGCTGAGTAATGTGTTCTACTCTTCACAAAGAGTTTCATCACAGAATACTTCATTTGTAATAGAAAATCTTTCCCTCTCCCATGCTGTGGAGCATTAGATCAAAGTGACACGAGGTGGAAATGCAGTACCAAGTACCTCACACTTTTAAGCACAGTACTTGAGTAAATCTACTCAGTTACTCCCCCCCCGCTGGTGCATGGAACTTTGTATTAAATATTTTAATGAGGAAGCACTTTTTTTCTGTTTCATAGCTTTGATAAAAAGTGGAACAATACTCAAACTTTGATTTCAGAATAATGTTCACTGTGATGGATTATCTATGTTAAACAGGCAAAACACTGCATCACTTTGAATAAGTTGTGGAGGGTCACTGATATTGAAAGAACTTTGGAGAGATAACAAAGTCCTCCTTCTCTGGTCCTCTGGGAACAAACGTCTGATGTAGTAAATGGTCTGGCGGATGGCAAAAAAAAACCGTTGCCGATGAATTGTGGGAACGTTTGTCTATAAGGAAGGGATGCTTCCTCCAGCCAGAAGTGGCCAATCATTCATTTCAGTCTGGTGTAGGTTGTGCTTTCTGTGTCATGAAGGTTGAACGCCCAACATGTCATGTACAGTGTACTGATGACATTGGACACGTTTTGGCCATTGTATTTTGACCTACCCTGAGCAGGCAGGTCATGAAAGTGCAAAGCCTGGAAAGCCTCAACACAAAAATCACATGGTGGCTACAGCCCGCTTATAGACATGACCTCTACTGTGCCTCTCATCACACGTTGGCAGTCAAGTGCAAAACAAGTAACCAACATGTCAATCATGTGCTGCTGGAAAAAAAAGTCTTTCTTTTGTCAAAAAGAAATGATTGTTTCTGTAAATTAGTTTAACTAAAGAACAAACAGACAGTATTTCTGATTACTGATTTAACAGACATGCATTTAGATTGGACTCGACGAAGGCATGATGAAGGATCCTTAGTGGGATCTATGATTTATTCACCCTTGCGAGGAAATAGGATGCTGTCTTATTTTTTTTTTGCTGCCACAGTGTTAGACAATGAGACGAATGGTTGCATTAAAAGATAAAAGAAAGGGAACAAGAACTGAATACAAAGGGGAACACGAGAGTAGCTCCTGAGATATGAACTATAATTCTTTTCATGACGCAAGCATTGACCTGCGATACCATTCTCGTGACATTTTAGTTTATTTCTCTGTAAGCTTCCAGACTGTCATAGAGCACAGGAAATGCATCAACACTCCCTGTTATGTGTGTGTCTATTCATTCATTGTCACCTCTTAACACAATGCATATAAGTGTATCTGCACTTTCAATCTCTATTCTGGAGTTGTTCAGAGAGAGAGAGATAGTTTGTGTGTGTGCCACCTTGTGTTTCGCAGGTTGTTATTGCTGCCCACTGAGCCCTCCTTTTATGACGTATTTGAGAAGTGATTATGTCTGCTGGGAATCTAATGTCTGGCTGAAGGATGGGAACAGACGTGATTCTGATCTGCCTCTTTTGTTCTTGACTGAGCGGCACACAAACATCATGCGCTGTTGTTCTGGCTTCTCCTCCTGTAACTATTCCCTCTAGTTTCATTATAGAGTATCACATTAAACAAGTGGCTATGTGCCCTATGCCTCCAATATGCCTGTATTGATCTGGACAGTAACTTTGTGCCTTTGTGTTGCTGCCGTCACCTTGAGTCATGCCTGGATAGCAGCCAGACTACTTGTAGCAGTTTGCGTCGCACTAACAGCACAGTGTTTTATTAATAGGATTGTCTCAGTGCTAGAATATGGCCCATCTAAACGCAGTGCTATCCAAAATGCTGATTACTCTGAGAGAATACCCAGTATGGCTTATTGCATTCACTTTTTCAGGAAGTAACATACTAGCCTGAGTAAAAATCACTTATTAGTCTCCTCATTTGCCTGCATTTCCTCCCCATGCGTGTAGACCATATGACACAATGAAAAATTCAGCTCCCTAGAGTAGATCTAGGTCATCTACAGCTAATGCAAGTGTAATGAAATATACAGTGTGCATGTTAGCCCACAAATTTGCACATACTGTACATAGGAACTATCTTTTAGTTGTCATGCAACCGGAGCAGGACACGTAAGGCAAATTTTATTGCTTTTCTATGTTGACATGCTCATATCACACATCAATTCCAGAAATCATAAACTATTTATTGAGGGAATGTCGATGCAGAATGTAGCAAATTGGATGATAAAACTACATCCACTACAGATACTAATAGGATTCACTATATACACATTTAAAATAAAATGCATACAGCACATTATGCTCTTATCTGATTATTTCTCCAAACCTATGCTACTAGTACATGTCAAACTGTAGACCGCATGTACACAGGCAGAAAGCATTATGGGAGTAAACACACAACACTCTGTTGCATTATTTCTCTTCTTATGGAACAATGGATATAAATGAAACAACATTTAATAATAAAGATTTATGATAACGTTTCAGATTTGTATACCTTCATTTAGCCTTTTCCATAGGCCTGATTAGAATTACATACATATTTGTTTTAATATGCACATTTTAAAGGTGCTATAGAATGGAAAACTGTTTTCACCTTGGCATAGTTGAATCAGGAGAGTTCGGTACATTGAACTGACACATACCGTGAACCTCAAACACCATGTTTCCTCTTTCACATGCAAATCGTGAATATGCATATCACAGCGGTAAAACGGGCGAATTACAACAATCCCTGTGTGTTACGTCACACACGGTAGTCCAGCCCCAACATCTGCATACACCAGCTACTGGAAACACTAACACTTACCACTCCGTAAGTTGCTCTTCAATCTCCGACCAACTGGCTGTTCTTCAAATTCCTCGGTTTCCTCCTCCGATAAACGCTCAAACATGTAAGGTTGGATGCCAATAGCCTCCATGGTTCATCTCTCACAGTTTCGCAAACTTCACTGATTTCTGTGGGCTCTGAGGCAGCCATGGATTGCTCCTTGTTAACCAGCCAATCAGAGCAGAGCTCGTCATAATTATTTAAATGAGCCCCCAAATAAGGCAATTCAGCTTGTTCCATTCAAGGACAAAATCATAGGGTTGTAAATGGGCCTGTAAAACCGCATCTGGACATTTTTTGGATCATAGGGTATAAGTTGCATACCTTCTTTGTAGACATCAGATAACAATTTAAAATACCAGACAGATGCATTCTATGGCCACTTAAAAAAAAGGCCGTCAAAGCACATTCATACACAAACAACAAAGCCATTGTACACAGTGGCACTTGAACACAGCAATTACATATACAGAATTCAGTGACATTTTGCTGAATAGGCTTACCATTTTAAGCGCTACTCTGTTACATATTTATACTGCTAACCAAGTCACCTGCAAGCTGCCCACAACATCTGCTACTGGGTGACAACACTCTTATTAATTTGTATCATTCAGATTTTTCTATCTTAGCATGAATAATGACCCTGAATGTACAAAAGCTACATACATAATTGAAATAATTCATAAAAAAAATGAAACGTAATAAATGAATGACATTGCAGATAGTGAGTCAGAGGTTAGGATGACCACCTTTCAGTAACAAGAAGTTGTATTGCTGGCCCCAGCCTTTTTGGTCATCTCTATTTGTCCATCTGGTTTTCTTCTCCTAAGTCAAAGACATTCAATAGAGACTTTAAATTGTTACCACAAATGTCTGTCAGTTTTTTTTTGTTAACTGTGTACTATCAACTTTTTCTGCAGTCCAGACCCCTGCGACCTGGCATGGAAAGTTCAAAGGAAGAGTTTTAAAAACTGAAAATAACAACAGCGACAGAAACTCAAATCAAGTTCTGAGCATCTTTTTTAGGGTGTGGATATCAGTCCAGGCTTTTCTACTGAGGATCGTTCACAAGTGTTGGAAGGTGCATGACAAGTTATCTATTGGAAGTTTCTTTAGGACCATTGTATTCATCTCCAGGTAGTTAATTAACCCTCTACTAGTGGGAGTGAAGAAAAACACCATCTTGTGCTTCACACTTTTATTTCCAATTTTCAACAAAATAGTCTACAAACACAGGAAAATAAGATTCCCATTCATCAAAGCAGAACACCAAGGTGTCTTTTCTTATACAAGATCCCAGGCAGGAAATGGGCTTTACCAGTAGGGCTGAACGATTTTGGAAAATAATTTAATTGCGATTTGTTTCCTCAATATTGCAATTGCGATTTAATATGCGATTATTTTTTCAAGGTCCTCTTTTAATGTATTTTTCAACAAACACAAGCAATAAATCAAGCGTGAACCTCGTGAGGTAGCAACAGTAGCGAGGCACGTTCTGCACAATACCTGACACAGCCCAGCATCTTCCTTTTTAAAGCCAAAATAATTCCACACAACTGACGTGCCGCCCCTCTTTGGTACCAAACTTCCAGCCGTGCACTCTTCTGACGAGCCTGAGGCCATTGTGCAACAGGTTCAAGCGCAGCGTTGACTTCTTTCCATGCCTGCTCGGCTTCGCTCGACTCCACTCGGCTCGCTCACAAGTCACGTGACCAGATCACGTGCCCAATCAAATCGCAGCCTTTGCGGTTGGAAAATCTCGTTTTGTCATATCGCAATATTATCGCAAATGCAATTAATCGTTCAGCCCTATTTACCAGCTACAGTTGGTCATGTTAACAGGTGGAAAAGCAGGTGATCGTTCTCCTGGTTGCTCACTAAAGTTGTCTGCTATAGGCTTGAAAAGCAGATTGCAACACAATGTATCACAGATGTAGCAGATGGCTGTCTACACTGTTCTTCAGGCCAACTGTAGAGCTATCTGTGACAAGGAGGGACGGAATTCCAGAGGGAATTGGACACTGTAAGTTGGGGTAAAACTGGGGAACTTATGCAACAACATATGCTGAGACTGTGGGAGAGCTGCAGGCTCTCAACCCTCCATTAAGATGTATTGTGCATGTTGTTTCTGGAAGGTAATGATCGAGTAAACTATCCATCCAAACTGACCTTCTTCCTTCATGATATTGCCACACAACTTCCTACTTTGCTCCCATCGTAATTGGTACCGTTGCTACAGTAGACAGTAGATGGTCTATCTGGTATCCCCCTCCCCCATCTATTAACTAACCGTTCTCTTGGTGTTACATGTGTGAAGAACCAGGTGAATGGCAAGACTCAGCAGTAGCCACTCTCAAACTATTTGTGCACACTTCATAAAACAAGTATCAAAGCTCTACACAATTGGGTGCTAAAAATACAATCTATTGCGCCCCCTCCCCCGTTTCTCACTCTGCACTAGACCCAAGTAAATAAGTAGAAAGTTATAAATAGTTCCAAAGCAACACTTGAATAAAGTAGGCATGTAACCATTTGAGGGTCATAATGCTGTAATAAGATGTGTGGGTGCACTTTAGTTCACTCTGTAACTGTATATTTTGAAATACAGTGAATAAGAGCACAGCTGTCGGTGGATAAAAGATGGTATGACGCATGTTCACATAGAGCAGAACCAGTGGTGCTATGAAATATTCGCTTCATTTCTACACGTATTAAATTGACACTGTCGATGATGCAACTTTTATCAAAATTGGTAATAATTTCCTCTTTTTTTGTATATAAAACCATTGCTTGTCATTAACCGTAGACCCAGGCAAATGGAAGTATCATGTGCTAAGGTGTAGAGGTTAACCAATAACACATGCAGCCCGATACATGAGATCTCTATACCTGTGGGGATCCCCAGCTCCAATCGCTCATAGCTTGCAGTCACGCTGACAGCTGTAGTTGCACTCACTCCCCACCGGCCTACACTAATATATACATTACGCTCGATAAATTGAAGTAAAGGAACAGAATGTACATAGCATGGTTTTCCCTGATGCAATTAAAGACTGCTAAACCATCAGCAGTGGCCTAGTCTGTTCCATAACCATGAAGCGGAATATTATATTTCCCAGCTCCCCCTGCTTGAACACTCTGATAGTGAAAAGGAGATGGGGAACTGCTTGCAGGAGACCTCTGTTGAAGAACAGTGTGTATCCAGCCTCGTTTAAAGACCAAGACAGGAAGTAATTACAATGTTATGACTGTATTATTGTCATTTACATTACATTATTTTCACATATTTAAAATTAAATTAGGAGACTGTGGGTTGGCCTTTGCCTGTGTATTATGCATAACATCTAACAGTTTGCTAATAGTGTTTTGAGTCACACTTAATAATTCCTTTTTTTTATTTCCCAGTTCAGAAACTTTTACACTCACGCATTGGTGGGCGACCCAATAGCTGAGTGTTTAGGGCACAGATTGCATGGCAGTGAATTTTCTGAGCAGTAAGTCCGTGGCTCTATTACTGGCAGTCTGGACCCTTCACTGGATGTAATGTTATAGGTATAAATGTTGGCTACACAATTTCCATAGAAAATTATCTGTATCCCTCTGAGACAAAGTTTCATTCACAACAATCTTGAAAAAGAAGACTTTTCAATGCAGTTGCAGAACTTCAAAATCCTAATGCTGAAAAAGAGTGAATATTGGGCCATTAACTGCAATACAATTTACATCCTTACTAAACTAAGAAAAAGCAATAAACAACAAAACTGTCAAGGTATGTCTTTTGCCATTTTGATCAGCTTTTTAAAAAAAAATGTATTTGCTAAAATATTCCTGCAGTATCCTAAAAGTAACACAAGATCATTTTTTATCTTGAGTTTTATGGTAAGTAAATACTATAGACAAAGTACAATGTAATATATAGTGGATATAGCACTTCATTGATTGGATATACTACATTATGTTATTCATTTGGAATCTGGTAGAGGGTTTTTAAAGGATAGAACAAGACAAACCGTATGAATCAAAAAGGCAGAGCTGTTGATAGACTGAAGCCAATTAGACATGATATGCAAAGGGCTCCACAATTTACATTTTCTTCCACCAAGCGACAGATGGATTTATGTCACTAACGCCTCAGATCAAAAGAGGAACGAGACCAAAGGCACGCAAATTATTCATTCAACACTGCAGCATGCATAATGTTAAGTCTGAATTCGATAGAAACATTGTCTCTGAGGTGTGCATCAATGGCAACAAATTGGAAACTCTTTACCATACCTCATGACTTCTAGACTTGTTTTGGAGGGGGGTTTTAAATCCCGTCTAGATGTATTAAACATAATCAATCTAATTACAAGCCTTCCATTTGCACAGGGAGAGAAAAAAAAAAACACATCAATGGGATTTTGAAAACATATTTACAGAGGCTGAGTCAGGGAGCGTATCTGCAAATATTGGATTTGTTTGTGAAGGGAGCAAATGGGTCAGGGTAACATTAGACACAGGGAAAACAATGACAAAGCGACACCAAGGAGGACAGAAATCTGATAAATAAGAAAAGCAATAAGTTGGATATCAATAGAGTGGATAAAGAAAGTACAATAATAGTAACATATGACACACACACACACACACACACACACACACACACACACACACACACACACACACACACACACTAGATGGGCTTGAATAAATATTTCAAACAATGCACTCTAGTATCACACGGCAGTCGCTTGGGAACTGTTAAACATCCCAAAGTGTTGTGATAGCGTGCTGATGGAATTATGTCATGCTGGAGGAATAAAGTAATCTCATAAGGAATCTAGTGTGGTGAAAAGAAGCATGCATGAGGTGCTGTGGCTGGAAGAAATTCTGCATCAATATGTAGTCATTGAAGATGTTCTATGTACGCGGAATGTATATTGTATTATTGTAAGTGTTAATACATTATGTCTTTGTTGCTGCTCCTGAATGTAGGGTTAATGTAATTACTTTATATTGCTGTGAGCTTCTAAATAAATTCCAGGTCAATTTAATCTCATAGAACATCTTTTATTTGTTGATTATATTACATATAATTCCCCTAAATGTGCAAACTAAATAACTAGTGATGTAATAGATGTAGCTGGGTGAAATGTGCATGGTTTTATACTGGAGTAGAATGAGGTTGCATAATATGAAAATAGTCCTTTACTAAAGTGCAAGTCTCAACATTGTGTAAAAATACTTATTTACCTTCCACATCTGCCATTTAATCTATGATGTTGAAGCACCTCCATAGAGTGAATAAAATATTGTTTTATTTATCGAAGAATATATTTATAAGTCAAAAGGGTCTCCTGCGTCATGTCAAGAGTTCAATAGTTAACATTGATAAATATTTAAGTTCTCTCCGTTTTACATTTCACCTTCATAATTAAGTGTAGGATTATCTGAGAAACTCATAAGCTATCATGGCTATTACCTGAATTCACTGTGACAGACTTCACTGCTTCGCATAATAATCACCATTGAGGAGCAGTCAGCTTATATTTATTCATAAAACCCATTTAACACATTTGTCTCAACGTATTTCACAAAGCAGAAGATGAAAATGTGTTGTTTGTGAGCGCCGTAGAAACACTGAACAGGTCAACGCAGTATCAGGAATTAAATGAAATACTAACAAGAGGAGCCAAAGGTTCCTAAAGCAACAACATGTAATGGCTACATGACAAAATGTACTAAAGAGCCCTGGAGTGAACAATTTGCACATGAACACACACATATACCGACCACACACACTGCATATGGACTGTTTTTACCCCAGAGCTTAACAAAACTCAACATGTGGGGGACGGCTTTGTCTAAAGTGCATTATGGATATGTATGGGCGGACATTTTTAGCATGAATGCTTGCCAGAGGAAAGACATACTGCTGTATTGTAGATTTATACAAAGTGAAGCAGCTGGGTCGGACTCATGTTAGGTCTACCTCAAATGATACAGGTGGGTACGCTGAACAGAACATGCCTCTTGTAAAAATACGACAAATATTGACACCCCGTGAGAATCACTTTTGAGCAAACAAAACAATTTTTAAAGCTTTTCAGTTTCAAAGCTGCTTAACTTTCAAAGCAGTAGAGTACACTGAAGGTATGGCTTGTGCACGACTCAACAATATACGGCAACTGGCACCAAAAGTGATATGCACATGTGGGAGAGTAGCAATTAGAGGCACAGTGGAGTGCAGAGCCAATATAGCCAGATAAAGAGCCCCTTTGCCAACACTTCTCAAGCTGTAATTACGTGTAATTGTGATTCTTTTTGTGTGGTTTCTGAGCTGCTCTCAGCACCGCGTTCCTCTCAAATGAGTCCTGTGGGGCTCACCTTCACATTCCCTGCTCAGCACTTTCACACCACACCCACTGATGGCCAGCTTCAACTCATTATTGTGGAGCCATGTATGGTTGGGTCTTCACGCCTACATACCCACAACTGCTGCCTCTGCTGCCACCCCGAACCCCATCAGTTTCTTCTAATTAAATTTCAGAATTTGCATTAAAGAGACTGTCACCACTGAGCATGATAAATGTACAGAAATATTGAGCCTATCAGAAAAATTTGCAGAGACAGTCAGGCAAGGGTATAAGGACAAGCTTGTAATAATGCTAAAGCAGCAAAGTTGGGCTGTGCTAAGCTTTGAGCTGAGGCTAACACAATATAGTAACTATGAAACTGCTAAAGTACTGGTGTTAAAATACAGTAAAATGTTTACTGGCCTGGACATGGTTTCCAGGTTATAAAGTGCAATCTAGTACAACAACCTACTGTATGAGTGTAGTGAGACCTATAAAGTGGACTCTTGGATTAAGAGAGCTGCAGCTCCCTCTGGGAGAGTGGCCAGACTTAAACCATTGGGCTTGGCTGTGTAAGTCTCTGGAAGGAGCCATAGTTTGTGCAGGAGGTTCAATTGTATCAACTTGATAGCTGGGGACATCTCTGTGCATTTCAATTGGATATAGAAACTGAAAGTATCTCCTTTCCCAGAGTCCTGAAAAGGCCCCACGTGAATGTGATGATATTCACAAATCCCCAAAAGGACATGAGATGACATAATTTTGCATGCACTAAACAAAACAAAGATGCCTTATCATCTATTCATACTTTATATCCAAGTTCCAAGTTCCAAGTTCCAAGTGCAAAACTAAACATTTTAAAGCAAACTATAGAAGCATTCAATAAACAATGGTATTTATGATATGAAAGCACCATTGAGCACTGATGATTTCTTGAGCTGTAGTTCATCCTCTTTGTCAACAACAAGTTTATGTTTTCTATCTGTTCTGTACTTCGGGAGCATTTACACAATCACACACCTGGGAGACGTCTCTACCTAACAAGATTGATATGTCACCTCAGAGTGGCAGCTGAGTAAAGGCTTTGCCAGACTATTTACTCGTTTTTTTCCCCATGTTACTCCCTTCGGGGATGTCTCTCATGCAGAGAATTGGAATTTCAAATTTCCACTTTTGATGACATTTGTGCTGAGGGCTCTGACATAATGTTTCCTCAGTTGAATAAATATGTAAATAAAATCCACCATGTCATTTTGGATTAAACAAATTATGACTCCATTAATTAAAACTTGCCAACTGTGTGTGCTTTTTAAAGAATTCATGTGAGAAAATTGCAATATTGTTGAGGCCTGGTTGTTCACTGAGCCTGTGAAGGCTATGTTAAGTGTTTCAAATCTTGAGGTAACAGTTGAACTATGGTATTACAGATATGCTGACTTGTGTGCATCATATTGCCCAATTCCTGTGGTTTTAGATATCTGCAGCGGAGAAAGAAAAGTGCTATAAATCAAGAACTCAAAAAGCCCCGAGTTGTGGCAGAGCTGGATCCTGGTGGTGTGAACATTGAGTTTGTTCCACCATGATGCCACCCTGCGAGGCCCCAGGTGGATGCCTTTGGTTTTTCTCGGCAGTTCAGGGTTTTTTCATGCCATCTGCTCCTGGCTCCAGGACATGGCATTCATGCAGGGCACAGAGAAGGCACGGCTCCTGTACCCTCACTCCAAAGAGGCTGGAAGCTTTCACTTTGAGTGAACAAACCTCAGGTCAGATGGCTACCACAGCAAACAGACATGGCATTAATAGCAACAATAAGCACGTCATCCTCTACCCAGTCACGGACACACTTTTTATTTCTGTCGCTGTGAGCAACAACATTGCAGTTATTTTCAAGCGGGCCACTTTGAGGAGACTGCCAACACCAACTATGCAGATATAGTGCCAACAGGATTTCTTTGAATACTGTTCAAGACATAGGTGCATTGTTTATTCACAGTGCAGATTGCATGTGTTACACCATCTGCCACCATCAGATTCTAATCAGAAGTGATGCAGGATTTCCACATTTACATACAACCAAATACTGGTGATAAAACAAGCTGGTAAAAACATATTCCGTAACATCGACAAGCACAGTACATTCTCAAAACCAACAATAAGACGACACAGCATCAGGTTTCCATTTAATCAGATGCTTAGGACACAGAAGTAGGATGGCCGCCAGCTACTTGTGTTTCTGCATCTACAGCTCAGTTTGAGTCCCACTAATCTGGAGGAAATCAAAGATTAGCATTTTTGAGAGGTTTGCATTTGCCTAAAAGACCGCTGACTCAGATGTTCCCCAGCCCCCCATAGCACTCCAGAGACAAATCTGTCTGGCACATTTCATATTCCCCACTACAAATAACTAATAATTTTTTCAGAGAATGTAGGTTGCTGCTGACATGTGCCAAAGTTGAACGGATGGGGACATCAGCTCTTTGATAACATGGGCGTGACCGATAGAGCGACTGACTGTGTATTGAAAATATCGATGTAATCATTATTTACAAGAGAACGTTTCAGTACTACTTCATCATGTGAAATAAATTGCCCGGACCTCTATTTCTCTGGAAAAATAGCATTTATCACTCTGAAAATGAATTAAGAGAAAAATGTGCTAGCATCGCCCTGACAGGATCAACTCACAGCTCGATGTAGTTTTACCGCTGAGATGAAGCTGACCTAGATTCCATTATTTCAAAATTCTGCTGATTTTTCAGCGGCAGGTAATTAAAGCGTGATTCTTCCACCTTGTTCAACGGGGCCCTGGATGTTTCAGAGTTGGCTGCTGAGTCAGATGGGGTGGCGCTATGCGGCTAACTGAGATCTAGGGGCACATCTTAGTGCTGCTGCCTTTAGTGTGCGTGCCAGATGCCTGCCAGAGGCCCAGCCTCATTAGCTGAATTACAGAGATCAAACAGAGAGGCCGAGGAGCAGAAGAAAGAGAATCCGCTGTCCCTCTCCAAGAGGATGGGATGAAAGGCACGCAGATAGTGTAGTCGGGGCAGCAGAAGACATTGTGTAACTGACTTAGAGTTCGAAAGGGTGGGTTCTTTGATTCCCTGTCTGCTATAAATGAAAATTGTGTATCACTTAGATGGGACTGCACGTCTGTTGACATTCTAGTCTGCTTACTGATGTCCTGTGGAGTAAGAATATCAGCCCTATTGTGTCTTTGACTATTAGCCATGGGCATGTTTTTTTAAGAGCATGATAGAAACATACATAAACAAAGTCTATTTGAACTTTTGAAAATACGGCTCTGTGTGTTTCACTGGAAATCCGGACCTTATACATAAAACTTTATGCTCAGCTTTTTGTTGTTTCTTCTAAATCGAAATGATCAACTTTGCATAAGGTTGTGCAAGAATATCACTCAGAAAATGTGCTGAGTACAAAAAAAATGTAAACCCTGACTCAAACAGAGATGGTAACTCTGGTATCTGCTTTAGCAATTCAACTCAAAGACTCAAATCAATTCCAGTTCATACATTTATTTTCCTTAAATACATTGATGAACAATAACATTAACACAGTTTGCACATATCAAACATGTATTCCACTCTTTTTCTCCGAGAGAAAGGGTCAACTCTTAGAGCTTTGTACAGTCCAGTGAAATGAGCTTTAAATGTTCCTTTATTCTTCTGTCCTACAGAGATATGTCCTTACAACCAAAAGGTCTTATCAGCATTGGAATTGTGTAGTATCCAAACAAACCTATAGCATCCCTGTCTAGTTTAGTCTGAGTTCCCCTTACACACTTCTTATATATGTAGCCTTGGACTCACCATTCAAATGATTCCCAAATTAAAACATGTATAGTGTATCAGCTGAGAATTAAGATAGATAAAACGAACACTGATTAAAGATCAATCAGAGTGCAACATGCAAATCAATAATTATGGCTATGCAGTTGGATTATGAATACACCAAAGCGCTTCACCATGAGTGCAAGTTATGAGCAAATCCACTTGAATGTGAGCATGTATTGATTTTATCATCATATTAGTCTGTAAAAATGTGACTATCCGTGAGATGATGTGCTGCCTCTCAGGCACGTTTGCATGCAAGTCATGAGTCAATTACTTTTAAATTGTTTAGGCTTTCTATCTCATCTGATTCCGCACATTACACTTCAGTACAAAATCAAATAGAAACGTCATGGACGCCTGAGATTCAGCAACAAAAGCCCCGTTGAAATTGCAGGGATTTCCAGTGCATTTCCAGTACTGGTAGCGAGGCTTACTTGAGCAGCAGAGGGGACAGTAGTGGATCTAGCAAGCAATTTCATTAGGGTGAGACAGAAGCGATGGTGGTCCAGCATAAAGAGGAAGGGGTGAAAAGTCCACTGGACTGCATCGTCACTTGTGGCGTTGACAGCTTTAAGTTAGAATATCTTACCAATATAGACACTTGCCTAATTATGTCCTCACTTGCTTTTAGAAAGTGAATTGATGAGATAATTGGGTGGTGTTGGGGGTCTCTGGCTAATTACTTCTTTGGAGGGGTTTTAGACACGGTATGGGAAATTACTTTTCGAGGCTCTGATGCAGAGAAACCATAAAATCAATTGATGGATTGTTTTTAGAAAATGTGCAAGCATATCAGAATTAAGAGTAACAAAGTGATCTGAAGTCACTCAAAAGAAAGTAACTATCTCCAAGTTCTGTTGGACATCCAAACTATATGGGACAATTTTAATACATGATCAATTATTCATGCCGCAAAATTGCGTCTTTAGTCATGCAAGCGGTTTT
The DNA here is from genome assembly GCF_036324505.1 of Eleginops maclovinus. Taxonomy (NCBI): domain Eukaryota; kingdom Metazoa; phylum Chordata; class Actinopteri; order Perciformes; family Eleginopidae; genus Eleginops; species Eleginops maclovinus. The sequence goes on along the minus strand of NC_086352.1, from coordinate 10,526,884 downwards.
ATAGATAGAACTGCCAATGTCTCAACCTTTTTGCTTCTGAATAAAAAAAGCCAAACAACTTTTGAATGGATTGCCATGGCATTTTACAGACAACAATTATGCCCAGTGGATGAAGCCCACTGACCTTGGTGATGTTGTGCTTTCTTTACAGCGCACAGTTACTCTTTTTAGATCTTGTAGATGGATTTAAATTTTTTTTTTTTTAAATCTCATAATTTTCATGATGAAGAACACTACTCTGTTTGGTAATTGGTCTGACGCAATCTTGAGGCTCAGTTCTGTGCTTTTGATTAAAATGTCTGGATTGCCAATGCAATGGATTGCAATCAAATAGGGCACACACTATCACACTCATCAGGACGAATGGCAATCATTTTGGAGATCCATTAACCTTTTGTCCAGCACTATTGTCAGTTCAAAATGATTTTGACATACATACTATAAATAATGTTCATTGGCACAAGTTCAATTTAGAAGGTGAACATGGTAAACATGATACCTGCATGTTGCTATGCTAATAGCATTTCACTCTTACCACCACTAAGCCTAAGTACTGGTGCTAGCTCAGATTTTACTCTTGTTAAAACCTGGACTTTTGGGAAAACCTAAAAAAAAAATATTGCCACACACAGATAACAGAGGTGTTTCACCTTGACAAAGTGTGTGTTGTTTTTGAAAACCAAAGAAGTTTTTTACTAATGTGAACAGTACAACACAAAACATTAAGTAGGATCCTTTGAATAGCACAATTGTTTTCAGTCCTTCAAAAAGGGAAATGTAAATGGTTTAATGTATACTTCAGAAACTTTTCATTACCCATATTCTTCATTTAAATAAAGACAAGCATATGAAAGAGTCATATATATAGACTAGGGACCAGATGAAACCACTCTGAACACTTCAATTGTATTCAAAGAAAGCTCCAGACAAGAAGGCTCCGCATGGATTTACTGTCCCCAGGGAAAGGGACAGACTCCATTCCAATCTCCTTTCTCATTTTATCCCCCAAAAGGTCTTGGCATTGCTTTGCATCTAAAGTGCCTTGGACATGTTCAGTGTAAAAAGACTCGACATTAATAGACAGAACTTTAAGATCACATTAAAGACCACCAACGGAAAGGGACAATTAAGAAACAAAGGTTTCCTGTGATAAAAGCTGATGTGAAACTAACTCATTTAAATAGCATGTTACTGCAGGGGATATTAAAATGGTGATGTTGGTGAGTAGTAAATAGTCAATACCAAGCTGTCCTCACTGTTCTAATTCCTATGTATAATTTCCTCTAAACTAGGTCAAAAATCAGATCATCAAACTAAGCATACTTAGTCAGAAACCTTTAAAAATGCTTGAACCAATCAGGCTGTAGCGAAGGCACTGCATGCTTGTTATCTTTGCTAATTCGTAATTCACATAATACATGGAAAAAAAGATTAGATCTTTAGTCATCTGACAGTCTTTTCATCCCATGATCCATCATGCCAGAAGTCTATTAGTACAGTGTCTTGATAAGAGAAAAATAGGTCAAAACATTATGGCAAAACACAGCTGGATTTTTTGTTCAAAATGTAAAATGCTGCACCTGATTTGAAAACTCTTTATAAGATAAAGAATACTAGTTAAGTAAAGTTGTATCAGTCCAAGCAGTCATTCATATTGTCGGTCTATGCCTTTCACAGATTTCTGCATAGTTATGCCAATAAGCATATTAAGGAAATGCAAATGAACCAGCATGCTTCCTTACCTAAGGCGATGCAGCCTGCTAAGTTTCAACACAACAACTAAAGCGGAACTGCTGCTCACTCTCCCTCGTGTACGACTGCAGCCCACGGCAGCCATGAACCAAACAGTAAACCAAAATATGGTCACAATAACAACCCCCACCAATGCTTGTTGCTCGGCAGTAGCCACAGAATTAGCTTAGCATCACTTCTATCTTGTTAAAAGAAAAAGTCCCTTAACATTTATGTGTGCTGGCTCACATATTCCCAGTGATATAAATACAAGATCAATATCCCCTTCATAAAGATTACTCAGGTTTTCCATGAGAAGAAATCACCATATTGGAAAAAAACATCCTTTGCAAATCGATCATTTATAAACCTCCTATTGCAAGCATTCCTTACACCTCTATTGCAGAGCTCACTTTGCATCCTTCTTACCACTTCATTCGTGTCACACTCTTAAGTTTATGAAGGTGTGTATACAAATTATATTTTATACCATCCAATATGTTATAATGTGGACCAAAAGGATTGACAGCGATTCCATTCATATGGCCAAGAATGGTTGAACAAACTTTAATCCTTTAACATAACATACCAAGGCAGAACACAGAAATATTTTGCATTTAATATGCATTATACTTCTACATTTGGTGGGGAGCTGAGTAAAATCACCACTATGTGTGGCCTTGAAGCTATCCTCAGAACAGCAGATAGGTCACATCCCTATCACTGCATGAAGCCACATTTTCTCACCAGCCAGTCATCCCTATTTGCATAACCTCCTTATTTTCCACGGGAAACTTATATCAAAGGTTTCTAAGAACATTTTGCTTCAACATCTCTGTGACAAGGAGAGTGAGAGAGGAAGAAAGAGAAGGGCTGACTAAAAGGAAAATAGACAGTGTTTTACTCGAGACCAACTTTCACAAATTCTTTATAGCACAAAAGTTTTATTTTTAAAATCCCTAATTGAAATATATAAAAGGCAGATCAGTTAAACTCATTCACAAGTATGATTGATTGAAAAATCCAAAGGAATGCTAAAGCAGTTAGTGATTACTTATTCTTTCTTTATGCAATAATATATATTTTTTAAAACGTTGTGATCCTTAATTAACTGCACGTCTTTTCATTGCAGTACAACTGATCCCTCAGTGGTTTGTGAGTTTCAGGAGGATTAGATGTACATTGACATTTGAAAATGCATTTTTAAAAATAACCTCAATAATCCTCAACACACCAACAACCTGGGTTTTGAACAGTTAAACCATGTTTGACTTTATTACTAAGAAATCACATTGTTTGCCACCATACCAATACCTGAGGGTAACTGGTGGTGGCAATGAAGACAACAATTGCCAAAGCTGTGACAAAGGTAACCATGCTCTAATGCTCAGTGGGATGCTGAACTGTGTTTCACTACCAAGAGATATCCAATGATCATATGAGGTGCTCTAATGGCCGGTAACTCGTTGTGCTTTTTAAAATGAATGCTCATTGAAATCTGGCTGCCCATCACAATCATTACCACTGTTCTAGTCCCATCACATTTATTGGAAATCAGAATTAGTTGCAGGCAATTTAAACACATTATGTTCAATTATCTACAGCATGGAGGAATTATCCTCAGCTCACTTTTACAGTTACATATAGTTCATGTTGAATATTACCCTACTTACAGTGGGACATTAAAATGGACACTATTATTGTCAACTTCCATGCAAAGTCATTTACTGTTTGATGGGCATGCCAGCCACCAAACTGCAGTATAAGAGAAATACAATATTTAGAAGCTTTGTTCTGGCAGCATAAATTATGAGGCCATGATTTATTAATTTGCAATTTGTCATAACCAGACAAACAGGCTTCACCATCGATTTGCCATAATGAACATGTCAGTGTGCTAGCTAGTTTGTGTTGTTGTTAATCCTAAACTATGTATGTTAACATTTGCTATAAAGCTACATGAAGCTGGAGGGATATGCTTTCTTTGTTTCAAATATTCATTTGATGATGCAGTGGCTCAGTCAGTAGGGGCTTGGACTGGGAATCGTAGGGTCGCCGGTTCAAGTCCCCAAACAGACTTGAAATATGGAAAGTAGACTGCTACTTGGAGAGGTCCCAGTTCACCTCCTTGGTCCTGCTGTGGTGCCCGTGAGCAAGGCACCGGACACCTCCAATCCCTCCTCCCCATTGCTCCCAGATTCATCACAGTTTAATACACAGTATGGGACTCCATTGATCTTGAATTCTGTAAGGTGTGTCACACACCATCTGGATTTCACCCAGAGGCATTTGCAGCAGGCAGAGCTTGAGGCTTACACATACTAAGACTTCTCATATTGCTCTTTTCTTCTTTTCAAAAGGACATTGACACAACTACACCTCAGATTTCAAAATACAAATGCAAACCATTCTTCCACTGGCAATGCCCATGGTATTCAACAGCCATTATGAGGGTTTATGCGTGTTGGCCTAGCAGAACATTTCTTTTAATTCAAAATTCCATTACAAAAGATTACAGTGTTATATAATCCAGAATAATTAATGCCACAATACAAACCATTAAATGGGATTCAACAATCAATGGCACATGTTTTACTATTTAATGAGAAAAGGTTGTCAATATTGAGAAACAAATGTCAATGGCCTATATGTCTCGGATAAATCCAAATATAATAAACAACATGATAAAGCCATGACCCTAAAAATAAATGCTAATACTGAACACTAGATCCAGTTCTCCTGAAACACGATCCTGACAGACCTGCTGTGCCTTACAATTGCAAAGCTGTATTTTGACATTTGATTTTTAGGGTGGTTAATCAGTGGGTGGTCGGTTGGAGAACTGCTGCCAACGGCACAGTTAATAGTCACATGTACCGCAGTGAAAAGTGATTGGAAATCCCATTTTGGCATAGGATTGGCAAAACTGCAAAAAGTGAAGCATCAATAATATGGTTAGTCTTACAATGGCATCTGTTCTGACATATGTTCCTTTCAAATCCAATAAACTAAAGTTTTCTCTGTAAATAACTGATGTGCAGTTATTAAACTCTCCTTACTTATAAACAGTCTGCAAGTATTCAGAGTTTTTCACATATTTTAAAACCATTTCATCGTATAGAACAGGCAGTGTTTATATTTTGATGTATGAAAGTAATCTCTATAAACTGTCAACACGTTATTTTTTGGGGAAAAACTCAGCACTTTTGGCTGAAAAATTGATTTTTGTTTGAGTTCATTCAATATGCAGTACTTGCATATTATAATACTAGTGAGCAATGCTGTCAAGGCCTCCCCTCTCTGTAGAGCCTATCATAATGAATTGCTGTAGGTGTTCTTGATCCCGCATGAACAAAAGAGTTTCTTTCAAATATCAGACGCTATTTAAAGCTTTTGCAATCCAGCAAGAAGTCCAAGCTCTCCATTCAGAGCTCCATCACTTAATCTTTAATCTACTGTACTCTGTCACTGGAAATTTCCTTTTTCCATGTCCATCAAGACCTTTTGCTGAGCGCTCACTATTCACACAATCAATCTCATCAGTCCACACAAATGTAGGCATTCACAGACGAAATGAAGAGGTGTTTGAGTGAAAAGAAAAAAGCTGACTTTTGCTGTATTTTGATTTGCTTTATACCTTCCTTGCAAACATTGTAAGGAGGACACACCAGCACGATAATGCAGTGTGCGTGTCACTGTGTCACATGAACACACACGCTGGTCAACAGGGGCATAATGTTTCGGGCAGTTTACAGAAATGCCCCTTCTTTCAAGCATTTGATATCATTCATCCACTTCAACTTTAAGCGTGTGTTTGCTTTTTCTTGCTGATAAATGTTGCAAACCCTGGGACAGAGAACATGGTATTATGTGCAATGTTGCCTTATTCCTGAAAATACAGCCTCCGGGTTTTGGTCTGAAAACAAACAAACAAAACCACCATAAAGTGAAAGGTAAGCTAAGGCCAACAAACATATGAAACCAAATATTTTCTAACGTATTACACCAGACCTCATGTATCACACTATTACCACATTGCTGCACCACGGCTCACCCACCTGCTATCGGAGTCATGCATTAAAACCAAACATTAACGCAGTTTTGCTGTCTGTCGTCATAAACTGCTATTCCCCAAATGAGCGCAGAAGATTAAACATTCACAGTCTTTTGTCTGGGCTACAAACAGCTGTTATTGAAGAAGAGGTTGAACAATCCCATGAAAGGTCCCTGTATAATTGCACCATGTTCTGCACGTCTTGATCTCCGTACATGCTCGTGTTCTCACTGCTCTGTTTTGATGTGGCTGAGATGAGAACACAACGAGCCTCAGATCTTGTAAAAATTGGTGACTAACAAAGATCTTGAAGATCAAGAGCGGAGGATGTATTCTTGACGACACCATTCAGTGATATGCAAATATAATTCCCTTCGTGGCGCAGATTTTTTTTCTAGTGAGCTTGTGAGAATGATATGAGAGGTATGCATGATGAAATATGTGCACAGTGCTGCAACAGACGAAACATAATTCAGCGCACTCAGTAGGGACAATGGTCATATGGACTGGAAAGACCCTGCCACCCAGTGCAGAATCAACTTAATAATCAATACGGAATATACATCTTTCAAAATACACTAGCAGTATGCCAGGCAGAGGTTTTAGGAGCAGGATATCCAGTTTACACTAGATGGCTAATTCAATTGCTGAACAATTTTAAAATGTGTGTTGAGTGGTGGTAAAAAGGCTGTCATATCATTAAAATACATAGACATTAACTTTCCAAACAAAACACACTGAAACATCCGTTATAGCCAATTTTTCAAAAAGGTTCAGGTGTAAGGAATTCAAACCTTGAATTTTCTTGTTGAACGTTTTCCTTGATTTCTTTCAAAGAAAACATGTTTTTTTGCTTCTGTTCAAAATGCATGAACATAACAAAACATTCCAAATGTATATTCATGTAAATATGTTGTAAATGTACAAAGCAATACCGTTTGTCATCACGTTCATCCCAATAAAGATATTTGAATTTGACTTTTGCACTGATTACTATGTTGAAGTGGCATTTTCAAGGGGAGACATTTACATTTTCGGTGATTGAGTCCCCCAAGGAGGTCATTTTGTTCGGTTTGTTTTTTCTGTTTTTTGTTTATGCACATTTATACACATTGATGTTTACAGTTGGTTTAAAGTCCCCATAGTTTCTATTTAATAGCACTTAAAGCACTTTGTTTTAGCAAATGTGAATCACTCTTTCTGATGGCATGATGATGTAACTTTAGAGAGCACTGTCACAGTAAGTCCTCAATGACTGTAAATACACTCCGCACATTCAAATGTGTGCACTATAATTGATGCAGATTCGCTGGAAATGCATCCCCTTGTTATGAACATCAGCATTTAATCTATCTGCTTTGTGATTTACCTCTCAGGGTATTTTCTCCGAGGTAAAGCAGAGCAATTGCTGTCCTTCCAGGCTTAATCCTTTGATCCAGGGAGAGAGAGAGTTGGTGAGATGTCACTCAGTGGGATGAACAGAGCTGTGACAGGTGAGAGAGGAAAGAGAGAGGCAGAGAAGAGGTGTTCTGTCAATCACGTTAGTTGGAGAAAACCACAAGCTTTGCTTCCTAATGAATGAGCCAATCCCCTATAAAAGGACAAGCATGTGAAACACACTTGCACAATGTTTGGTTAAATTAAGACAAGTGGTCCAGAGAGGAGGGGAGACAGGGAGACACCCTGCCTTTTTAAAAGAAGAGCTGGCGAGGTCTGGTGAAGATCTGAGATAATGAGGAGAAGGATAACCACCATAGCAGCTATATAGAGAAAATAATTGGACAAAATATGATACCCACCTAAAACATGCTGTAACAATGCATATGTATTGATGATCACTTAAAAGTGGAACTCCCACCAATGTTGCCCCCCCAATGTAGAAAGAGGTTCCTGCTATGGTATTCATTGATTCATATCTAATCTCCTTTCTCTTCACCTTGGGTTGATATATCGTTAACGGTTGAAGTTCACTTTGGATGGATTGATGCAAAGCCATTGACTCTTTTTGCAAGGTTCATTGCAGACCAGTTCATCCTGCTCTGTCAGTGGGTAGACTATAGTATCATCAATAATATAAGAGGAAGACAATCCACCTTGGCTCCCAATGTGCAATTCCAGAATATTGCATTGCCTTTTGGGACATTGAAATACTGGATTATCCAGGTTGCATTTTATTCTTCTCGACTGTAATACTTTTAGCAAAAATATGTGCATGTAACTAAAATAGTTTCCTAACTGTTTCATTATAAAACATGCACAGGTTTATCTGAGTGATACCAAGGACTCAAACTAACAAAAAACCTCTCTCTCAACCTCTGCCGTAAGATGAAATATGCTTTTAGGTAGGCAGATCGTTTGCAATTGGTTTTTGTACTGCAGCATTGTTCTATCAAGATGGGATGTTCTGCTCATTTTTATAATTTCTCAGTCAGTGGATCACATGGTGAGTTTTAGTTTTAAATGTGTGGATTCTTAGCAAAGTTGGAGTGAATATCTAATTTTGTTTTAAAAAACTAAAATGCATCTTGTATTCCTTCTGCACCAAGGTCATTTGAAACCAAGCAAAGCAAGCTATTTTACAAGGAGTAAGCCGTTATCCAGTGCCTGACGCAGTAACATCAATGTAGCAATGACACAGTGCACTACTTGTATTATACAATCACTGAGAGACGATTTGCTGCATAATACATACACTAAAAGCATGAGGATGCAGCATCCTGCAGCTGTTGAACCATATCTTTAGGCGTTCTTCCAAGCTAATGCCTTGTAGTTTGTAGGATTTGCCGGCGCAAAATAAAGAAACAACAGAAGTCAATATGTGTCAAATAAAATCAATTCCTGCAGTTCACTACAGCACTTGCCTTTTGTTTTGCTGTAATCACACTGAGATTGAGTTATAGTTTAATTAAAATAAACTAAGGGAGGGAAAAGAAACCATATCCTTATAACAGACATTCAGGCCGATCGGTAGCTTCAAATATGTAGTGTATTTCTTTCATTTTTGTTTGGCTTCACATTTCCCTGCTGTAACGGTATGGTTACAAATGGCTTGAATTGACAATTTGACACCATAGACTTAATATCACACTTTAAATCTGAATCCATGTCCACCGACATTCTACATGCTGGTGTTGATTTACTAGAGTGTACCGCACCGGATCAAAATGAAAAATGCACACTTACTTCTCAAATTATCCTATATGGCACCTGATGACCACTGTCACACTTCAGATAACCAATGATTACTCCTTGGATGTTAGCACATGCAGCATTACCTCTGGTGATCCATCGTGGATCCAACCTCCTATGCCCCTAATTGGAAAACGGTAGTGAACCTTGTCTTACTCAGGAGTAATGAGCAGAGGTCATTGCCTGATGGCTCAGCATGGCCTCACTATCTAACCTTTCCCCTCTAGCTGGAAAAGTCACTTCCTGTGGGTTTAAATTACTCTCTCACCACAATTCTCATCGAGCATTGCTACACCCCCCTTTTCATTTTTCAGCAGAAACTTTTCCCTCTTTTTCAGAATGAGCAGTTTTGTTTATTTGCCCTCAAAGAAAATGTTATACAAGAATATACAAGCAAGCAATGTTTAGTAGACTCTAAATTCAAAGCACATTGGTTTGTATATCAGTCAAGACATTTTATATTAAACACGATTTGTCACGGGGCCAAGGGAAAATAAAGGTCGGACAGAATAACAAACAAATACTGTATGAATAGGCTGTGGCAGTTTGGGCCATAAGCTCGAGACACGTCACATTTTCAATCTCTACCAGTGGGAGGACAAATCGCCTGAGAGGAGGGATTAGGGTTGTGAATCACTGATGGAATAAAAGCCTCTTGTTGTTGCTTTGTAATTGTCTCTGCCATATTTACATGTTAAAAAATGGAAATCTTTTGTGAGGTACTGGCATGAAAATCATTCTCCTATGAGTCAGCAGCGGTGTTAAATATTTATGACTTCATGTGGAAAGCGGCATTTAGGTCCAGGATGCCAATGAGAAGTAAGCAAAGGCGCGGATTAGCAGAGGTGACAGGGTTGATGAATACAAACATTTAGGAGATTATGTTTTTGATTGGAATAATGCTTTGCAGGCAGATTCATTCGGAGCATTGGGGGAATGATTAGATTTCCATCCCCCTCATCATCCATATGGAATTTTGACATGCCGTGTACGCCTGCTCCCCGGAGGTGGGGTGGCATTCAGTTTTCTACTGTGGAGAGGGAATTGATCCACAAGGTGACACCCAGTATAAGAACTGTCAATAGAAGGTCAGAAGCTCTCCACTGCCAAGCATACAGAGTGTGTACTAAGCCTCCTGTGCAGCCATGCAGCGTCGATCAATGTTATATGAGAAGGTTGTAAACATCCAACTGAATTACCCCGCAACTTTGCGTTGGTTTGCAATAGACGCCAAGCCGCATGCGTTTTGGATAAAGGGGAAATTGTTCCAAGAGTGAATTTAAAAATATTTGACAACCTTACACAACACAACACAACACTCACACGTACCGCTGGTTAGATAACTTTTAGAAAAACAAGAAAAAATAAGTCAAATAAATTCCAAAAAAGTCATAAAGAAAAAGGTAACACATACATGTGATCACTTTCATGTGACAGAGAAAAAAACATCTTAAAGCCACATTACATATCTGTTTGATATTTCGTTGTCATTGCCAGTGAGATAATAACAGAAACAAACACACACACACACACACACACACACACGCACACACACACACACACACACACACTTACAGTGGGGAAAACTTCAGAGATGGATTTCTGTTCTTAATGTTTCACTTTGATCTGCTTTATTTGATGTGAACTACTGAAAGAATGATTTCTACTTTCTTTTTTTGTTGTTGCTTTGACCTGCCTCCTGTTTCGACATCAAATAGGCAGTGTCCTCTTACAAAGGAGATTACAAGGTTCCTTAAGTATCCTGAGGGCTAAATCAAAGAAAAACATCCATCACCCTTAAGTTGATAACAAGCAGTCAATAGCCTGACATACTTTATCCTGACTGACAATTATTAAAGGAAAACAAACTAAAGTCCAAGCAAATCATTTATAGTGTCTTAGTATGTCTTGCTTGTATGTTGCAATAACAAAAGTCTACAGCCATGCAAGCATCTCTTTCTGGATGTACTAGCACTGAGCTAAATGCTGTCAACAACCTACAGTATGTCCTAATAATGCTAACAATAACCCAGTTTAGGGTTTTAGCTTGCTAACATTACTCAAATCTTTAAACAAATACGAGTTGCTTATGATGGGAATGTTAGTTTTGCAGGTATTTCTCAAAAAAAACATCATCATGGGGAGTTAACTAAAACATCAACCAAAGTGATTTAGATTAATTTACTGGGAACCATTTATGTCTGGGAAAACAAAATACTTAAAAGAGAAATACTGTCAAATCCTGTTAAATACAATTATTGTTCTAGCTAGCATTTAGCAACAACCATGCTAATATGTCTGACACAAGAAATTCAGATTCAAATGAAATCAATTATGTCTGTTGCCATGGACAAATCCAGTGGTAAATGTCCATTGAAATATGGAGACAACACTATTTCAGGTCTTAAGAGGATTTACAAGAAGCCCTCTTTGTTCAATGTTGGCTAGTGGCACACATAGTAGCCCAGTTTGTTGTGTCCCTTGGGAACACAAGTGTGGGCAGTTTAACTCTTTTGTGATAACAGCCTACACTTTGTGAATTGTGGGCAAATAGTCAAATTCTTTCCATTGCTAATAATTCCTACTTTGAAGAGCAGTATTCAGTGCTGTTATACGCCTTTTTTCTTTCCTACTGGGTCTGCTCATCTATCCTGGGCTTAGGATGTTTGACTGGGACAGGATTAGTGAGCTAATGTTAGCAGCAGACGTCTAACAGTTAAAACTTTGTACTAAGCTACGCTTGTGCTGGTGCACCGAAGTTCAATTATCTTGCATTTTGTAACTGGTGGGATAGACGGACTGCCAATCATTCAATTGAACAAATGTGTCTGCAGAAGTATGGTTTATACCTGCAAGGGAAGCTCTGTCACTTCACATCACTGCTGCTACTGCTGTCATGTTGAATTCCCTGGTTTAGTGCTATGATCATTGTGCAGATTTAACTTTTTAAAATGTTTCTTTATCATTTAAATTGACTACTAATGGCCTTTTCATACTGAAGTGTACGCCTGCACTTTGGTAATATTTCCCAACAGTCGTACAATTCCACTTATTTTCAATTTTGCTCTTTACCTTACCTGAACATTGCTGTACCGAGACAAGAGATATAATAATGCCTAGTTAGAGTATCAACAGTGAAAACAATTTGTGGAGAACCTATAAGAATAAGCTGTGTCATTTTTGTAATGATTTCCTAGTTCTACTTTCTGTAGGAGGTTTACCACTGATGCTTGAGTTTGGTCATGAAGGCTTTTCTGTAATCGGGTCAATATGAGTGGCTGACGGTTGATTTGCCTTATGAACGGAGTCTAATTCCCGACAGGCCGCTTCATTGTTTTGTTGAAGTTCCCATCACAAGACTACTGTAATGGAGTATCATGGTTGGGCTTTTCAAAAATATGTTACTCCAAGTTTAAATTCTCAGACATGAACACTTAGTTTAACTTTGTCAAGTCAAGGACATCAGCAGTCTCAACAGGTAGTGATAGATACACATAACTGTTCCCTATATAGAAACATTTGCTAACATTTTGTCAAAATAAAAATAGTACCCAGAAAATACATACAAACAAATATGCTATTTTGAATATTATTCTGAAAAAAAACACATTACTATAAAGTGGGTTAAAAAGATCCAATTCCAGGGGATTATTTACAGCCAAGTCCACCCCCAAAACTCAGCTTATCATGACAAGAAAGGGAACAAATAAACTCATGAATAAATGCAAATGGTAATAAATATGCACATACATAAACCAGGCCATGCAAGCCTGATGACAAGGGCTGGTGGGATGCAAAGCTTTGCCCCATTGCTGATGCACTGTTGTGCAGGGCACCCCTGCTGGCCCTCAAAAAGACTTTACTACAACCCCAGTACCCATTTGCAATCTAAATGCACTTAAGACACAGTTCCATGTTCTTTTCTCTGTTTGCATATTGCAGGGAAAGGCGCCTCTGTGTTCTGACAGTAGCAAGGCCCTGTGTTGAACTGTACACCATGTCTCTTAGACAGACAGGCTTGTTTGTATGCAGAACACACACTCACACAGCCATCACCTGGGGAGCAGCTGTGCCTCAGAGCAGAATGGGCAAGTTTAAACTCCCTAAAATACACCTACTTTAGATGAACAAAGATGGCTATATAGAGTTGAATGCATACATGTCCATTTTATGTGAAGTGCTAGACTTCCTACGGATGGTAACGGATGTCAATGACCAGTGTCCTCCTACTGTTCAAGAGCCATTAGAGAAGATGATCTATATTAAGAAAAGAGGCAAAAGCCTTTTAAAACACAGCAGGGGTAATACCATTATGAAGACAAGATTGATGTGTGAGGAAGGACTGACATGCATGAAGGACACTGAAGCTTGGCCTCATCTTCAAAGACAACAAGGATTGTCATAGCAGTGAAAATGGGGACTAACAGAATTATTTTGGTAAGTGGATGCTAGGCTCTCAGCCAACACTCAAACCACAAAATGGAAAAGTGAATGGTGGTGTCTTCTTATGCATACAACACTGTAATAGCATCACTGCCTTCAATTTTTACAAAACAGGTTACTAGCCAAGATGCAACATGGGTGCCACCTAGGGAAGAGACACCACGTTTAGAGGGCACCACACTTTTAGTGCCTTTGGAAGAGGTGGCCTTTTATGTTGTCATAGGGGGGTGTAACACTCAAATACTGCCTGCTATGAGAACTAAATGACTAATCTTGAATTGCCAAGCAGACTAAATTACTTAACACAATCATGTCCGAGCTTTATTGTTTTAAGTTGAACTTTAATCAATTGTAGGCATATTTCAAAACATCCATTGGAGAGAAATTCAGTTTTTTTCTGCTGAATGTTCATCTAATCCATTTAGCTTGGCAAACACTAAAAAACATGAATACCCTCATTCAGGTTTATAAGCCTTCATTATTAATTGCCAATGAGTGCTACACAGTTACCATCAATGTAAGAAGGGGATTCTCACTCCAAAGTGTTCTCCTGTGTTTTCTATTGGGGTTACACACATAATCTAAAGTAATTAAATCAACAGAATTCTTCTTTGTACTCAAAATCACTTGAGAGCCAAGAATACCTGTTAATCTACGAATGACACCTCTCCCTCTGACAAAAAAAAAAAGATTTGCTAGGCTTTGATGTTAAAATGTTAAAATAGAACCATGTGGCACGATTGCCAGGTGTTATTCTTAAAAGGTTCTCATTGATGTACTGTGGCATTGGCTGTTCATTTAAGCAATGGTTTGGAAAAAGGATCCTACCAGATAAATGAATGTGAATGTATCCATCCATCCACCTCTTTCAAGATACGTACACCTCTTATGGTATCATGGCAAGTCCCACGCCAGTATCTTCTGGGCTTGCCCCTGTGTGTCCTAAAATGGTATGGCTCCTTTGAATTCAACGTAGCAACTATTTACTATTGAGCTCTGCACAGATGACTTGGTTCCTCAACCTGTGTGTTCAGACACAGAGCAGAGGAATGTCATTTTAACACGTTATACCTATGACTGCAGGTGAGACTTGATACACCAATCCTACTGTCAATTTCACACTCCTTTTACGCTCACTTATGAACACAATAAAAAAGACCTTGACATACTTGAGCTCCTTCACTTCAGTCAGTGACTCACACCAAACCAAGAGGGGAAAATCCAACATTTTCTGTAGGAAGTGACTGACGGAATTTTTTTATTTGGGGATTATGGATTTAAATTGTCAATGATGGCTCTGCAGCCATATAAAACATTCCATACGTAATGTCTTTGTAATGTACATATGTACAGTATTAAACCCTCTTAAAAATCCAGTTAGGACAAAAGTCATGTTTCTCTAGCATTTTAATGCTCTGTTAGTTTATTCATAAACTATGTCCCGATTAGCATTCATGAAATAATTTCAAACTGTGTCCTCACATTACCATCCAGGTGTGTTATGTGCAAATGAAAATGTGTATAACACGCATGAATAGAAACGTACAAAATATCAGAGAAATACATTAGTTTCATATCTTATTACACTGTAAATGATTCCAGTGTCTCAATCCACTCAGTTCATCTAAAAGTAAGAAGTCAATTGGAACACATTAGATTGAAAACAATCACGCATACACTTAAACAGCATGATTAAAGTAATTAAATTTGTTTTGCATTCAGACATCAACACGGGAATCATTTTGTACTATTTGTATAAATCCCTGGAGGGGACTGTATGTGCCAGGGTTCCTAATTGTCATTTCTATCATAATATTTTGTGACCCGAGGAGGTCCTTTGCTCTTTTTAAGACGGCTCAACTAATCAGATTACTTAGGCACCGTTTGCCCTGTGAACAGGTTTTGATACAGTGCAAATGATTTTAATTTCACGAGGCCAGCCTGTGAGACAGCTCTAGCCTTGCCTTGCTGATTGGTGAAGTGCTCTTTAATTGGTTTAAACTTTGCTCTCGCTGCTCAGGGATCTACACGCTTAATTTCAGCAAAAGGTCAATATCAATAAATCTGATGCTAGAGAAGGGAAGAAGGCGGAGGTAAGGGAATAAAATGCTCCACAGTCTTCTGGCTCGAACTGACCACTGGGAGGGGGAATCGAGCTGACCCTAGTAACACCGTGATGCTAAGAGAAGATTAGAATTTGAAGATCCATCGGCCAACCTCTTGTCAGGTGTTTATTACCCATGACCTTAGCAAGATGAGGTCAGATTTTCATATTATAGCAAGCCAACTTCTTAGGCACAATTGGTTGCAGTATATTCAACAACAGAATAATGAAATGGCCCGACAGGAAGAGGAGGGGCTGTAAAAGCAAGTGAGGAGCGACAAGCCGGTATAGGTAGCGAGTCTTAAGGGGCGAGGTAGAAAAGACGGTGCAAGATTGTTTGCAGTGCAGAGCAGATGCAGACAGAAGGAGAGCGATATGAAAGAAAATCTACTCTGTTGGGGCCTTTCTTGTTACATCAGTTCATCTCTGGTGTGAGCATTACAAGGACCTAGAGAGGCAGGCATGAGAGGCTGCCGTGCTTCGGGCCCTCAGGGGGTATCCACACTCCATACTTGCCCCTCAGGATTTCACTCCCCCAAATGGAGAGATGAACAGTCCCACTGATTACATGTCTAATACTTTCTACGGCTCATCACTCTGTGATGCCCAAGTGGAGCGCTCGCTCAACACACAGGCACCCACTCTCACACACACAGACAAAGTCATAATCATCAACATCCCGGCTCAGAACTATCCTATCCGTCAAGAGATTATGCCACCTGTCACTCAGAGTGATGGTGAAGTATTTCAGTGACAAACACACATCAAGAGACCACAGATCAGGTACATTTAAAATATATCACCACAGTTAAACCCGTGCTTTTCCTAATCTGCCATATGATTGGTCTAGTTGGTGGTGGTTGTGAATTCAGCAAAGCAATGTGTACTCCTGCCAAAAGGAGCTGAAATTGGGTAATTATTCCGTCTGGTCACCATGCATCACTGCTCACATGAACTCAGAGAAAGGCAACACCAGCCAGAGGGTAAAGACGAAGGAGAACAAACCAAAAACAAAACCAAAAAACAAATGCTAGGGCTAAACAACATCACGACACAGAGTTCAGATTTTCCATTCATCTTATATTTCATAAGTAAATTATCATTTGTTAAAAAACACCAATCTGGTCTGGACACATGAATTTGATCTTTTTCTTCAACATGCAGTAACATGTTTACTGTTTTAAATTCAAGTATCTCATGCCTGGTTTCAATTTTCTGAAGAGGTTTGCACTTTGATAAAGTCATACTTCATATATATCAATATTGTTTTTTAACTGCTGTGATGAGAATTTCATAGTCAGCCTTTCAAGGAATGTATCAAAAATAAACATACCTTTATACTGTACTGTGAATCAGATTCTTCCAAAAGTATGTAATCTAGTCTATATTGTTATCATATTTTGTCTCTGACCAAATGTGATGGGATGAAAACGCTACTTTTTAGATTTGATGTAATTCCTGATGATTACCTTCCTATTGCAGATTAATTCAAGTACAGAGTGCTATAAAGTGTTGATTTGGGTCCGTAAACGTCTTTGAATCAAAAAAGAAACGTTTATTATAACACTACAATCAGTAAATAAAATGTGTTTATTAGATTCTATAAGCATCTCCAGTCCATGTCGTTGCACCAGAGCGGATGTGAGGTTTAGTATGTGATAAACAAATGGTTTGAATTGAGTCTGTTAACAAAATGCCGTCTTTGTCGTTTAGTTCACTGTTGAAGCTCAAAATTAACAAGCAAGGCCCATTTGGTTATCTGAAATAGGGCGGGATTGTCTGAAAAAAGGTACAGCAAAGAAAGATGGAGATGGTCTAAACCAACAACCAAACCTTCATCATAGCCAGGAAAGATCACAACAGAGACCCCGGCACAAAAACATGGATTTGCTCAACATTGTCCATGTGCTGTGTTGCATGTTTTCTACAGCTGAACGGTTCTGGCCTTTAAACCTTCTGCAGAGGATCTTCAAGCTAATGATTGTAGAAGAAACAATCCCCCACAGTGCTTCCCTCTTGGTACCTTGCTTGATGAGTGCTTCATGAAGGCATGAAGGAGACTGGGGATTAGAGATTGTTTATGCCGTGCCCTTCCTCATATATCACCATAATGGAACACAGGATGGGACCAAGGTGCACAGATTTCAGCTGTCAGGAAGTGGAACTTAGCATTGTCTCAAGCAGTGATGATAATCCATGCTTACCTATCCCCAATCAGGAGATGAAAATCTGTAATGACAGGACCCAATAAACTTGAACCTCAGTAGCTAGGGGGCTAAT